>NC_086248.1:29616865-29917851 GCF_021018805.1 Prinia subflava | reverse complement strand
CATTTTAATGCCTACTTCTCCAGAATATCACTGTTTATAACTGTTTTAAGAAAATTGTCTTGAGTTTGTAGTCTCAGAAAAATGGAGCATCCTTGCTTCTTGATGTTTACTGAGACTGTACAAGCTAAAAAATAAGCCCTTGTTATCAAAAAAAAATTCAGCAAAACTGTCTCACCTGATGTAGAAAGTGTAAGTCCAAAATTAGTGTAAATTGTTTTATTTTCTTTGATCTAAATTTTCACAGCAAGGTCTACAGAAAAACATGACATTCAATGTCAGGTTTTCTTCTCCTTTCCTTCCTCTATCTATCTATCAACATTTTGATTGATTCCCAAGCTGATTATTTATGCCCAAACTCTTATGAAAAGACATTCCCATAAAAAAATTTAGTCCACACAGTTCAGTATTGCTAATATTTCAAAATATGGATTTTATTTCCATAATAATTCATATTGGAAAAATGCCATTTGGACAACATAGCAGAAGGACATCAAGAGGGATTCTTCAGTAACCATGTGCTCATTCATCACATCCAGCAGACCCACTGCAGTTCTCTCCTGAGGAGTCATACTCATCACAGGCATGATTTTAAGAGAAGAAAAGCTTCTGCCAACCTGTTTAAGTCCTAGCAGAAAACCTCTAAGGCTCATTTTAAACCAATACTGTCTTAAATAGCAGGAGTGAGTGTCCCTTGGGAAGCACTCCACAAAGTCTACTAACCTGTTTTATGATTCTGCCTGCTACTCTGAAGTACCCATACATTTGGCAGAGAGGTATTTCTCCAAAGGTTTTCCTTGGTTAGTATTTTTCTGCTGTTCCATAATGGTTCTCACAACAGCTCACTAAGCAGTGTGCAGTCACAGAGATTCAGGCTCCCTGATCATTTTGGACAACCACAGGGGTCCACAAGCTGCTGAGCCATAAACTCAGCATGCCGTAAGCTCAGACGTTCAGAAAATTTGGTTCAGTCCCACAGAAGGCTCCAGGTACAAATCTGATACCCCAGTGCAACTGTGTCCATAGTCAAAGCACTGAAAATTCTCAAGGGACCAAGTCAGAAACTGTTCCAGAGCACATGGATCTAACCATACCATCAGTCTCTGACTTACTCTCTAGTAGGAATAGGTATTTCATTCCCCTTGGCTAACCCTTTCCAGAGCCAAATGCTGTAAAGATTTAGTTCCTGTCATATCTCAGTATTTTCTTAACCTATAAATGGATTTCCAGATGAAGCTAGACGTAAAGGAAGAATATCAGTCTTTTACATCGGGCTTTCTTATTGCTTGAGCCAGCAGCGAGTTTGTGTCGTTTTGATGACACTGACTTGCCCTTCTGCCAAATTCACAGGTTTTTCACAACAACATGGACGAGTCACAGAATGTGACCATTATTTTGCAGTCTTGTTCTGTGCCATGTTTTAAAAGGCACTCCCTCTCTTTACATGGGGTACGTAATTTAAAATCCAAAGCTGTGTGTCAAGAGTGCTCAAGTGACATTTTTATCTAGCACATTGTACCATATTCTCTAAAAGCTGAACAGAATGATGAAGAGTGAAGCTGTATGGATATCTAGAGTGAGATGCTTCAAAATGGATGATGATTTCTTATCAGCTCTCTCCACCCAAGTGGAACAACTAAAAATTTCTTTTTTTCAGCTGTAATCTGAACAGCCACAGTGCATTTCTGAAGTAGAAGTGAAAATCTGGAGGCTTCAAGAAAATTCCTGGAGCTGGCCAACAGCACAAATACTGAGAGTTTTTCCATGTTTCAAAAAAAATCACCTACCAAGCCATCTGTGCATTGCACCACGCTTTGGTGTACCGCCAGGACAGCCAAGAGGTGAGCTGGACCCAGAACACTGACATCATCCAACCATGTCACTGATGTGGCCTCATACGTGCCAGCTTCACAAAAAAAATACAGGTTTCCAGAAAAAATTGTTATATTTAATGATGGGGAAAAAAAATCTGACTGGGCTGATGAAAGGCAGTAATTTTCCTCCCTGAAAACACACAAGGAGTAGGTATCTCTGAGTAGCAGCAACTCTCACCTTTTTTTTTTGTCTAAGTATATTACCAAGATTATCAAAATAATATCCTCGTATGTATATATCCAACTTATTCAATCATATGTGTATATTCAAAAAACTTCCTGCTAGGACTGCACCATGTGAGATGCCATTTCTAGCCCTTTAGGAAGAGGTTAATCTAGGATATGGTGCACTGAAGGACAAACAGGATCTATTTTCCTGTGATAAGGACTGAGATGTATGAGATTTTTGTGTGTACTAGATTTTCTGCCTGTGCTCACTGCCACTGCTATTGTAATTTAGTTATGTCACAGGTCATTAGAAGGCCAAAATATATGTGTGAGGAAGACTGGAAGAAGGCAGAGCATTAGGAATTTAATGATAATATCGCTAGATAAGATGTTTGAACCAAAATCCACTAAGTACCCTATTCTATGTAATTTTGTTAGATCTAGTCACCTGGGGGATTATTTGGTATTTGACATGAATTCCTCAGCCAAACCATTACACTGTCAGGAGCCTGAAAGGATTACTACTTCAGCCTGGGGGAGTGTGGAAGTGCGGCTTTACACACTTCGCATCATTACCTAGTTGATTACCAGGGAGTTATGATTGGTAGTGTGTGTGACTGATGGCTGAGAAAGAGTGGAGTGGCTGCACCCACTGTATTGGAAGTATTATCATCACCCACAATTAGGGCTATTAAAGCTTTAAGTTTAGGTAAGTTGTCTTTACTAGACCATAAAACATCAATAAGTGCCTTTAGGAAACCTGTTCCTGAGTTAGGATGATGTACAATATGAGCTCATTAACATTTTTGCAACATAGTGACATCAAAAGCTTTAGTCCTACCTTATGTAATGAGCCCCTTTTGTCTCTTCTAGGGGAATTAAAAATAATAATAAAAAAATTTAAAATATAAGAAAAATAAAACTAAAACCAATAAATTAGCTAAGCCCTGGAGTTCAGGAAGTGTGTAACTGTATTGATGGGATCTGAAAATGTGTAATGATTAACTTGAAGATAAGAAGCAAGTCTTGTTCGGAGACTACTGAGAAATCAACACCTACTAGGTGAATCATACTCACCATTAAAAATGTATGTCCTGCTTGCAAGGACAGTCACTTCCACTCCCAGCCCCTAGTGCTCACTCTGCCTTTCTCCACTAGATTAAAAAGCTTTTACTGGTGAATACCGTGCATGTATGAAAGTGTTTACACTTTAATTAAGTCACCTTTTGGTCTCCTGTGGGATCAACTAAAGAGATTGAAATCTCTAAATCCTCCACTGCAAAGTCATTTCTCCAGCATCTGAAACATTATTGTAGCTCTTAACTGGACCTTTTGTGACCTTTCTACAAGCTTTAAAAATATAATGCCCTAAGAATTGTGTCCTTCCTTTATCCTTTCTCCAAATGTCGTATTACAAATGCCAAGGGTCAATGTCTAGCTTAATGGTCCAACAGCCTCCATGGTTATCCAAGTGCCCCTTTTGAATACTGCCTCTGTCAGGAGCCTAATAAACTTACAGAATTTTCCTAATTCCCAAAATTTAACAAAGGAAAACAGATCATCAGTCAGCCAGAGACTTCTGCAGCCAGGTTTTCAGTCTTCTTGTGCACAAATAATTCAGGCCTATTTATTTTAAAATATTTATCAGAGGCAAGTGATGTCTCAAGTTTTGTTCTGTTACTGTCAAAGTCAGAAATGACTTCTGGTCTCACAGGGTGTAAATACATTTTCCATTTTTCCCTATGTACAAAAAGAAAAATTTAGCACATTTTTACACCTGAAAAAGGGCCAGCATCTTCCTTAAGGTATTGTCTGTCTAAAAAGATTGCAAAATTATTTATTTCCTATCTCTTACCAACTCCCTGTATTTCATACTTATCATTTTAAATAGTTTGTATTTATGAGGAACAAAGACGAATAAAGATGAATAAAGGCAGTTGGTGCTGCGTCATTCCTAAGGTAGATATCAGTTACTCAGTTAAAATATCACATTCCCTAGAAGATATTCCATAATAAACTTGACAGTATACTGTTGAATGCGAGCAAATGAAAGTTTCAAAGTCTTACATCAGTATTTTCATCTCTGAAAAAAAACCAAAAATATTGCCCTATTTTCTTCTTTGTAGTATCTACAAAGAATTGCATGAAATCTTTTCTTCTCATAAAATCTTTCCTATTCCCAATAAGCACATTTGAAACTTCTTAAACCACAAAAATTAACTTTCATTTTTATGATGCGCAGGATCTACAGATGAAGAGTCCTACATAAGTATTTCATGAAAATTGAAATAAAAATGAAAAATGCAAAATGAAAAGTGGCAATAATTTCTTATGGAAAGAAACAACCATAATTTTCTTGGCCAGTCAAGTGTATGCTGTTCCGGTGATCATTTGTACTACTAAAAAGATTTCAAAGTCAGAAAAAATAGCTTCTTTTCATGAAAAAATCAACTGTCTCTCCTTAAGAAAGAAGTCTCTCCTCTAATGTAACTATTCTACCACCCCTCATCAAAAACTCTAGATAATGTGAATCAAGTAGAATTTAAACAACTAAGACTTATCTTACTTTCACCAAAAAAATACATCTATTAATTGCAGCAAAATGCTTCATTGTATTCTATCCTTATTTTCTTTTACTAATGTTCCTCAACTAAATCCCAAAGTCTTCAGCTTGGAAATTCCTTAGAAAGAATTCTGAAATCCTTCTTTCACCCAGCTTTCTATTTTTAGCTTTCAGATGTTGGCAGGTAGAAAAGTCAATTGCTTGCAAATCCTGAATTTCAGCAGAGTTCCTTTGATTTCCTTCTTCGAGGCTGCAACAGACAATTAGTATGTCCCCGCTGTCAGAAAAGTTCTTAATTAAGTTCATGAAAAGGCTTTTGAATTCTTGACTGAAGTGGAACACTCTTGTTTATTGCTGGTGGTGTCATCGCTGCCAGGCTATGAATAGCTCTTCCGCTTCCCCTCGCGCGCTCTCCAGCAGTGGAGAGGCTGTGGCCGCTCGTCAGCTCCGCTGTCGCAATCGGCACCGCCGGCAAACCTTCCATATGCCTGGTAGACACCACCGTGCCACTGCTGGAGGCCTTCTCCAACAGGCTTGGTCCTTCATCTGAACTCACACGCACCCAACTCCTACAAAACCCAACGTTACTGTAAAGGAAAAAAACCCCTGAGTATCTGCCGTTCAATTATTCTGGCCACCTTCAATGAACTGAAACTACTGCTACAAAAAAAATCTAAAAGGCATACTTCATAAAAAGGATATTTTTATGAGCTGAAACTCTGACATTTTTATATAAAGCTTTAGACCTCCAAACAATAATGTGGCATTCTGCAATTTTCTTTAAGTGAATATCAGTTTTAATTTTAAAATATTTATTGTGATTTTACATAGATAAGTATTTAGCTCTGGCAAGGATATGATTTGCATTTTATTTGTAAGGAGAGCAAATACGGATTCACACAAAAAGAGAGACTTAGAGTGACAAGAATTGAAACAGAAAAAAATAAATTTCGAGATTAAATCTTTGCAGATGCTGAAAACAAAAATGAAGTGGATGACAATACAAATACTGCTCTAGGAAAAAAGCTAGAAAGTTAAAGTGCAGTGTCAGACAATTTTTGTCACTTATTAATTTTTAGTACTTTCAGAATCTTGTAAATATACTGCTCTGCTGTTCAATTTTCTTCTTCCCTATTTGGAAAATACTAGGTGCACTAGTAAGCTTCCACTACGGCCAATATGTTTGTTTTACTTCCTTCCTTATTCATTAGCTTAAATGATGAAGTCAAGAAGATTGATAAGTAAGAAATTTTCTGTTTCTAGATCTGACAGTGCAGCAAAGTCCATAATGTACAAGATCCTTCAGAGACAGTCATTTAAAATAGCTTTTTTTAGAGACTGGCAACTGTATAAACAAACTAAACAATAGCTGCTTCATTCTGCACCTTAAAACCACAAGTGCCTTCAAAGGCCCAGATGTTCCCCCAAAAACATTCCAAACAGCATCTCAAATGAATGCACTACATTCCCCCAGTTAGGCAGCTGAACCCTGCCCCCAGTGGAGTATAAACTGTAGTTGACTCACACTAAAGCAGAAATCTGCTTTTGATTGCCCTGGCCCTGCCTGAGCTGCTATAGTTTTAGTTCCGAAAACAACTGTCAAAATAACAAAACAAAGCAGAAGCCTATTACACTCTTTCAGAAAGTCACTTTTTCTGGGGAAAAAAAACCCAAACACCTGTCCCACACACATATAGACAACTCCTTCTTTCTCCCCTCCTCAGAAAAACCAAAAAACTCAAACAAAGCAAAAACAAGCAAACAACAAAAAACAAAACAAAACAACAAAAAGAAAACAATACATCCTCTTTTGAAAAGGAAGAGCATAGGATGTTTAATTCAGACAATTAAATTCTATCAGCACTTTTTAAAAAATCTCATCCACACTTCAGAAATGAAGAACCACAGTAACAGCATTTGTGCAACTCTGACCTGAACAGTGTCTGTTACCAAATTTGTTATTATTCTGAAATAGTCTAAATGCACATTTACAAGGCAGAAATCCAAACTCAATCTAAATATTATCTTTCTGCTTGTGTTTCAGTAACAATCATATATCATGCCATCCTTCAAAGTTAATAGTAATGCTTAATAGTAAAGGACTGTGGTTTACCCACGCTGAAATAATTCTTCAGTTTAATGTTTCATACATGGAGTTAATGAAATAAAAATGAGTCTGTTGCTTTCTACGTTATAAATTCCATGTGCTGACAGTGTCTCTTGGGGTGTTGTATGTGAAAATTTCATGCAACATATAGAACATAAAACATCTGTAGGTCCAACGCTGTTCAAGCACCTGATCATATAAATGAGTAAAACCATTCCAAACAGATACGGCTGTATCAGTACAAACCAGACAATTACTCATTCCATTCTTGCTGAAAGGCTTTATTATTCCCTCATTTGAGGTCTTACATATATGTACATCCTCAATTTGCAGATGAAAAAAGTTTCTTCTTGGGATACCAGAAAAGTAAAAGTAAGCGAAGACATCAAAACTAATAAAATACCTGATTCAGATGAGAAGAAAACAGGGATCTCACAATTTCCTGAATTACAAATGCACATGATTTTTTTTCTTCAAGACCTTTCATCCTATGCATTCTCACTATGGTAACATATGTAGGGATTTGAAATTACCATAGTTTCCTCAAGTTCACAAAGAATCCAAAGCAGAACCCAAGAATGTTACTTGAGAATGGATGGTCTTATCACGACTCCTACTTATTTCTCCAGCACAACTAGATGAAGGAATCCACAGCCTAGCACACAGCCAGTGTCTTCGTGCTTACACATACAGCTAAGTATATTAAAAGCTGGGGGTGAAGAGGTGGCAGGTCTGCTCATAGTCAAGGGGAGGATGGTAAGAATAGCAGGTTTTTGGTTTGCTGCTGAGTCACACTAGTACAAATTGTGTCTTGTAGGTACAAGAAGAACAAGAAGTACCTACAAAACCGACTGTTGCACTGGATGGAGTGGGAGGTGAAAAGGTGGACACAAGAGAGTTGATGAGTGAGGTTTTATTCCTTAGACCTAAGATTGCAGTGAAGAATTTTTTACTATTTTAAAGGTAAAAGGGACCGACCCAAATAGAAATTCATGCAGGAGACTCATCTAAGATGAGGTAAGAGACTGTACATGATCAACTAGTTAGAGCTTAAAAGCAGGAGACTGGACTAGAAAAATGCAGTAAGCAAGGTACCAAAACTCCAAAACATAAGGAGGGAGGGTTTTTTATGTGCTGCATTAATCACTTAAATGCAGTTCAACCTGTCATTTTTATGAAGTCACTGATTTTCTTCTGATTTTTAAAAATACTGTGTTCTTGCTTTCTACTTGGAGATTGACAATGCCTAGACTCCTCTCAGAATCTTTCAACTAAATACGATTTCATTTCTTTCACTATACAAGAATATACAAACCTAAAAATGCCTACCTTTTTAACAGTTAATTAAAAGAGGAAGGTATCAGTCAGAGTAGGTCCTTTTCTGAAATTCTCTTCTCCATCTTTTATATGAGGAAGTAGATGGATATATCATCTATACAGATATAAGTGGAACTCTAAAAACAACCACCTAAACCACCTAGAATTTTAGTGAAGCAATAGCTACTTAGTAGAAGCTGACCTAAGGAATCCGAACACTTTATTGGTCTTTGATGCATGTTTATTATGCATGCATTCATCTTCTCTCTTTGTGGGTCCTACTGCTTTAGTAGTCTTTTATTTCTCATCTTCATACAAGATCAGAGTCCAGAGTCCTACAAAGTCATCCAGAGTCATAAAAATCACCAGGATGAGACCAACAGAATCATGCAAATCCTCTGCCTGTTCCAAATTTCCATTCTCTAATATGTTCAATTAAAGAACTTAAAATTAACTGTTTAAAAGAGCCATACTATCTCTTCTTAATATTATTGTCTAAAATTATAGCTTGAAAACAGATCTTTTATCCTTTCTCTTGCTTTTCTCTACTGTAAATATTCAGAGAGAACTTTTTCTGCTATTCAATACTGTCTAGTATGTGCTATTTTTGAACTGAAATTCCATTCCAAATATACCACAGGATTGCAATGTTACAAGTTTCTACCAAGAACCATAAAGTCAGAAACCAAAAAGATGCCATTACCCACACACAGTCCATACCCTGAGAGAACCTGTAGCTGAGAATTTATGATTTCTACAGCAAAAAACACTGTGGCAAGTGGTTTGAAGAATACCATTAAAAGAAAGGAAGATGAAACCAGATTTGCTTGAAAACATAATTGATTAAATGAGGGGCATGCATTTTATTCAACTCTTTTCCCAGCCCTGTGCTTCTATTCATGAAAATACTACAGGTAGTCCACAAGTGCCATTTACAGCTTCCATTGAAGTTGTATCAGGTTTGCATGGCCAAGTTTTGGTAGCATGAGGAGGGGGGAGGCTACAGGGGTGGCTTTAGTGAGAAGCTGCTAGAAGCTTCCTACATGTCTGGCACAGCCAATTCTAGCTGGATCTAAGACAGATGTGCTGCTGGCCAAGGCTGGGCCACTGAGAAATGGTGGTAACACCTCTGTGATAACATACTTAAGAAAAAAAATATATTACACAGTTGTAATTGCAGACAGAGAAGAGTGGGGTGAGAACCTGTGAGAACTCTGCTCAGGGGAGGAGGAGCAGGAGGTGCCCCAGGCACTGAGCTGGGATTCCTCTGCAGCCCATGGTGAGGCAGCTGAGCCCCTGCAACCCATGGAGGGCCAGGGAACGCAGAGATCCACCTGCAGCCCAGGGAGGAGCCACAATGGAGCAGGTGGGTGCCTGAGAGGAGGCTGTAAACCCATAGGAGGCCCGTGCTGGAGCAGGGTCTTGCACCCCTATGGAGAGGGGAGCCCCCACTGGAGCAGGTTTCCTGCTAGGACTTGTGACCCCAAGGGGAAAGCACGAGCTGGCTGTGCCTGAAGGACTGCACCCTGTGGAAGAGTGGAGTACACACACACTGGAGCAGTCTGTGGAGAACTGTCTCCCATGGGAAGGAGAAGGGAAGGACTCCTCTCCCTGAGCAGCAGCAAGAACAACCTGTGGTGAACTGATCAAAACTCCTATTGCCAGCCTCCCTGCATCACTGAGGGGAGGAGGTAGAGATGAAAAGGAGGGGTGGGGAAAGGTGTTTTTAAGGTCTTGTTTTACTTGTCATTATCCTGTTCTGATTTTGTTAGTAATAAATTCAATTAATATCTCCAATTAGAACCTGCTTTCCCCATGATGGTACTTGGTGAGTGATTTCTTCAAGTATTTATCTCAACCCATAAACCCTTTGTTATATTTTCCCTCCAATGTCCAGATGCGGAAGGGAGTGATAGGAAGGCTTTGGTGGGTGTCTGACTCACAAAGAAGGTCAACTCACTACAAAAACATAAAATAAATACATTTCTATTATTGCTAAAGAATATCATAATTATTCCCCTATTTCAGATTTTCTTTCATTCTTATTACACCACAATAAAGTCTGCAGGGGCTTCCCACTGCAAGTTAATACAGAGAAAGGTATGAGGAAACAAACTCATACCTTCCATCATGAAAACTGAGGACGTCATCTCTAACACGTTCTCTCAATTCAACTCTGGGGTTTGAAATGTATTCCCACGCACTTCTCTTTGACAGATTAATGCACTGAATATGGTAGCTCATTAAAACATTTTAAAATAAAGTACGGTTTGGGGATTTCTAATATGAATATGATTTCTAGAATTACCTCAACATGGAATTTCTCCATTGCAGTATTTCCCCAGACATCATTGCAAGTACAGAAAAGCAAAGCACCAAAGCACACTTTCCATTTTAATTTGTAATTGCTCAGCACCATAAAGTTGCATAGGGAAGGCTGCTGGTGAATAATTGTTTGGTGCACATATTCAATGACTCCTCACTACAGGCACATGAAATCAACAGTTTCTATTAATGGACAGAATATCAGCAGTAAATGACAAGCTGAATGTCCCTGTTGCTGCACAATACAGAACAAAGAAATGGAAAATGCATGAGGATGTCTCAGCAATGACAGACAGAGGCACTCTGCGAGTTACTGCCTGCCATCTCTATACTTCTTCATAACCACAGTTAACAGTGCTAAGCCTTCCTGACCAAAAGACCAAAAACATATGGTCTTAAACAGAAAGAAGAGTCTGTGAATAGCCATCCATCATCTCTAGAGTCTTGGTGGGGGAAACTGATTTCCTTCAACTTTTTCATACCAGAGAAAGGGATAGAGTGGAAAATACTCATAAAGTGTAGGAAAAGGTGGACTATGTAAAACAGTAGATGAGCAAGGAAATTATATTTCCAGCTATTCTGTGATGGCCACAAAACTTGCTTCCAGCAGGCAATGATTTCAAGAATCTCCAGAAGTTAAACCCCATCTAATAAAAGCAGAACCATGGTTAGGTTCACTAAAGTGAACACACTCTTTTAGATTCATTTTGCCAAAACTGGATCTTTATGTCAAAGAAATTGCCCATACAACACCTGGGAGAGTAAACGTCCCTGCAGCCACTTCCCCACACTGACCAGTGAGCAGATGCATTTAATACTACAGGCTATTTGTACATATGCAGGTAAGAACAAAATGAAGTGATACATTCAGGGCTTTGGAAAATTAACTGCCCAGCTGAAGAGGTTCAGGACCAACATTTGCTCTAATTATTCCTCCTGTAAGCAGGAAAAAAAATGACTGCCATACCTTTGGCCTAAAAATCTAGAAGCGGAGTCTCTCCCCCTCTCATGCCCTCCTTATTTTATTCCCCTTTCCACTCACCCGCTCCCCCTCCTTCTTTGTTCTATTTCCACCTTCATTACCACCTCCTCCTCACCTCTCACATTCTCCCTTTTGTCTCCCTCACTCTCCTTCTCACTTTCTCTCCCCCTTTTCTACTCCTCATCCCACACAACCTCCTCTGTTAGCTTCACTACGTGAGAAGTTAAGAGGAAAAGAAGAAAGAGAAAAGACAGAAGGATTTACGGAGGTGGAGAACTACAAATAAAGACGGAGAGACAAAAAAAGAAAGATGTGCTAAGCCATCCTATTTGTGTCAGTGAAAGCAAGGATATGAACCCAGAGCCCCTGATCCGGCAGACAGATGCTAACTAGTAGGAAGCAATTCTGCCAGCAGGGACACCATTTAAGAATTCAATCAATAGCAAATCTCTGGTGAAAACAAATAAGACTGCAATATTCAAATGTAGATAAAAACCATTAAAATCACACTGGGTTTTAGTGGCAGAGTTGGAATTACAAACTGTAGTACAAATGAAGTGACTCCCTACCCAGAAAAACAAAAATGGCTGCACAGTCATCTTTCCCAAAAAATACCTTCAGCTGCTTATTGGTGTATAGACCATCACATGCACATCCACTTATTCACATAAATTATCTGGAAAGCAGATTTTTTTATATTGAGATTTTACTGACAATATTCCTAATTACCAGCCCAGTTTATTCTTACATATTCTCCACACAGGATTCATGATGTGTCAGAGTTTGCAGCAGGGATCCTCCAGAGTTGCTAAGTCTGCCCAGCTTTCACTGTTTCATGGCTTTAGAATCAATTAGGCAGTATAGGGAGTGGTGATTGTTGTTTTTTTTTTTTTTTTAATTAGATCATATCACAATTATAATTAGAACTGTGTAGGAGCAGAATTAAGGTAAGAGCAAAATGCAGAACGATTCTACCCTGCCTGGCATGGCTAGTACCAGCTATAAGCATCTGATCATTTTTGCTTGCCACACCTGCTTTCGTTTCCAGCGCAAGCCAGTGGAGCCAGCTCCAGGAGGAGCGAGCAGAGTGTGCTGCCCCAGTCCCCCAGCTGCAGAGCTAGCAGGGTGCAAAGGTGTCACAGTCACTTCCACTCTGAGGATTCCTGGCTTCCAGGAGCAACCACAGACCTGCTGTGCCATGCACAAATGATGTGGGTTTGGTATTAGGGTGATACCTACTTGGCTGCAGGCACCTTTTCTCCAAGCTGCTGCAAGGGAGACCAAGGTGTTGGAAGCAGGCTACACAGCACACACTCTTTCTCACCCTCTCCCACTGTGAAGCACAGCTAACAGCTGAACAGAAACACACTGAGCCTCCCCTGTTGGCAGCTAATCCCTCGGGGCAGCCGCACAAACATGACCCCATCACAAGGTATAAGACACGTAGGGCAAACCTCACTTGTTCCTCTGCCACACCAGGAGACAGGTGTTATGGAAATGAAGCTCTACTGAGACAAGCAGCAATCATGAGAGAGATGCCTGCTCACCACAGTTTTCAGACCATTGTCATTGCAGCTCTGGCAGAGTGGGAGGTTGTTCCTTCAGAACTCCTCTAGGCATCTCCGTTTAAATCTAAGGAAGAAACCCAGCCATCTGCTCTCTCTCTTTGTATACATCTCATTATGAGAGAAAGTAGAATGAAGCTCACCTGGTTCATTTTATCTCAATAAATGGCTGCCTGATAATCTGTATCTATTTTAACAAAAAATAACTAAATACCAACACCTAAGGCCTCACAAAGCAGTCAATATGATTTAAAGCAATGTGACTACTGTAAGAAAGACAAGCTGGAGCACAGCCACATTTCACAGAATAAAGAAATCACATATGCTATAAGGGCTCTGGGCTTCATCTAATCCAACATCCTGCTCAGAACAGCATGGTTTTTGAAGATGCACTCTGCAAGCAGCAGGAGTACCTGTGCAAAGCCAGGGGAGCCAGACACTGAACAAGACAACCAGGCAGGTGGATGCAGTGCCTCAGTGACAAGGCAGACACACCCTGAGCCCAAATGTGGGAATCCAGACAGGTTTGGTGATGGTAGCCAAGCTCAGCTAAGAGTCCAGTGATTGCCAGGTAAGTCTGTGGCAATGACTGATGTCCCATCAAACAGCATTGCTCCCTACCATCAGCTCCTGAGGGCTAGCACTAGTAGCCAGTTGTCAGTTGTGTCTTGGATGTGGACCATCAGCCTTGGAATCCAAGCAATCCAACCAGCACTCACCAGTCCTCAAGTTGTTTACTAGGATACTACTGAAGACTTTTCTGGAGAACTTGCTAAAGGACATTTGAAACAACATTCAATGCACTTCTGTTGTTTACAGAGTCGGTCATTTTTAGGAGGCAATTATGTCAAGCATGATTTGTCATTAGTAAAGCCATGCTAGCTATTCTCAACACCTTCCTGTCTCTAATGTGCTCAGAAATGGATTCTAGAATAATTTGTTCCATAATCTTCCCCGATACCCTGGAGAGACCAACAAGCCTATAGGTGTTCTTCTACATAGATGCAACACTTATATTTTTCCAGTCATCAGGGATCCCTCCTGATTACCAGATGGTAAAAAGCCATCTTGTTACATTTACAGGCTTCTTCCACAACCTTAGCTGCATCTGTACCAAGATTTGTAATAACCACGGCAAAAAAATCCTTACCCGATTTCTAAAATATGTTCTATATCTAGCAAAATTTCAGATCAATTCTGTACTTTGAACAGGTTTTAATATGACCGGGGGTCCAGAAACTCACATTTTCACATGCCACTAGAGACTTTAAGATCCTATTGACAAAATTAGCATACAGATTAACATTTCATCAACCAACAGCATTTGAAAAGCCCACTGGACCAAGGAAAAGGATTGTCCCTCTCATCTAAACAAGATCCCTTTCAGTCTGATGGATTACATTTGTTGTCTAACAAGTTTTCTCCAATGCCAACGACATCCCTGTGAAGTTGGATAAGGTGGCATTAAAGATATTTTCTTTTACTGCATAGCAGCAAGACATCTTCCAGTGGCTCAGATGTGGTTAATCCATGTCTGTGTGTGCAGAATGCACTTTATCCATACATGAATCTTCTGGCTAACTTAGCCACTTGCACTTTTGTACATTCAGGAATGTTCCATGCTCAGTCTCTCCACTGTGATCAAGTTCCTATGTACTTTCATGTAATGGAATTTCAGTAAGATATGGTACTTTTGTCAGATAATCAGTTAATTCTATCCCATAATTTTTCCCATTTTACTGAAACCAGGATATAGGCATTCTCTCCATCCTGTGCAGAACTGGCTGCACTTTTCTGCTTCTGTTCTGCCTTCATTACAGAGGGAATTACATTAGACTGGCAGCAACAGTCTCATGGCATATTAGTATTTTCTTTGCTGATCTTTGAAAGGTTGCACCCAGAGAGGAAGCATTTAGCAGCTAAGAAATGAGCGAAAGAAACACAATACTTCAAGACAGTTCTCTCTTTCCCAAACTGAAGTATGTTTTTACTAGACTGACTAAAAGCATAATACACTCTATAAAATTAATTTAAGATATCAAAATTTATCCAAAAGATCAAGACAATATTCATGAGATTGTTCCAGAAAGTCCATTTCCTGATGGGACCTCTAAAATTTCTGTCATTTCCCTACATCCCATTTTTCCCATATCACCCTCCTGAATCAGAACTATGGACTCAATCTTAGAAATTAATAACCAAGAAACATATAATATTCCCATATAATATATAAGAATATATAATATAGCATACTTTGTGCCAAGTTTCCCACTTACTTTTCAGCAGATGCTCATGTTTTCACAATAATGAATCAAAATTCAACTCAGGTAACATGATTATGATTGTTAAAGAAGGCATCCTTTTTCCCCCCTTACCCCAAATACTTTGTTTAATTCATACTACCTAATTTTTACAATTTCAAAAAACTGTATAATTTATACATTATTTGATAATCACATAACCTTTATTTAGCTTCAATTCAGATTCACAAAAGCCCCTGACAACTAAGTGGAGTTTATCATCATCTGATCCCACTGCCTAAGACTTGTATGGAAAGAGAAAGGAAGAAGCAGAAACCCTGCAGGTGTCTTCTGGATAGAAATCCTGAAGAAATGTGAGGCGGGGGGTGGGGGGGAAGTTCACTTGCTGTTGTTTCACACCTCTTTGTGTCAGAGACCATCACTACACCAGGAGAGCTGGGGTTTGGGTCACTGCAACAGTTCTCCTGAACTAGGATTTTATTAACTCATAATCAGTTGCTGAGACACACCTAAGGGGCATCTTTAGACTGACGTTTCCTCTTCACTACAGCATGCAGGAATTTCAAAGAAAGCACCTTTTCCCCTGAATTGTTTTGGGAAGGCACAAAATGTCTTGAATGTCTGGCAGATGCAGATCTTCAACTAAAAATGACATTCCAGGCTGGTATATATCAATCAAAAAACCTAAAGATTTTAAGTTGTGACAACTGAAAACATCTGCTGCTATTAAAAAACTGAGTGGGAGGAGGAAGAGAAGAGAACACAGAGAAAATGGGCTGAACCATGAACGAAGAGACCAGTACTGTGGGAAAACCTTTAGGTCTGACTGTAACTTTCCTCACTTTTAGGAAGAGCTTCCAAATATCCTAATGTAGGCAGTTCTCACAGTATGTCCATTTTCACCATTTTCCTCTAACGTGCTGAAGAAAGAGGTTCTGTCCTGGATTTTATGTACCTGACCCTTGACACCAAGACCATAGTTCAGAAGGATAATTACATGCCTTCATTATACAGAAGAAGTTAGCCTAAGGTCATCAAGGCAAGACACATCAACTACAGAATACTAAATAAATTTCAATGTATTTGATCTGCCTAATGATCAATAAGGATTTAAAAGGTTTTCTCGACCCCATGATGAAAAAGGGTGGAGAAGCATGTGGGCAGTGCCTGCATGTCCTAGGTTTCAATGTAAGATATGCCCAAAGTATGTATTCTATCACCATCTGCACGAGCTGTTGGAACCAGGTGGGGCAGTGTTTCCCTTGCCCCTCCCTCCAGACTATCTTCTGTTACTGGGCCATCAAGGCTTTGCCCATGACTCACAGGTAACTCCCTCTGGGAGCCATCTCTGTTTAATGGGCAATCAAGGACCCACTGCAGGACTCATGGAATGATATCAGCCCATTGTGAGATGCTCCACCCAGTGGGAGGAGCCAAGCCTTCCCACCTGGATATAATCTGGGATTTGGGACAGCACAGGAGGCCCTACCTACTGTATTCCCAGAGGACAAGAGCTATCAGACCTTTCTACAGGATCACTGCTTCAACAAGACTGCTTCATCTGGACTGCTACCACCACCCTAACTAACAGGGTGTCAGGTTGTGTTCTGACTCCGTCAGTAGTTTTTTTTGTGCTATTGCTTTTATTTTATTTTACTTTTTTTCCCCTCTGTCTCCTATTAAATTGTATTTCTGACTTGGAGTCTCTCACTGGTTTTGCTTTCAAACCAGCACACTGCACCATCTGTGGGACAGCAGTAGTAAAAAAGAAGCTTAACACAAAGATGCCATGATATTGTTAGAGATAAGACAAGCCTTAAATCCTCTGTTTCTTCACTAGGCTGAGTAGCTGCTACCCAAATAAAAGGAGTCAATATCAGACATGCTCTGAAGATACTGTGTCAGATTAGTCAGTGATACTATCACATCTTATAAAAGCCAATCCCAAAAAACACTGATTTGAAGTGGTGGTTGATCAAAACCATCCTTTGAACAATCTCTGTAAGCTAGCATGTACATGGTCTTAGTAAAAAGCGGGAAGACTAAAGTCCCAGGGTGTAAACTTGCGTCCTATTTTGGTTAATACAAGGGAAACCTTTAAACATTTTATTAGAAAATAAAGTCAGCAGGATGTTTTACAACTTAGAATGTTCTGATTTCCAGTGTTCTCTAAAAAAAACTTCTCAGCACGCTCCTGTAAACTGGGTCCTCTGCTAAATGGCATCAATAAAATGGCAGCTCCCATGGAGAAAATTTAAACTAAAGAAACAATCCCTTTTTAAGCGTAAAAACATAATCCAGAAAATTCACACTTTAATTTTACACATACATCCCAGAAAGGTCAGAACTTCAGAGGTGCTTTAATGGCACTTGCTAATCCAGAACTCTATGATCCTTAGTCCTGTATTTAGACCATTCTCTGGGACTGGTCATAAACACAGAAACCAAAGAAAAGGGAAACCATTTGCAGATTCACGTGAGAGAAGTTCACATTAACACTGACTTTGTGATTTTTTTGATAGAAACTGTTAAGTGTGATCTGGGTTCTGCCAGAAAGAGGAAAAAAGTATTAAAATAAAGGCAGCTGAGATTTCACCAAAATGAGCATCCAGCCTCCAGAGCTCAGCTCTGATAACAGCAGATAAGTCTCCACAGCAGTATCAGCAAGATGGATCATTTAGGCAATGAGTACAGTCCTTATTTACACAGACCATTAACTAGCTATATACACACACGCACAGAGAAAACAAACGGAAACTTTCTTTTGGCTAAGGTTTTATTTTACAATGAACTTGAAGAGAGATGGGTTTTCGTATGAAGTTGCAGAAAAAGTCCTTAAAAACATTTTGAAATTAATGTCAGAACATCTTCCATTACAGCTTCATTTTGATGAGTAATGATTTTCACTTCCTCCAAAATCTATTTTAAAAAAAATTGCCTAATAGAAGCTACTTCTAAATGACAACACACAATTCCATCTTTATGCAGGCCATGCATTTCAGAGGTCACTGTGAAGGAGGAGTAGGGAGCTACGCTGGCTTTAAGCTAGCAGGACAACACCTCCTGCAGTCAGCCCAGAGAAATCCTGGCACTGACCACCATAGGGCTGCCTGCACCCTGATGCCAGGAGAGCCTCCTGGGCTGCAGTGCAGCAGGACATGCCCTCCTCCTGCCTCTGAGTGACCATGCACCCCGAGGAGCTGCCATCCTGTGCCCCAGTTTGGGATAAGCCAGCCCAGCCTCAGGCACAGCGACAACACCCGCTGCCGACAGCTAATCAAACAGCTTTATATTAATACATAATTGATTCTTTTTTAAAAAAGAAACTTTCAAAACATCAAACCATCTTTCTCGGTCATTAATTCAACCCTCTGAATATTTTATATCTCCAGACACTTCTACTTGTGCATACTTATTTTAAGAGCACTTCATCACAGCACTGATGCTACTTGTATACATTCATTGCTTCTTAATTTCATTGTGTACGAAAACACAAATAGAAATGCCTGGAGTTTGATGTCATTACACTACCCAAACCGTCCTGGAAAGAAGTGAAGCCACTGTAACTAGCAATGGTGAAACTTAAAAACCAAAAATTTGTCTGATTCCATACACAGAATAGCTAGGCCTACTTACGTAAGACTATTTCTGGCAAACAGAACTTTTTATTATTTATAAAAGAGTAGCAACTTCTCTTTCCTCTGAAAAGAAACAAAATTTTCCCTTGTGTGAACATCTTATTTTGACATAACTTTCTTCATATTTTTTTAATTCACAGCGTACAGCTCCTGTTTTCAAACACCAAATATCTACATTATTAATTCGATACAGAATAATTTATGTGGGATGATGGATAAAAAAACAGCCTGGAAGACAAGAGCTTCTTTGGGGTTTTATTTCCCAAGTGTTATAGGATTGATAATTTTATGAAAATTTAATAGTCAATACCATAGACATAATCAAACTACCAACTTCACCTCTTGTATGACCTTCCTAGCCTGTAAACAAAATTCCAAGGAACAAAGCACCATCCACCCACTTCCACTCATCACGCATTTCCAGCTTCAGATTTTCTACAGATTAATGGGTTAGAGATGGGGCTTGTGTTACTATCTCGATCAACTATCTGCAAAAAATGTTTTCTTGGTAATCAAGGAACTACATCATAAAAAGAACACCCTGCTGAATTCACCTGCTAGCTTTTCCTCCAACTCATCAATTCAATTGCTTGCAACTGCTATCCCACCTTCAATCATCTAACTTAAGGCTCAGTAGGCAAGAGGAGTAGATATAATGAACATGTCCCCCAGTGGCTGCTTTTTAAAAGACTTCTTAGAAGTCTAATTTTAAAAGCAGGATGGGAAGAGAGGAAAAAAAATGACAGAGGAGCAGTGGTGAGGAGTGGGGAAATAATTTGTATTCTTTTCCTGTAAAATGAGTTATCTATGAGACCTGCTTCCAAAATTAGAAGCAATGCTAGTGGAAATAAATATTCTACCATTTATGCTCTGCTCTTCTTGAGCATCTTGTCTCTTAAGGCATCAAAACATTTTCAGTAATAATACCAGCTAAAACTTAAGTGTTTCACCAATTTCTGACTTTTCTCAGCTCTGCACAGAAAAATTTAGTGCCATAGTATTGATCACACAATGCATCATCATCAACTGACAACGAGAAAATACATGATGATGAGATAAACTGTTGATGGAAAATACAAGTGGATGCCAGCAGCGGCACTACATCATACCAGACTTGGTAAGAGGCTAAAGTCTCCTCAAGAATTTAAATGTTTTCCCATTAACAAAGATCTACCTCAGATCACTAAGAAAACCCCATGGAACCTATAAAAATATTCATGACCTCAGTACACATATAACAGAGTTTGGCAATTTGTCACATCTAAAACCAAGAAAAATAAAAGGAATAATCTCATTTGAAATTAACATCAATACACAGTTCTTCACATTGATCCACATATGCATGATCAATTATTAAGAATATTTCGAAGGAAAAAGTGCACTGAATTTACATGTTGTTCCTTTGGGAGAAACAACATTACTCTTGAACCAGGAAACTTTATGTATTAAAGAGTTAAACTCCAGCCCTTTGCTATTGAGACTGTTACAAAACAGAAAACTTAAATGAGAGGCTTACAAACTTGATTTATTTATTTTATTATATAAAAGGCCAGTTTCATCACCTCACTGGTTTCTCCCCACAGAAAATCAGCAAGTTCCAGCACCCTGGTGGAAGAGAATACTGTAGCACAAATAAATGACTAAAAAAGAACCTATGAATGACTATTATTTTTTCAGGTAATATGCACACCTAGATCACACATTCAAAGCTGACTAATCTTTGTCAATTGAGATAAATCAGGAAGCACTGCCACTATTTTTAATTCCTTTTTCAAAACCTAGCAGCCTTCCATAACACCTAAAATGTTGGGAGTGGCAAATTTTTTTCAGAAAATATCTGCAAGGAGGAACTGCAATCACATAACTGGCACATAACTGAGCAGTTTGCAACATGATTCCCTCACAGACAGAGATGGCAGGTGCTTTTCTGCAGCTCTTTCCCACACTGTACCCAACTACTGCCATCCATTAATTATCCCTTTGATTTTCAATTGTGCCATTTCTTCCCTATTGCTTATTCTGCTATGCTTTTCCACTTTCTATTTAATTTTTCAACTTTTCTTCCCGCTTTTCTTTTTTTTTAATCATGATCTTCTTAAGATTCCCTGCCTATTCTTGGTAGGGCTGTAGGATACATCTACTCTTAAAAAACTATTGCAAAGTCTGAGAGAAAATTCACGTAACATTACATACACCAATGTTATGCAAATACAAACATCCCCCAGCCCTACCTTGCTACACCTTCCCTAAGTCTACAGACTAGCCTAAAATGTCTCCCTCTTGTGTATTCCACTGAAAAATTCTCCTAATTTCATTTCCCCTTCTTCTAAGTCCATCTGTATTTCAATCACTGTGTCCCAGTCTCACTTTCATTGAGCTTCTCTCCATCACCCCAAAGATACCTTCTTTAAGTTCTGCCAGGTCTCCCATCACAAAGTGGGAAAAAAGTTAGGACCAGAAGGCAAAAAATATTTGAGCTGGAAAGTCAGGACAGAACCACAACTGGCCCTTCCAATTTATTACAGAAACTTTGTTTAGCTGTTTAGAATTAAAAATGATGCAAAATAAATAAATAAACAGAATCTAGAAGCACTCATCAAAATCCAAAGGCCAAGCAAGTCTGATATCATCAGATGAGAAGAAATCGCTGTCAAAGTAAAGCTGATGCTTAGGTCGGGAGAAAGGATGGCTGCACCAGCAGTGGCAAGAAACCCATGGCCAGAGAAAGTACATGTGAGCCCAGCAAAAGATTCAAAAGATTCCAGGAGTGAGCGGGAGGAAAGAAGGTCATATTCAAAGCTTCCACTGTACCAAATGGGAAATTTAAAATGTTTATGAAGATAAAATCTCCAAAATCTCCCTTTCATTTTCTGTTACTTCTCTGTCTGTTAAATGTATCACTTCAACAGTATGTGTAGTAAGTCTTGGTTCTCTTACAGAATCATTTTGGTTGGAAGGACATCTTGAGATCTTCTTGTCCAACCTTGCTGCTCAAGCAGGGTCAGTTAGTGCAGGTTTCCAAGGATGAAGTCTCCAGGTCCTCCTCTGGAAGACTGCTTTCTAGATGTTCATTCCCTAGCCTGTACCAGTGCCTAGAGTTATTACTCTCCAGATGCAAGACTGTACATTCCTTTGTTGAACTTCCTAAGTTTTCTGTCTGCCCAGTTCTCCAGCCTGTCCAGGTTCTTCTGAACTGCAACACACTCATCTCATGCTATTCCTTCCAGTTCTGTGTTATCTGTGAACATGCTACAGGTTCATTTTGTCTTGCAGTTCAACTCATTAATGAAGAGGTTAAACAGTACTGGACCCAGCACCCAGTGTACTAAAAGACAGCACTGAACACATGCAACACTAAGTACTTGTGAGAGACTTAAGAAAAATTCCTTAAGGTGTACTACTCACTAGCTTGGCTGAATGAGTTAGCTGAAATCCAAGTATCATTTACACTGGGTTCCTGTTTACTAGAAAATTGACAGTACAGGACTGCTGAGGCTGACACCAACACTCAGCCTTCTATACTGCACATTGCAAGGCAACTGCTTAATAGGCTGGCATTTTCTTTTCAAAATAGTTCAAAAGACTGGATTTTGCTGTAGACTGCAGCAGGAAGTACTCCAATATACAAAAAACAAAGGATGGCTATGCACAGCTAAAAGGCTGTGCTCCCATCATATGGATCTGAGTGCACAAATGCATCCATCCTTCCAGTTGACTGCTGGAACTGATAGAACTGGAGGCCAACTTTGGCACATCTGTAAACCCCTCTACTGAGGCCAAACCACCTCCAATCAAGACAAGAAAGAAATT
Organism: Prinia subflava; assembly: GCF_021018805.1. NCBI lineage: Eukaryota > Metazoa > Chordata > Aves > Passeriformes > Cisticolidae > Prinia > Prinia subflava. Next base: position 29,895,244 of record NC_086248.1, on the reverse strand, counting down.
CTCTCAGTTTGAGTAGACTAAAATAACCTTTCCTTGAAATCATGAGAAAGGGCATCGTTCTAGGCTTATCCTGTCTTAATTCTTTATTAACAAACAGTTAACAAGCAAGAAACAATTTATGCTCTCTAAGAGACATGCTGTAGTTTGTAGATCTAATGGATGACTGGAAGAGAACCAAGCAGACTGGGTCAACAATTCTTACCAACAGCACATTGTGTTACTTATCACCCCTTCCCTCATTTGCAAGTATGATGTCTCTTGACTCAGCCCCAACTTTAGCACCACCTGGTTTTCTCAAAATGGTTTTTAATTCATTAAAAATATGTTCTTAATTATCATAATTCAATAAATAACCCATCTTGATGTACTTTATAATTTTTTTCCACATTCACACTCTTAATTTTAGGTTAGCAGTTTAGGATATTACTTTAAATTCTTTTGCACATATACATATTTCTAAATACAAATGTTATCGATAAGAAAGAAATCCTCAAAGAATGTTACATCCTTCTCAGTGGAGCACAATTAAATCTATTCAACTAGACAGACATTATTTAGTAAGTACATTCCATAAGCTACTGATTCTGAAATTATGCTGCAATACAAAGGAACCAATTTCCACATTAATTTGTATTAATGCAATGACTTAAGATCAAGAATTCTTCTTATCCTGTTCTTGCCTACTCTGAAATGATGGCCTGAATTCCAGAAACATCTCACACTTGAAAGGCAAAGCCCACAGAAAACTCCCATATTGTGAAGAACAGCTTTCACTCCTGAAGAACAGATGTTTTTTGTCATTCTTTCAGGACTGACACTATTTATCCTAACATTTTAGCTAAGGAAACCTAGAAGTTTTTCTTTGCCAAAATTAGTGTTTTCTTCAGAAGCAATCTAAAGAAATTTAGAGTTCAGCAACATGTCTTCTTACACACACACACAAATTAAAGAAAAAAAAAATCTTTACTCTGTAAAATATATTAAAAAAAAAAAAAGGAATGCAGAGGAGTTTGGTAAATAGCCAGGGCCTTTGTTTACTACACTGCTCATAAGCACCCTTAGTCTCTTTGAAACTTTCTAAAAGATAGCCAAGCTTATCAAAAGTAAACACATAACCAAAAAAATCAATATTCCCCCACCACTGCAGATCATGTTTGATCTCCACATCTCAGAGGTGAATCTGTACTAAGTCCCACTACAAAATCCTTGTCCCACAACCCATTTCATTTGCATATCCCGTATAATACAAGAACAGTTCCCTGTATAAATTATCCCTGTTCGTGATTCATCAAGCTTCTTATCACAGACATGGTTTTCTGCACCACTGGACAGAATGGCTCCTACAGGGAGTGAAGTCAGCCAAAAGAGAAGCAACTCAGCCAGAAACAAAAAGATTAATTAAACCCACCAATTTGTGAAAGAAAAGAGGGCAGCAATACTTATATGCTGCAATTTACAAAAGTTGTATTTCTCCATCTATTCTGGAGGAAAGGCACCTACAGAGCCTTCCCTAGCTCTATGATGACAGTGACTGTTTGATATGGTATCTGGATAAATTTCTCCAATTCTATTTAAGAAGCTGTAAAACCATTAACACGTCAAAAATGCATGACTTAGTTTTCCCATGGCAAGCTATGTTACATAAACATTCACCTGCTTACTCTCCAAATTGCACTATATTTTTAAAGCTATTATGAATTCATATTTTATCCTACTTCTGTTTTGATGGCTTGTAACAGATGGTAGAATTATTTAGTTTGTTTTCAGTTTATCATGTACCTACCTTATATGTGTTTAACCCAGAAAGGAAGCAAGTGAAGAAGACAAGGAAGGCCACCCCATTGAGTTGCTCTACCTACTTCCTTGGAGTCACACAAGAGACTGCTTTGCTCCTCAGAGTTCTGCACTGGCAGCTCCTGCCATGGACCATCAGAAAGACCAGAGTTTTCCCTAGTTAAACAATTATCTTGTTTTAGATTATCTGCATCTGGTCTAGTCAAACATAAATTTAGCTAATTGGAAGGTTTCTGCTATCACTGTTTGTTCAGCTTGAAGAAAGTTGGGTAGCTTCACTCTTTGGGTAGCTTCACTCTTCACTCTAGTCTTTACTCAGCTCCAAGTAGAGTCTCGTGGTGGAGATTCCCCACTTCTGTGATGTATTCATTTCATTTCTCCTTTTGAGATGGAGAAGTAAAGACACAAATAAATGACCTATATAAATACAGAAGCTGTCAGTGCTAGCACACAGAAGTTTCTTAAATCCTTATGGTTTGGGGGAGAAATAGTCATTCAGTTATTCTGAAATAATTTTGTTTTCTAAAAGCAAGGAACTAGTAGTCACCTGTAGTCTCTCAACAGTTAATGGTGAAAGACAAAGATACAAAGGATTAGCATTCAACTTATTACAGATGCTTTTTCTCAGTATACAAGCCCACTAAAAGTACTTTCTAACAGCACTAAGTAGAAGAAAGTTTAGATGACAAGAAAATGTATATGAGAAGAATCTCACTCCAGACCACCTGCAGAGTTATGAGTTTTCAGACACTGACTTTTCCTTGCATTACCTGTCATGTTATATTAGAAGCAGAAACAGAGATCTATCTATACACGTGGTTTCAGAAGTGGTAAGTGCTTTACTTGCTGTAACTTCAGAAAGATGAAAGCTCCTAAGGGCAGTTAAGGTCCCCCCTAAAATATGCTTGGTTCATATAATAAAACCTACAACAGTAATAATAAAAGTAAAAATGGTTTGCATTATTAAAGCATTTATCTTTAAAAAAAACATAACATTTGAGGCCAACACTTATATTTGTACTATGTTCCAAGTTCTGCCAGTCAGAAGGTCTGGTAGGACGACTGGAATTACAGCAATAGGACTTACCATAATGCAGACCTTAAGAAAGGGCCATTAGAGCAGCTGTTCTGAGTACAAGTACCACTAATGACTTCAGGCTGGCAAGCAGCCTGACACAGACATGATCACTTCCCACGCCAACGGTATTAGTTGCTGTCAAGACCACTGCTAATGATGGAGTCTGTCACTTTTGACACTGCTGACTGTGACATCCAGTCAACAGTAAAATGGTTTACAAACCTCTGGCTGAATGTGAATCTGGTTGAGTAAAATGATTGTGCATTATGTGAATTCGAAGCACAATACTTATTTAACAGGGCTGTAAGAGATACTAATGGAAGTTCCCAAGAAACAAAGCATTCTGTGTACATGATACTGGAACACAACAATAATGAGGATGTTCAAATATCTACACAGAACTCTAACATTTTAAATATCGTTATCCTGATGATATAAGAGCTCAAACTGAACCAAAATAAAAATCGAGGAAATTTTTTTGACAATTTCATGAAGGATTCCTCCTTTAAGAAGACAGAGACCTAGGAAAACTAACACATACAGACATGCCCTTATTTGGGTGGATTCTGCTGAATTTAGTTTTAGAGAATCACAGCATCCTTGAGCTTCAGAAGGACTGCTTGAGGTCCCTCATCCAACCCCACCCCGCTCAAGCATGGTCTACTACAGCAGGTCACCTGGGACCATGTCCAATCAAGGTCTTGATTATCTTCAGTGATGGAAACTTAATGAACTTCACATGGAATGAAGTTAATAGGAATTTAGTCAAATGTGCCATATTTTTCTGAGAGCTTCTTCATTCTTTGGTAGCTGAGACAGACAGCTGTCCTCAAAAAAAACACGCAGGATATACCATGCAGTTACCAACAAGGGAGAGAAACACTGCTCAGAGCAGCACATCCCACAGCATGCTGGAAGGCTGGCAAGTCTTCACTTCAATGGGCAGGACAGTGGGAAAGTGGTTTACCTTCCATGCTTTTCTATTTTGCCATTATTGGTTCACTGAAAATAGTTTTTACATTCAGCATCTTTTTCATGTTTTTAACTCTAAAAGGCAACCAAAAGAATCCAGCGCAAACTACAATCTTCTGACATCAGAATCAACCAAAGATTTGGTTCAATATTACCTACCTCAAAAAAAAAGCTACCGTGGTTGGTAATTTGTGTTGCCTCCCACTACGCTTAAGGCATTAAAAAAAAATCATTTGACTTATGGTAGTACAAAACAAATCCAAATTATCTTAAGATAATTTCTCAAGATGTACAGAGCTTAAAGAGGCAATCAAATTTACCTGAAATATATACTCTAATGGGAGGGACAAGTATATTATCAGAACAAGTAATCTTATTAAAATTTCAGCAGCTCTAAAGAGTTTAAATTACTCCTTTCAACATGTATCAAGATACTCAAAGACTCAGATAGACCACATACTACAAGACAATAATAGATACTTCACTATACTGGGAGGGAGGGAAGGAAGGCGGGAGGGAGGGAAGGCGAGAGGGAGGGAGGGAGGGAGGGAGGGAGGGAGGGAGGGAGGGAGGGAGGGAGGGAGGAAGGAAGGAAGGAAGGAAGGAAGGAAGGAAGGAAGGAAGGAAGGAAGGAAGGAAGGAAGGAAGGAAGGAAGGAAGGAAGGAAGGAAGGAAGGAAGGAAGGAAGGAAGGAAGGAAGGAAGGAAGGAAGGAAGGAAGGAAGGAAGGAAGGAAGGAAGGAAGGAAGGAAGGAAGGAAGGAAGGAAGGAAGGAAGGAAGGAAGGAAGGAAGGAAGGAAGGAAGGAAGGAAGGAAGGAAGGAAGGAAGGAAGGAAGGAAGGAAGGAAGGAAGGAAGGAAGGAAGGAAGGAAGGAAGGAAGGAAGGAAGGAAGGAAGGAAGGAAGGAAGGAAGGAAGGAAGGAAGGAAGGAAGGAAGGAAGGAAGGAAGGAAGGAAGGAAGGAAGGAAGGAAGGAAGGAAGGAAGGAAGGAAGGAAGGAAGGAAGGAAGGAAGGAAGGAAGGAAGGAAGGAAGGAAGGAAGTTATTCTCTATTTCAAATGGCTCTTATTTCTGTTTACAGATTTCAAGATGCTTTAAAGAAATAGAATTATGTCCATTCTATTGTTAAGGGGTTTACAATCCATAGGAATAAAATTACTCAGTGCATATGGCTTGACAATTAAGCAATGAAGAACAGAGTAATCCAAAAACCTGGGACCATCTCAGGAAATGGGAGAGTGCTCTATGCACAGATACTGCCAATGGGAGTTTTTTCCTCCCTTATACAATATTGCTGCTTGCTTTGCTGGAGGACCATAGCATATAAAAGCAATAAGAACATGAAATCAGATTGCATGTACAGCACAACAATGACAAGCTGTGTGAATTTCTGAAAAACAGGACAATTATTTTAAAACATGTATGGCATTGATAGCCAAAGTGCCGAGCTGATGTTGCATGCAATATGATCAAAGGACACATCACATAATTGGCTTAGGAGAGGCTGCTGGTTTTAGCTGCTGAAACACTTTCCACTTCTTGCAAAAAGCCATGCCAATAACTTAAAAGGAATATTGCTTTCAGATTAAATTTTAATTATTTAATTTTAAATACTTACTTTTTTCGAATATATATATGGTGTGGTACTATGAAATACGTCCATTACAATATGCCACTCTGATGTGCATTGGAAGGGAAGTACATACCTTAATCTTAAAAACTTACATTTTTAAAACATTCCTTGAAATTATAATAGGCAAAAGCAAGAAAAGCTTGAAGCATTTATTCCAAACCCTGAGAACCTCAAACAGAATATCTTAACGAAATTAAATAGGTAAAGTTTATCTAAAGGTATACTTTTTAACAATGTATGATCAGCAGTAGCTTTGGCTTAGGACTGTGCAAAGTTCTAAACCAACAGAGATTGCTTGGTTGCGTGCAGCAGAGTTTATCATCTAGTGAAAAAGCAAGCATGAAAGTAGAAAGCTTATTGTATCAGAATATTGCAAAATAAAATGAAAAAAATCTTTCTTGCTTACACCTTAGAGTACCTTCAGAACCCCACTCTCTAGGGTAGCACTAAAATCTGCTGGTTAAGATATTGGCTTGGTTTGATTCTAAGTATTTAGTTTACTTCTCTAAAAAAAGGGGGGGATAGTGTAATTTCTCACTCTGTAACCCGTTAAGAGAGGATTTTTCTCTTCTGAGCTCTGCTTCTCTTCAGCCAGCCCCATACATCCTGGACACCATTCCTGACCTCTTCCCCATCTGGGCAAAAGTCCCAGAGCAGCTGCAGAGTTAATTCTAGCAAATCCTATTGAGATAGCATCAGTGTAAGGAAAAGGGTGGCAAAGTGACTGCTTCCCCCCAACTCGAGAATACCGCTTCCCAAATCAAAAATGTGAATGGCATATTCACACATGCTTGAAATTGCGGTCTATGCTAAAATCAGCACTAAAGAAAGAAAGAAAAGAAAGGATTGCTGATCTATCACTATCCTCTATCACTTCACTAGCTCTTTGTAACAAAGGCAAATGCTGACAGGATTCTTACCTCGTTCCTTGTGGCTGGAAGATAAGAATCAATGCAGGATTACCAAAGAAGGAAAATTCTGAGACATGTCAGAACTAAGCCTCCCAAGCTCAAACCAAAAAATTCCATAATGAAGGGAAAGCAGCAATCTCTCACTTCAAATCACAATTTGTGATGCAATGTAATCATTCACCCTCCAGAGGTAGTCATGCAGTATTTTGATTCTTGCCTTTTAGCCCTTCTGAACAACTTAACTATCATCCTTTGCTAAAATGGATGCAGGAATGATGCAGGTTTAATTGTCCAGACATGTTTTATGGTGTGTTTGGTTGTTGAAGTGAATACTGCAATTCAGTAAAGCAAGCTGAACTAAAAGCTTGCTAAAGGTTTTTTGGCTATACAATGATTTCAGGAGATTTCTAAATAACAACACTGAAATGCAGAAGGACATATTGCAAAGACACATTGGAAGAAAACTATTGACATTTGCAAGCTTTATATAGCAAACATCTCCTTCATCTTATTTCTTCTCCAGATCTGCTCTCTTGCTACAGCATTAGTCCTATGCTTGTACATGTATGTGGAACACACCAATTGTAAATACTTTGAAAGCACTAAATTTGATTTGATTTAGTAACTAACAAAATTTATCAAATGATCACTTCATTACAGAACATTTTCCCTTCCTGTATAAAGGTTGGGGCTTACCTATAATTTAAAGCACAGATTCAGATCTTTCTTCCAAAACATTATTTCTATATTACCAGGCATATTTAGTTTCAGTGATTTATTTTACTGATACATTTTCAATTCTGCTTTATTTTATGATTCAAAGTGATAGCCTATTACTGTTCATATTTCCTGTCTGATTTTTCTGGAGTTTTGATTAATAGATGTATTTATAGTCATTATTTACACTATCACTTGAGAATTACATTTAGCATCTTCCATACAACAATACACACTAACCTATGGCTGATCCACTTTGTAGCTGTAAAACATTGACTTTCTAGTGCCACCATAAGAAAAGACAGAATTTTAGGAAATTAATTTCTCACCCAGCTACAGTTTATTCAGGTTGCTCATAAAAGCTATACGAAGTCACCAAACCAATGGAGTAAAAATAGACATATGATTCAAATGATTACTTGTCCTTCAAATGCTTTATACTCATGATAGAAGATAAATCACTTATATTTGTGACTGAATCCAACTAACACAGGCATGATTAAATTAGAGTTATTAATTAGTTTGTTTAAATTCTAGTAATATGGAGGCACTAATCAGATTTTTGTTTTAAATGCTAATAATATGGAGGCAGGAGTCCAAATGAAAACTGTATTTTAAAGTTACATGTGCATTTAAAACCGAGATGCAAAATTTTGAAGTGTGCTAATTTACCCAGAACTTTGTTAATCAATGAGTCATTTCTGTGATACTGGTCATAAGCTGATAAAATATTGCCTAATGCTTTTCTTGCAATAAAAAATGCTAATTTTCTACAGATTTTTTTTTCTTAAACACTGACTGATTTCTTTACCACAGGGTGGTGATAAAGTGATTTAATACTTTTGAACTGTTCTCTTCTTCAGATATTTTAAACCTAAAAAATTATAATCTTGCACTCCAAGAAGGTAACTGTGGTTTATAAAGATGTTTTTGTAAATTTCTTAGCTCTTTTGTCCACAGAAGACTGAAATATTTTGTTGGTTGACTGCAACAGTATTTTGACGAAGCACTGTACATCTCCAGCATAGATGTGTAACAGGCTGTCATTTTGTCAGAACCAAAGAAATTTTCCATCTGATTAATACTGTAGGTTTTGATGTAAAAGAACTTGTTAAATAGACTCTCAGAACAGTCAATTTGCTCATTTAATTGGCTCAGTATTCTTTCCTACGTCTCTTAATTGGGTGAGTAACTAGAATATAGATAATGCAGTATAAGGATAAAATTACATGCTGTGTAAATTCTGCTACAAAAAAAAAAGTGATGTTAAAACAGTTCAGAATGAAGCACATTTCAATTATATAATAAAAAAATACATTGCAGTGACATTGCAAGTCTCCCTGTTACTGCTCCTAGCATGAAAAAACAGTGGAATGGTTAAATTTGAAAATAACTTATCAAATTACATGGATTTAAATGCAGAGCCAGGACACCCAGAATAGCATTAACTCTGACCACTGAAAACACCAGATGACAATCACCTAACTAGTTCATTTTTTGTATTTGTAGCCTATGAAAAAAAAAAAAAACACAACTGTATTTTTTATCTCTAAATAGCATTTCTCCTGACTTCTATCATAACATGTCAAACTCACTGAATTATCTCTCTGAAACTACAAGGTTCAAGTAAAAAAAAAATTAAAAATATCAAATTACATTGAGACATGGCAGAAAGGTGGTGATAAAGACAACCTAAGAAAATCCTCTAGACACTAAGCAGCAGAGCAATTACTGAAGCATCCTCTTCTTTTCTACTGCCCAGACAGATCTCCTGGTTTTCTCAGATAATACAAAGAAAATATTGTAGTCCTAGGAAACATTATCAGATGCAGACAGTATCAAACACACAGAACACCTTCTAATCTCCTTTACTGCCCTGGAAATTCACAAGGAGAGGTCATCATTCCTCTGCTAAGAAGGAGTAAAGTCATGCTGGAGAGATTTTTTCTGTACTACAAAACCCCCCATAAAGCCGAGCTGCCTCTGTTCATTGTCTGAAGGGAACATCTCCTACAAAAAAGAGTCATAAAGGAATCTACTCAAACAGGCTTCCTGACCAATATACATGTAGTGAGACTACAAAGCCTTCCTCCAAGCTCAAGCTTTGTTACCATATGACTTTTTCCAAAATAACCTTTTCAAGGAGGGCTGGTACACTGTGCATATGTACTCCTGGTCATGTTAAATCCTGTCAGATATATCTGCCCAAACATCAAGGATGCCAGGTACAAAAATGTAAAACCAAAATGTGGTCTATCATAGCCAAACTCAGTCATTTTTTCTACCTGACTTCTGAAACACTTTGGCTTGAGGGTATTTCTGTCTTCTTTGATCGAAAAAAACCAACCCTCAGTATCAGATGATATTCACAAACAGATTTGCTGAACTGAAAATCCAAATTTCTTTCAAAATAAGCCTTAAGGAAACATTTAAGCTGTGTTACACAGCATACCATTTTTTTCCTCCTTATCTATTGCATATAATACATACCTATGAACTAAGCAATCCATTTCTCCCAAAAGTAATAAAAAACCACGCCACCCCTCCGCTATATTGCTATCACTATTTCTATTTTTAAATCATAGCAAAATGCAATGATGATAAGTGCCTTGTAAGCGCATAGAAAGAAAACTACAGAAGAACAACACAGCGTATCCCAACACAGCTTCATTTCAGATAACTCCACAGAAACTGTCTGCTTTTCTGTTCAGGTTCTTACGTTATGCAGATCCCTGTGGTATCTGAAGGCTATCTCTCATCTATCAAACCTAAAACGTTCACAGTTACAGATGTGATCAGCAGCAAGTCCACTTCTGGACTCAAGATACACTTCATTTTAAAGTGCTTTCCAGTTCAGAATTCAAATGTGTTCCATCTGAACGTAGGCATGAAATGAAAACATGGCTGCTACTGAAATCAAAATATTTAGAAGTCATCTATGAATCACAGCTCAAATACCACAAAACTTCATTAAAAAAAAAAATACTAAACAACACTTCCCAAACTTCTGGTGTTAACTATTTTTTGGTAAAATTTTGTATTTTGTTTTCCTTTTGTGTGAACAAGTGTTGTCACACTGTTTCAAGCCTGTCACTTCATTGCAGCTTATCTTTTAATTTCATGAAAAATATTCATTATAGCATGAATATTCCATGTGAAATATTTTCTCTCATTCATGCCTCCCTAGCTACTCTTTCTAATTTTCTTTTTTTTCTGTGCACTTATTCAATGTTCCCCTGATCTTAAAGGTCTGCTTCATGAAGATGGACAACTTGTGCACATTTTAGAAGCAAGCTATCATCACCATCACCTGCAGAAAAGTTTTAAAGTATTAAAAAGCAAAATAATTTAAACTGCAGTAACAATACATAGGAACATATCACCATTGTTTTAAGACAGAACCGTCTGACCAACTGAAAGCAGTTTTCTCCCCTGAAGCGGTTTTGAAATCATGTCTAGAAGGGTCACTAATTCCACAGGTATCCAAGCTGAAAAAACAAGAGAAAAGTAAATTGCTTATAAGCCAGCAACTCTTCTTTTAGACCAGAGCACAGTGTTACTATTGTTCCTATTTGATTCTCTCTCAACATGACAAATTTTTAATCAGACAACTAGGTCCTGGAGAAGCATGTGCCATGGCATATTTTTGTTGCAAAGAATCAAGACAACCTATCTTTCCACAGACTCATATGATGAAAAAAATTACACTGAGAAATAAACTATATTCAGAATATAAGAGGTACAGAAACACTTCTGTGGTAAGCAATGCTCACAGACTTCACAAGAGTCTGCTTAAAGAGGGAGCTTTCCAATGCATGAAGGATGTAAATGAGAAGCCTGGCTTTCATTTCTAAGGGCATCCTGAATAAACTACTCTATATGGCCTGCTTCTTTCTGCAGAAATTTCAAACTTCATAGCTTTACAAAGCTAGTAATACAGAAACTATCCATGATTTGTCAGCTGCCCTACATCACACTGTAGATGTCATACACCAGACCAAGGATGCAAACCAGTAAATCCCTGTAGGGAAATAGAGAAGGGCCTCCTCAGAATTGTGATCCTTCCTCCTCAAGAGCAGATAAGTTTTCCAGAAAGCTTGTAAGCAGCTTTCCACTCTCCTGTCTAGGCCCATCACAATTACAGAGGCTCTGCAAAAACATAGTAGGTTTGCAATAGGGTCTTTCTTCAGGCTTTCTTGTACGCTGTAAATCAACAACATAGAATCATCAAGTTGTTTAGGCTGGAAAAGACTCTTAAGATCACTGAGAGTGATACACTCTCCCCTGAGCCTCCTCCTCTCCAGGCTAAACAACCCCAGCTCCCTCAGCCTCTCCTCACAGGACTTGCATTCCAGACCCTTCACCAGCCCTGCTGCCCTTCTCTGGAGTCACTCCAGCACCTCGATGTCTCAAGGCAAGGCCTCACCAGTGTTAAGTCCTGGGAAACAATCACTGCCTGCTCCTGCTGGCCACACTGTTGCTGATACAGGCCAGGCTGCCTTTGGCCTTCTTGGCTATCTGGGCACCCCCTGACTCATGTTCAGCTGCTGGTGACCCAGTAGGTCTTTTCCCTACTGGGCAGCTTTCCAAACACTTTGCCCCCACCCTATAGCACAGCCTGCAGCTGTTGTGACCCAAGGGCAGGACCCAGCACTTGGCCTTGTTGAATCTCATACTGTTGGTCTCAGGCCCATTGATCCAGCCTGTCCAGATCCCTCTGCAGAGCCTTTCTGCCCTCCATAAGATCAATACTCCCACCCAACTTGGTATTGGCACTGAAGGTGCACTCAATTCCTTCATCCATTGATAAGGATATTAAACAGGACTGACCCCAATGCTGAGCCTTGGGAAGCCCATGGTGACCAGCTGTCATGGGTTGACATTAGACAAAATGCCAATGCACCCATGAGGGTATATTTTACCTAATGAACTGCTGTGAGATGTGGTCAAGAACAGAGCAGAGCAGGCCTAATACTTGAAGCAGACAGACAATTTATTACACTACATAACAATGGACAATAGAAAAGGAAAGAAAAACCCAACCACCCAAAAGCAGAAGAGAAAACCTCCCAAAACACTGCTTCTCCTCCCCCCAATTCCATTCCATACATGCTCACTCAGTTGACTCCAGCACATTACCTTCATCTACTTGCTTAATCCCTCAACAACCCTGGGTTCCTAATCCAAATCATCATCCTTTAAAATTCAGACAATCCACATTCCATCCAGGACGAGAGGAGTCTCTCTCGCACCACAGACCACCCCCCCACAGGAAACACAGGTCCACCATCCCGTGTTCCCACGTCACCCAATGGCACCGCCTCGAAGAGTCTGCCAGGGTGACACCCTCCTTTCCATGTCCAGCACTCTCACTGCTGTCCATGGACCTGCACTGCAACAGGGCTCTTTTTAAGGATGTTTTGGCCAAGTACCAAAAACCAGCCATCTTCTCATTTTGGGACTCAGGTCCCCCCCATTTACCCCTGGGGCCGGGGGCTCCAAGAAGCAGGCCAGAACGTCTCTGGGTTTGAGCCAAAAACATCCACCCAAACACAGTCTTATTTATAGTCAGGAGGGTCCAGGGTCCGTCTATGGCTATCATTATGCAAGAAAAGTCCAGCCTCATAAGCCACTCCTCTTCATTCCGGCAATCGAAGGGGCTTCTTTCCATCTCACATTACCCTCTCGGTCCCAGGCTGTCCTCTCTCTTCTAAAACCACCAACTATGAGAATACAGCGTCCAGGGATAACTCTCTTCTGCCTTAGAAAGAGTTAAAAGCTTTATCTCCCACCACCAAGGTCAGGCACAGGCGATCGCAGACACTGCAGCTCTCACAAGCAGCTCCAACTCGGCACCTTCTCTCTGTGGGGGGAGGAGAGAGACGGGACCGGGGGGGGGAAGGGGGGGGGAACGGGATGGGACAGGGAGGGGGACGGAAGACACCTCCAAAGTTCTCCCTCCACCCCTCCATTCTAGATGGAAGCTGGACCAGCTCCACTCCAGCTCCCTCTGTTCCCCACCCCGAGGCCCACCTTGCTCAGCCAGGCCCACCTTGCTCCCCTCCCCCACCCGGCCTAGCCAGGCCTGGGCAGGGGAGAGGAGAAGACGCTCCCTCTCCGAAAGCAGAGCAGGGAAAGAGGGAGTCCTGCTGGGAAATCCGGCTTTTAGCCCCTCGTGTCCTCAGAGGCGTGTCCACCCTCTTAGTGGCCAACAAAGGTGCCAATATTCAGATCTAAAGACTAATTGGTTTGACCACTACTTCCAAAAAAAACTCACTTCCCTTCAAACCACGACACCAGCCAGCAACTGCCTGTGACTCCATTCATGACCGCTCCCCTGGGCCCAGCCACCCAGACAGTTTTTTAGCCAGTGAAGAGTACACCACCAAGCCATGGGCTGCCAGCTTCCCCACGAGTATCCTGTGTGGGACACTATTAAAAGCTTTACTATGTAGAGGTAGACACATCCACATTCCTTCCCTCATCCACTAAGAATGTCTCTTTGTCACAGAAGGACCTGCCTTTCTAAACCAAGGCTGGCTGGGCCTGATCCCTTGGTTGTCCTGCATGTACTACACAATGGCATGCAGAAAGATATATTCCACAACCTTCTCTGGCACCAAAGTCAGACTGACAGGCCTGTAGTTACTCAGATCCTCCTTCCAACCCTTCATGTAGATAGATGGCACATTTGCCATCTTCCAGACAGCTGCAATCTCCCTGCTTATCCAGGACTGCTGGCAAACAATGGGAAGTGGCCCAGTAAGCACTTTTGCCAGCTCCTTCAGTACCCTCAGGTGCGTACTATCAGGGCCCATAGACTAAGTGGTGTAGCAGGTCACTAACAATATCTCCTGGATTATGGATGTGTAACTGTGCTTCCCACACCTGTTCTTTCAGCTCAGGGGTCTGGGTATCCAGAGAACAACTGGTCTTGCTATTAAAAAATGAGGCAATAAGAACCTCAGCTTTCTCATCATCCTTTGTCACTATGTCTCGTCCTGCATCCAATAACCACTGGAGACTATCCCTGGGCATCCTTTTGTTGTTGATTTTTTTACAGAAACATTTTTATTGCCTTTTATGGCACAGCCAGATTAAGTTCTGTTTGGGCTTTGGCCTACACAAAAACATGACCTAGTCTGTGCTCCAGAGAAATGTTACAATGGGCAAGAAGAGAAACCCAAACCACTCCCTCTACCCTAGCCTGATTGAAAAAGAAAAAAATACCAGACAATATTAACAAAGAAAAAAATCTAAAAAGGTCTAGGAGCAGCTGAGGACATTTTCACAGTTATTTTGGCAGAATAGGATCTTTTCCATCCACATCTGTTTTGCTCTGGTGGAGCAATAGTCCTTGCAGCGCTCTGTTCTCCTCCACCCCAGAGCTGTCTTAACAGCTCCAGCTCCTGAAGAACACAAGAGCCCCACCTTTATTGCTTAAGTGCCCTCCCTTCATGTGCCTGGATGACCTAGGGCATCCACTCATTTCTCACCTGCCGATGCAATGTGCGAGGCTGGGGTTTGGATTGCCTTAGTTGAAGAGGCCTTTGGGACAGACCTTGAGCACTACAGCCATGAGGAAAAAGAGCATAAACTGAAGCATGGGGGATTGAAGCATGAGTGATGGTTGCCAGACTACGGAAAAAAGAGCAGCTGATATTCCAGTGAGAATGATGCAGGACCCTGATTCCCACCAACCTTAGCTGTGCAGTATTAGTCGTCCTTTTTGAGACTTTATTCTTCCTTTTGTTGTTGTTTGTACTAGTAACTTAATGTTCTTCCTTTCATTGTGCTACATAAATTATCCTTTGTACTGAATAAATGTATTCAGTAAATAATAAATGGAAAAAATGCAAAGTCTAAAAAAATAGGAAAGCAACAAGGTGTAGAAAAGGGGATACCCTGAAACCTAGAATGAAAAACTGGATCAAAATGTCATGCAGGACAAAGTGAGGAGTGAGTGTTTTTTCACAGTCTTGCATACTCCAAAGATCTACCTTTGATCAGGAAAAAAAAAAAAACCTTTGTAGAAGAATTACAAAACAGATCTCTCTCACCACCTTATTCACTGTACAGACCACAAGACAGTGATAAATAGGACAGGACAGGAAGTGATCTGGGCATAGACTCCATGGATAAACTTAATAATTTAAGAGCAAGAGAAAACCACCATTGTTCACTATACCATATTTTGGTGCATTTAGATGAGATGCATTCAGAAATCTGCCTATATGGCAGATGTCCCATGAAAGGGCCTGGAACAAAAAGCTTGTTTTAGAAATGGGCTAACAAGCTACTGAATTGTGAGTCAGTAACTGGCTGTTCAAGGAGAATGTCTTAGACTGCCTGGTACCATATTTTATCAGAACTCTAGGGTACTCTCAACTGCTCTAAATTTATTCTGGCTTTGGGTTTTGCATTTCAGTATACTCAGGTTCATTTTGTTACAACCCACTAGAAATAAAAGCCTCTAGAATATGGGCCATCTTCTAAGAGGATTTGTTTTATAAATGGGCAACTGATTTTTCGAAAAACTGAAGAGATGTCAAAAAGACATCTCTCCTTCAATTAGAGAGACATCTCTAATCACTTCAATTTTATCTAAGTCATTAAAACAAAAATCACAGGGAGCTAAGAGGCATTAACTAGACTTTATCACTTTTTTTAATTTTCTATGTATGATATGAATTGTATTTTATACAAATATTATTTTTTTGTCCTGGGGAATGGGATCAAAGCAACACTGGATTTTTACCCAGCAGCTTCAGTTTTTCAGTGCACTGAAGCAGCATCACTGATTATAAATTCAGCAAGTCATGTGTTTTATTACTTCCATGTTTCTGATCTCAGTGATGACAGCTGGACATTATTTGGGCAAACTACAGCAGAAGTTTTCCCCTTCTCATCTCCCTGTGAAGGAGCAATGGCTTCACTTTTCTGTCTACAAAATCCCATGCATATCCATGGATGTGTTCCTCAAACAATGCGTGAAGTGTGACCACTGAGTGCTTCAGGTGGCCAGTGCAGGTGTGAGAAGGCACGTCAGAAGATTCACCGCACATGCACGGTGCTCTCTTCTGCAGAGTCTCCACTGACACAGTAAGCACAAAACATCCCTACACTACACGTGGACATCTGGCTGATTGCTAACACACAGTAATTATTTGTCTGGGATTCCTGAGTGTCTCACAGTCCAGCCAGCCCAGTCAAGAAGGGCAGCAGCCCCACAAACATCCCACAGAAAACTGCCAATTCCTTCCTTCCCCATCTCAAACCCAACCTGGATGAAGCTTTTTAATATTACACCTAAGAAATCAATTGGAAAAAAGGATAAAAGGCATGGTTTCTGTTTATTAGGAAAACTACAACTGGGGGGGGGGGGGGGGGGGGGAGCAGATTTTTTTTTTTTAAATCCTTTTGCATGAAAAAGAATTCTGTGAATGGAGAATACCGTTGCCATAGGAAGCTCATGGTAATGCAGAATTTTAACCCAGTGTTTACATTTAAAATTCTTCATGTCTGGAAGAGTCTAAGCTTTAGTCTAACCCCTAGTACATCACGCCTGACACCCTGAATCATAGTATAATGACAATAAGCAATTTATCAAAAAAATATTTAATCCACAGATGCTCAGAGCCTTCACCTACAGGTGAATCTGTTGTTTGGGATACTCACTGACTCAGTTGTGGTTTCTAGGTGATAAGTTCATGCAAATCACCCTTACTCTCATTAAATAGAAGTATTACAAAACAGTATTTTCAGAAGCACAAGTCTCCATATTTATACAAGAAATCTTGTACAGCTAGGAAGCTAAAAAAGACATGCTTTTCTTCAAAACTTGAAAATCTTTGCTCTATAAATTTGCTAGAAAAATTGTATAAAAGGTGCATTTATTCTGATTATACCTTTCCCCTTCCTCCCAGCTTAGAATTAAAAATTAGACATTTCTAATCATAACATGGAATTTAACATTGTTTTTGCAGATTTTTCACAGATTGGTAGATCTACATTTTCTAAGCAAAAACCCTATGGTACACTATGGTTCAAGTAGTTAAGAACTACACACATTTCCATTCACACTGTATATGTCTTCATTCTTCCTACTCCCTATCCCTTGCATTTTCTTTCCATTTTCTCATGTGTGGCCCTGGGCATTCAAAATTATTCTTTACAATGCAGGAAATAAACTTCTTCCTGCACCTAAATCAGCTTTTCTTTTTTTGGTTATTAGTTTTTTTTTTCTCTGCAGCAAAGAACTATTGAGACTGCAATGCATTCCACAACAAGGCCAGTCTTCAACATTAGCTTAGACTACATGAACAGAATAGACTTTTTGTACTTGAAGTTTATCAAAGTTCTCTGGGATCAAGACAGTATTATTATCTTCCCCTCCATCACCTGACAGGACTGTGGCTTACATTTATGTCACTCACACTATGGAAAAAGCCTGGCCATCACTTTACAGCTCCGTACATTTGCAGAAAAGCAGATACAGGTTTCCCCAAACCCACACACTACTGAGAGACTAAGCTCTACGCTTGTCAGATTATATTAAATAGTAAATATAAACAGAAAGAACTTCAAAAGGATTTGGCCTGTCTGCCACTAGTTCATACAAATGTAAAGTGGAAAAGGTGCTTATAGGGTGCATACAAGGTCAGGCTCTAATTTCTGAATCTCAAGGAGGGCAATACCTGCCTCTCCCATTGGCTCAACTGTCAGAGAGGGCTGGATGCTAGAAGCAGGCTAGGGAACACTGCCATGGCACACACAGTGCTGCTCTCAGCCAGCACTCAGATGCTGCCTCGCTCCCATGTCAGAAATTCCTCCTCATCTCCAGTTCTACTAGAGACAGTTCTGCAGTAACTTCTAGAATCAATCAGATGAAGACTTTCCAAATGAAAAACAAGCTGCTAGTTAGTCTACCTCAATAGGCTCCACCACCCTTCTTCATAAAACCTCACAAGGATGTATTAGCTGTCTTAAACTCTATTTACTCTGTTGTAACACACAAAGAAAGGGTCAGCTTTCCAGGAGTAAAGGATTTTGAACGAGATTACGTGGCAGTTCCAACAGAATAAGCTAAGAAAATAGCCCTTACTGTGGAGGGTTTCTTTACTGTTCTCCTGAAAGCCTCCAAATACACTTTTCCTGGAAATCTCCATTACAGTCATGCAAGACAGAACTACAAGGGGAAGCATGCATAAAGATATACTGTCTTCACACAGAAACAGCTCCTTTGGGAATGATTTTTGAAAGTAGTCATGCTTAAAGGGAGGTTTTTGAGTGGGTTGATAAAGCCTTATCAGGCACGTGAGATATTTCAGGAAAGAGTCTATCTGAATTTTTAAGTTCTTAAACACTGTCCAGATTTTTGTCCTTGTATCTAGGCTACAAGCAGTGACAGAACACACAGCTACCTAGCAAAAGATAAGTTACTTGGCTTAGGAAACAAAGTTGGCTAGTCTGTCTCGGGATGGTTTGTTCATATAGAGAGAGACTTGACTCCTGTGACTTTACTCATCCACGTGTCAGTTCCCCTGTGGTTCTTACATAGCCAGGAGAAAAAGACACATACAGGAATATAACATCTGTTGTCCATATTTACTTTAGACTGAGCCATATAGAGTCTAGATACAGAGTTTCCTATTCCTTTCAATAAACCAGCTTTTTTTTTTTTTTTCATAACCAACCACCCTAGAAGAAGCCAATGATGTTGCAGATGTTTATACATAGTCTGACGCATCCTATTTTAGCTGCCTGGATGGCAACTGAGTACTAGTTAGTTAGCCAGTACTACCAGCTCTTTCATGTTTTCCCATTTTCATGCAGAAGCAAGTAAAAAACCACAGCAGTAGGTAGAAGCAATTTGTGAAAATCTGCACTGAGAGAAGATATTGGTTAAAATGTGTACTGGCAGCAAAGATAAAACATAGAAAAAATGTTTCTGCAGGTAGGTTTCTCAGCCTTGCAGAAGCCATGGCACTCCTGTCAGAGAGGCATTTGTATGTTTTTTGGGCTTTTTTAATATTCCAAGACAAAGAATCAAATACAGGACTATAATTTTTCTGGTCAAATAAATCTAGCTCTGTAGTTGGTTGTTAGCACTGGACTCTAAGAAACAACACATAAGCACAAAAAATACCTTACTGGATTGTGCAAATGGTCCATTCAGTCCTGTATTTTGACTCTAATACTAATAAAATATGGTAGATAAGGCTATATAGGGAGAGGATGTGAGATGCTCAGCTTTACATAGCCTTTTCCCTTCATTCTCCAGAAGCATCCACTGCTGTTTTTTGGGGGATGCAAAAATAAGATGGCCTCCCAAAAACTGAGAGAATATTAGCTATATCTGAAATGTCACAGAAAGCTGTAGCATGTTACATGGGGAAGTTGCCAAGTTAAAAATAGAAACTGCCAATCTGACTACAGCTGTGAGATGCATTTCACTGACAGACTGGCTTTTATCTCTTTTATTTAAAAGGATGAATCTCCTAAAAATCCCCAACATTTTTAAATGCTACCTACTTTGGAACACCAAAACCTGCAATGCTGACTGCAGAGAAAAACTAAAAGCAACCCAGTGTATTGCAATACATGTACTCATCAGCAGTAGGTCAGCAGAAAGTCCTGTGATGGATCTGCTGCTGCTCCTGCTTTTCTACTTTCTGACTGTTGCAATAAAAGAGATCGTTAGGAATCTAAAAGGTATCTTTAATGGCTGGATGCTCAATTACTGAAGTGGGACTAGCCTACCTGGGTTTGAGGCTGTTTTCAGGGCATCGCATTCCCCTACATAATGTTTAGAGCTGTACACGATCAGCTATCTATCACCCATCTCTAATATCAGCTGCTCTCCAGTAATAGACAAGGACTTCAAGCCAGCCTCCAAATAGCATCCAGACAAATGGGCTTAAAATGAACAGACAACACATTACCTGAAACTTCCAAAAGATGAAATATCAGTAAGGTGCAATGCAAGCTTACATTTGATTTCTTCCCTCTGTTCTGAAATGTGTCTTAAAATTGAAGAGGGATGGTTTCAAAAATTGTATTTGTACAGCACTTCATTTTTCAAAATGCAAGGAACCAAGCACACTCATGTAACACCCACATAATCTTATGAAGAGGTATTTTTTAGGCACCTGTAAATCACTTCACTTTGATAGAGTAAATTAATTGTGCATGTACATACGGATAAGAAAGGCTTCAAAGCCCTTGTGTGCTGCTGGACTTGAGCAACTGGTCACTTCTCCATCTCAAAACCAGCCTACAGCAGGAAAGGTATTTATTGGTGCATGAGACACTGCCAGTCCACTCTATGAGAAAACATAACACACCTGGAGAAGTTTCACCTCCAGCCTGATCTTGCAAACAATAATCTCTCAGCAGGTCATATAGAATGCTTTTTCTTCAAGTGTGTATTTTTCTTTGATGTACATAGATTACACTTGTTAGTACTAATGAGAGCACTGAGAAATTCTTGAGAACAAAGAGAAACCAGAGCCCCAAGGGTATACACTCTCACTCCTGCTGAAAACGGTGACTGCTATAGTTTGAGCTGCCTGAACTACAACATGAAGCTTCCTCAAAAGGAGATAAAGCATACACACACTTTCATTGGAACATTGCAGCAGTGATGTTTGGCTTATATATATTTTAGTCAGAGCTTCTGAGAAAACTTCAAAGAGCCTACAGCGTACAATTTAATTACCAATTTATTATAGAGAGACTGGGATCACTTTGAAATTCTGCCATCTGATAAGGAACAAACACATTCAATGGCTTCTAAAACATACACAGACAGTGCTCCAGACCTCAACTTCAAATTAAATCTGCTAGCCCAGCACTATATTCTTCCAGACCATGCTTAGAGCAGTACTGGACACAGGAGTCCATCTGCAAATAGATCAAATACAGGAAATTCCAGAGTGAATATTCCATTTCTCAATGGAGATTTTTGGTTCTGTAAGGGAGTAAGTGTTTTGAGTTTAGGACCCTAAGCCTCATCTTAACAACCAAGAACCTTCTACTTTCAGGTGAATGCCTTAAATTTAAATGCAATGGCAGCCTGGACATAAACCCAGCCTAAAATACCATGTCCCAGGCAGTCATAGATCAGTCTGCAGTGACAGCTCTGCAGCTTTCTGAGAAGCTGGGAACTGCATAGGCCAAACTAGAAGACAGGGAACAGCTGATACAATAGCTTTTACTCACAGTTTTGAATAAATCTGATTTTTAAATTAAAAATGGAGGTTTTTCAAGCTGCTGTAACTTCCACACTTTGGATAAAAAGATAAAATAAAATCTTGTCGAGACCATCTATGAGATTGGCAGTCACTGCAGTGAGGGGAAAAATATAGATGCAGCAATTTTTAGAATGAGAACTTAAAGGATGGCTTGCTGCTTCTGACACAGTCTCTTCTCAAAATTAAACACTGGCTGTCATTTTTGTCTCAAAATTGTGAAGTACAATAATTTATTCCTTACTCACCTCAAAATTTCCCTTTTGTCTCTGGATCAAGACCCCTTAATTTCCTAACACTGCTTATTTTAGAGACAAAACACATACTCCAGAGGTGTCATAAACTAGAGGGCACTCCTTGAAAGTGATTTATTGCATTTACCTGAACATAGAACCATTAGATCTCCATGTTCACAAACCACCGTGGGCTTAAAAAAAAAAGAATTCAAACATTTTTCTTTATTCTAAGCAGCCCCCTTTTAATTAGATGCATTTAGCACACATCTTCTCATTACATTCATCATACCATATTTGAGCAGCTTCTCAAATCGCTTGTGATTGCACAAACTCGTCTTCTGCAAGAGGCTGAAAGGCGGCTGCTGCTGCTGGCTCCACCTCTCAGCTCTGCAATTTTTTATGAATGACTAGCAATCACTGACAATGAATGACTGCCAACTGCCCACTCAACCCTTTCTACTCTTCCCTGCACGTACATACTAGAGAAGCAAACAAGCGTTGTGACTGCAAATGAGCCTTCAGTACACTTTCCAATATACGGCATTCATCTCTCAAAACAGGAACTAAATGTTCTTCCGGATACTTAGAGTATAGAAATTAAATATTAAAAGCTTATGCAACATCCTTTTTGTTTCTTTCTTTCTTTTTTTTTTTTTTTTTTGGGGGGGGGGGTGTTTATTTTTTTATCAACCAGATAACTTTTTAGGCATTTAATCAAACTGAAATTGTCTTTTTCTGAATGCTTCACTGCTTCAGCAACAAACAGGAAAACTGGAATTAAAGAGCCCTCACCTACTTCCAGCAAACTGAGATTTATCTGATTTATCTGCAGCCAAAACACAAAGATCTTTCAGGTTTTTTTAACACTATTTGGTAAGGTTTCAATATAAAAGATACTTTCTATCCAGAAAACAGTTACTTCTATACAATTAATTTCTTAATTTAATGGATACATTAAAAAAATCAGTACTATTCTCCTGGTTTAATACAATGGGAAGGGCCTATTAAAAAAAGTTAAATGTCACAGCTGCTATCATAGCCTGATCAATCTAAATTTGTGACTGTAAGCAGAGGGTAAAACCCCACAGAGAAGAAACATTTTAATTACAGTTTAGTTACTAGGGCAAAATATAAACCAAGAAGTTGTTCACTGCATGCTCTGAAAAGGCTCAGTAAAAGCTGAAAATTAAAATAAAATAAAACTAAATAAAATTTAAAAATAAAATAAAATTTAATAATAAAACTAAATAAAATATAAAATAAAATAAAATAAAATAAAATAAAATAAAATAAAATAAAATAAAATAAAATAAAATAAAATAAAATAAAATAAAATAAAATGCAAGGTATGCTTTATTGCCCAATGCTAAGTTGCCCTTTCTGTTCTTGCCCCTGAAGCCCAGTATTGCCACTTCCAGGAACAAGCCATGGGCTTTGCACTTAATTTTCAAGGCTTCAGGACTAACATTTGTCAGGCCTGCTTCATCTGAACTTCCCTTGGCCTGTCTTCTGCTTGGTTTGACTTAGTTTAGCTATAGCAGCAAATAACAGAGCTTTGTATCTCCCTTTATCTAGAAGAGAAAACAGGACATATTTGGGACATGCAAAGACGAATGAACACAAGCAGGTTGTAATTGCAGATTGTAATTAGCACACTCAGAAATACGAAAGCAGCACAGGTACAGCAGTGCCTCCATCAGGCATTATTCAATCAGGACAAATATAAAGGATCTAGAACAGAAACATATAAAGCTGTCACAAGATGCTGTGTTCAACGTCCTAACGTCTAGCAATTATCAAGAATAGACTTGAAGATGTAATTTAACACATTGGAAACTTTTACACCATATTTCAGTATAATAATTACCATGAATCACAGGTAAGGGCTGGGGGAGGATGGGAGGGACTTGAGACCTAAAGAGATCTTGTCAGTATCCTTAAAATAGCAGCAAATTTAAGTAATTTAATGCACTAATAAGTATTTTTAATGTAAATGTGTTGATAACCAAACAACAGTACATGGGCTGCAAATCCTGTTCTCCATACACTTTTTCTAATTCCACTGGGCTAAATGAATCTCCTACTCATGTTCTGTTCATCTGAGCCTGAAGAAAACAATGTAAGTAGTAACATATGTAATGACAGAAGTATTTCAACACCTTTATCTTCATGTCAAGGGCGTAACTTCAGTTGAGACCCTGAAATCATCACAAAATCTATCAAAGGGTTTTAGTGAACCCCTCCTTAGATGCTGTGCCCTAAAGGAAATTGTTTCCTCTTCTCCAGTTCCTAGTAAATAGTGATACATACAGGACGTGATGTGGAATGAAAAGATGGACAGAGCTAACATTTCTGTTGTGTTCTGAGGAACACTATGAAGATAAACCTTTAGCAGCAATTTTTTTTGTTGTTTGTTTGGGGGTTTTTTAAATTTTGTTTTTGTTTTTTGTTTGGGTTTTCTGATGTTTTGGGGTTTTTTAAAGCCTTTTTGCAAAAGAAATAAAAATACAGAGCCGAAGAAACAGGCTAATAGTTTCCCTACTTACGGAAGATCAAATGGCTACAAAGGAATAGCAGTTAAGGAGGCCGGGCAATAAGCATATTCTTACCTAAATAGTTTTCCAACTCTTGCAGTTTTGAGCAGTCTTGTGATGATCACCACTTTTTTTTCACCATGCTTACTTACATCATTACACTATCATAAGCCAGCACAAAACTGAATCCACATCTGAAATGTGGAAATTACCAGTTATAGACACAGGCTTTGAAGGTCTCTAACCCTGACAGAAGCTTGATGCCTTTCCCATCCCACCACATTGTTGTCCATCTATAAAGAAAGCATGTCCCCTTCTGGATGTTTGCTGCGTACAGTCTTTGAGAGCTGATCACTTTGCACTGGCTGGTTTCTAGGCCAGGCACCCAAGGGATATGATCAGCCATTAAGACTTCAGTAGTCAAGTAACATTTTTGCTTCTGTCACAACAAACCCAACATTTTCTACATTTTCAGTTTGCAGTTCTGATGATCATCCTCCAGCTTGAGGCACATCTGACTATCCCCATAGGTGTTGCACTCACTACCCCACAGAAAGGTGCAAACAAGAGGATTGCAAAAATACCCAAACTGCTATCTAAAACAGTCAATACATCCCCCAGTTTGTTTTCTTTTGTATTGGTTCCCCTGTGTACGTTGCATTTTCAGTACAGCCAACATGACTGCTTAACACATTCACACTAGTGCTATTCATAGCAAGCAAATCTCAGTAATTCCACTTTTTCTTTTGATCTATTTTTGCAGGTGTTCTGATGGTGACATGATTAGGTTGAGAGCATACTTCGTTTTCTGAAAGTAATTCTGAGGCAAGACCAAAAAACCTTTATCACTGCAAGATCTGAAATACCATCAGTCTTAGGGGACATAATGATGATTTTTTTCTAAGGTATTTAAGATTCTTAAGACACATTATTACTAAACAGTACCAACTATTCTTTCACATCCAATTCAAACAATGTGATCATGGAGAAAGCCAACATGTTAGGCATCCTAACATATTCAGGAAGACAGTTCCGTTAACATAGCACAAAATCAGCTCTTCAATTATTCTTGATTACATCTATGCTGCCCAGTTGGAAATATCTGAGAGATGCATTTAGACTGCATGAAGGGACATTTATTGTATGAATTATTTGCAAACTGTCAAACACCAGCATGGTGTTTACCAAGAATACATGTATCACCCTTACTGTCTTCACCTCAATAGACATGCAATAATTCAGGCGTTTGAAGGGTTGTCTCCAAATAGAACAGCTACACTGATATTTTGAAAGCTGTTTTTTCCACCTTTCATGCTCTGTTCACTGCATAAATGATGTAAATGGCAGTCATTTATTAAATCTTTCACAGAGATGCATTCACCATGAATCCAGGCAAGGGGTCTGTGCATGAATATGGTGACAACATTTCAGACTTTGCTGGTTCTGGGCTAAAATAAGATCTGCAAAGAACTGGGGAAGCTGAGAAAAGCAGATACAGTGGCATTTTATTTTTCTTTTCATGGAAATCTGAATATTCCTTATTTTAAAAAATCTACATTACTTGCCAAAAGTGAACCACTTTTGTGGTCTCTGTGAAGACATGCT
The DNA here is from genome assembly GCF_021018805.1 of Prinia subflava. Taxonomy (NCBI): domain Eukaryota; kingdom Metazoa; phylum Chordata; class Aves; order Passeriformes; family Cisticolidae; genus Prinia; species Prinia subflava. Next base: position 29,869,514 of record NC_086248.1, on the reverse strand, counting down.
CATATATGGTCTCCACAGAACTCATTCTGCACATAATCTATACTTACATACTCCTACACACAAGATCACAGGATATTTTAGGTTGGAAGGGATCTCTGGAGATGATCTCGTCCAACCAACTGTTCCAACCAACAGCTCTGACATGATATCAGGTTGATCAGTTAGTCTTGAAACCTTCAAGGATGGAGACTACACCATCTTTGGGCAACTGCTCACAGCTTGACTATCCTGATGATGAGAAAGTTTTTTCTTATATTCACTCTGAGTGAGTGAATTTCAGTTTATGCCAAATATCTCTCACCCTCCAGGCAACACAGTGCTTGGGAAAGCCTGACTCCATCTTCTGAACAAACTCCTTGTAGGTACTGGAAGGTCACTAACAGGTTCCCCCTAAAGCCATCTCTTCTCCAGGCTGAGCAAGACCAGATCCCTCAGCCTCTCTCAGGACAAATGCTCCAGATCAATCCATCTTGGTGGCCTCTGCTAAACTCACTGCAGCTCATCATCACCTTTCCTGTATTGTGGGGTCCAAAACTATATGTGTTGTATCAGGGAAGATGGAAAAGGTCCAAAAGATGCAAAATTCTACATGACACCTAATGAGTGCTGACTAGAGGATAGTACCTCCCCTTGATTTCCTGGCTGCTGGGTAATGTTGGCCTTTGCTACCAAGGTTCACTGCTATCTTATATTCAGCTTCCCATCTGCTGGGTTGCAAAGTATTCTGCTGAACTGCCACCATTCGATTTCCAGCCCACAGTGGTACATTGTTTCTCAGAAGCAGGAGTTTGCATTCGCCCTACTGAATTTCATAGGGTTCCTGTCAACACACTACTCTTATTTATCAGGGTTCCTATAGCTGAAAATCCTGTCCTGTCTACTGGCCCTCCCAGTATGGCATCATCTGCAAACTTAAACCAAAATGCATTTTGTTGCCTTTTTCAGGTCACTGAAAAAGACATTACATGGTAGAAACCCCTGTGGCACTCCACTGGTATCCAGGCAGAAGGTCTACCATTAACTGCTACACTCTGAGCCTATATATCCATCCGCGTTTCTGTTTGTTGCTAGTCCATCTAGACAGTAAGGCCCCAATTTGGACATAAGAATATTGTGTGAAACTGTACAGAACTTTATGTTAAGGCCAAGGTCGATGACACAATACTCTCTCATCCATGACCATAGTGATTTCATCGTAGCAAGGCAACTTAGTTGGTCAGGAATGATTTACCCTTAAGAAATCCATTCTGACTGTTTCAATCACCAATTTGTCCAGAAACATATTACAAAAGGACTCACTCCATGATTTTACCAGGGGCTGAAATAAGGTTGACTGTTTTTTAGCTCTTCAAGTTAAAATTCTGGGATTTTTTGAAGATGGGCATATTTGTATTTATCTACTCAACACAGAATTCGCCTGACCTTCCTTTTCAAGGTAAGACAGCAACCTTGTAAGGACAACTTTTGACAGAAGTCATAAGCCTCCAGTGTTCCTCAACACAGAGCTCCTCCACTTGTATCAAAACTATCCACAGACTCTGGCTGTGCTGTTTTGCACAGTCAGGACACTCAGATTCTCATCTCTGCAGGGTCTCTGTGAAAACCTTTTTCCTCTGTGAATCCTTTTTCCATCTTCCCTGATACCATACACATAGTCTACTCCTCTCCTCCTTCACCTCCATAACTTGGCCACAATCTCCTATCTAGCACACACCTCCAGCAGACATAGTTACCATGTCCAAGTGCTCCAGCCTCAGAGAGCCTGCTGTTCTGGAGCCTAATATGGATGGGTTCTTCCACAGGGACTCTCCTGCAATTGCACTGCTTCCCTGGGCAGTCCCAACCATCAAGCAGATGGGTTGCAAAGACCTCCTTCAGATCCAATGTTTCCCTCAACACCTACAAAACAGCCTGAAAGTTAATCCAACTAGCCAGAGCATTCAGGTGAACTTGTGAGTTGTTTTTCAGCATTCTCCTAAACTGAAAACTTCAGCACAATGAGAAAATTAAGTCTCTTTTCAACCACTGGGACCCTCCTGGAACATGGGAGCCTGAAGTGATTTTTGGCCACAATGCTGCATGACAAAGAGCTTCTTCGCAATGGCAGACAGAGAGAAACTGGGGCCCACAGGTAACACATTTCATGTGGCAAAGGTTTCTTTAAGCTAGCTAAAAAGACTCCTCATCTGAGAGATTTTATGAACATTATGAGGCTTCCGTTGAATTTTTCAATTATATTTCAAATTAGAACCCAAATTAGACTGCAATATGTTGAAGAACAAGAAACCATGGCAATCATTCTGTCCAGTTCCCTTTTGTTTATGGATACTCATTTCTTTGGTTTTGGCAGAACAGAATGGACCTCCAAGTACAGAATCAGTATTGAAGGTCTGAGACAAGAAATAAGACCACCATGAAATAAAAGGGCATTAATTAGGGCCAGACATGAACTTCTGACAATACATAATCATGGACAGGTATGATTCTGGGGGAGGAATGAAGCTGAGAATAACTTGCTTTCATACATGTTTTCAGACAAAACATTTAGGTCTATAATTCATGTAAACAGCATGTCAGATATCATATAATCGGATTGGTTTGGTTTCAAAGGGGCATTAAACGCCACTAGTTCCAACCCTCCTGCCATGGAAGGGACACCTACCACTAAGACCAGGTTGTTCAAGGCCCCACCCAACCTGGCCTTGAATACCTCCTGGGATGGGGCATCCACAACTTCTCTGGGCAACCTGTGCCAGTGCTTCACCATTTTCACAATTAAAAACTTATTCCTAGTATCTAAGCTAAACCTACCCTCTTTCCTTTTAAAGCCACTCCCCCTTTGCCCTATCACTACATGTCCCTGTAAAAAAAGCCCCTCTACAGCTTTTTCATAGGCTCCCTTCAGATGCCAGAAGGCTGCTATAAGGTCTTTCCAGAGCCTTCTCTTCTCCAGTCTGGATGACTCAAACTCTCTCAGCCTGTCTTCATGGGAGAGGTGATCCAGTCCTCTGGTCATCTTTGTGACCCTCCTCTGGATTCACTCTAATAGGTCCATGTCATTCTCATGTTACAGTCCCAGAGCTGGATGCAGAGCTCCAGGTGGACTCTCACCACAGTGAAGCAGAAGGGAAGAATAACTCCCTTGCCCTGCTGGCTATGCTTCTTTTGATGCAGCCCAGGATGTGTTTGGCTTTCTGGACTGCGAGTGCACATTGCTGGGTCATGCTGAGCTTGTCATTCACCAACAGCCCCCAAGACCTTCTCTTCAGGGCTGCTCTCAATCCATCCACCACCCAGACTGTACTTGTACTTGGGATTGCACTGATCCATCTGGAGACCCTTAAATCTAGCCTTGTAGAGCTTCATGAGGTTTACACCAGCCTGCCTGTCCACATCCTTCTGGATGGCATCCCTTCCCTCCAGCGTGTTGACCCCACTGCACAGCTTGGTGTCATTGGCAAACTTGCTGAGGGTGCATTCAATCCTGCTGTCCATTTGCCAGCAAAGATGTCAGGCACAACACCAGTCCCTGAGGAACATCACTGGACACCCCTGGCCACTGAGTCACTGACTACAACCCTTTGAGTGCATCCATCCAGCCAACTCCTAATTCACCAAACGGTCCATCAGTCAAATCCATGTCCCTCAGGTTAGACACGAGGATGTTGTGTGGCTAGAGGCACACAGTAATACCGGGGTACGAGTGCTACAAAATGTACCATATAACCACGGGTATAAATGTTTCATGAGCTCCAGCAGAGCCTAAAGAACATATTGCAAATTGGGTGGAAGAGAAAATGATGCTCAAGGAAGAGGAAAGTGGGTCTTCAGCACTCAAGTCCTTAATCACCCAGCATGTGGGGGAAAAAATCAAAACAGCTCCTCATCGTATTCTCATAACTAAATAACTGGAAGCAAGGTAGAGGGAAAACACAACGACTCACCCCTAACTATTACTTACAATTGGCTTTATGCAAAGCCAGCAGCAGGAGTATTTTAGATATGTAACTAAATACAATTCTAATAAGAAGACAGTTACATAAAAATAGAGCTTATACAGAGACCTCTTGCAGGCTGCAGGGTATTATTTGGTAGCTTGGTCATGTACTAGATGTCCTAGCCTCTTGTCTAGTGCCACCCCAAGGCTCATTCCCAGGCAAAGAGATTTCCCAAGAAATACACCATACTCTGGTGGCTCTTTAGCTTGCTTTCATTGATCACTGATGCCTCCGTGGCAGTTGTCTCATTCCCAGATTGACAATTTCTCTCCTGTAGTTTGCTAGAACTCATTGGTCACTTCACTGAGGCCATATTTTGCCATTTAAAAATTTAAATCAAGCTAGTTCACTTCTCCTAAAATTTTATTTCTCTCTAGTGAAACCTGCCACAGAATACTAGATCATATAAACTTCACAAAGAAGGTCAACACCATCCTGACCTGCATGAGGTGGGGGCACTGCCAGCAGGTCAAGGGAGGTGATCCTGCCCCTCTACTCAGCCCTGGTGAGGCCACACCTGGAGTACTCTGTCCAGTTCAGGGCTTCCCAGTACAAGAGAGACATGGACCTACTGGAGCAGGATCTGCAAAGGATCACAAAGATAAGTGAGGATCATACAAGGGGAGGCTAAGAGAGCTGGAACTGTTCATCCTGGAGAATAGAGGGTCAGGGGTATTTCATTTATGTGTGTAATATGTGATGGGAGGGCACCGAGAAGACTGAGCAAAGCTTTCCTCTGTGGGAGCCAGTGAATTGACAAGGGCCAAATGTCACAAACTGAAATACAGGAAATTCCTTTTAAACATAAGAAATTTTTTTTTTAATCAAGAGGCTAATTGAACACAGGTTTCCTGCATAGGTTGTGGAGTCTCCATACTTGGAGATACTCAAAATCTGACTGAATCTGGCCCTGAGTAATCTGCTTCAACTGATCCTACTTGAGTACAGAAGCTGGTCTAGATGATCTCCAGAGGTTCCTTCCAATCTTAACTATTTTATGATTCTGTGTGCATTGGGTGCCTTGTAGTTATGTGTTCTACAATATTTTCACTGTGCTAAGATTTTCTCCTTATTTTTAATGTATATGCTTCATTATTTCTCAGAGAATCAGGCTAGAAGTACAGCAATGTACTACAGTAAGTTCAAAACCGTTCATTCAGGAATATTTTTCAGAAACTGAGAATGGCTGTATCATCAGATGATGCAGAAAATTCATCTTTCATTAGTACTTCTTTCAGTGGTCCCACTTCTGTATTGCACACTTACATCCCTTCTGCATCCAGAAGTTTGGTGTATTCCATGGAAAGAGGTCAGGAGAGTAGCCTGCTGCTAGTTAATAAAAAGTGTATCTTGCCCTCAAACCATAAACTGTCACATGCATTATTTTCAGGTAAGCAGTGGAATAACTAGTCTGTGCTTTCTGGGCTGTGATAGAATCTGGACAAAGCACAGAACAGTTCAGAAGGCAAACAGCATCTAAGATGAGCTAGCCTGTATCCAGAGCATAGGTTACCAGAGCAGCTGCTAATCTGCATTAATTAAAACCTTTGCCTATACTACCTGAAAATTCAGTCAAGAAGGGTGTTAACAGGACTGTCATTTTAAAGAAAAAGGGTTGTATATCTTTAGGACCCAAATTATGGCAATGTCTAAGTTAACTTCACAGGTTGCCCTCTCTTCCACATACAGCGGGTGCTCAATAGTGTCTTTGGCTAAATTACATCCAGGTGTGCCCAACTAAGCGTATCTGAAAATGGTTAACAAATCTAGACCCCTACACAGTTGATAACCAGGTTTTATATGTATCAAAAATACAAGTGCCTTCCTTGCCATTAATACCAACTTCATCCACTGGTAGCAGAAAGTGGGAAAAAATATGATTTTCAGTAAATATTGTTTTGACTAATTGTCAAAGGTAGAACCAACTTAGTTTTTGAAAGCTATCTGACAAATGTAAAAGACTAACAACTTCCTTTTAATAAAATCCAAATTTAGCTTTAATTATTAGAATTTTTATAAAAGTCTTTCAAAGCAAAGATTGGCACTAGTTCATGTTGTCAGATTTGACAGCATGAAATCACAGAACAAATGACGAAACTCTGCAGCTGCTAAATACTGTCAAATACACTTTACAAATTTTATTCTTATAAATTCATTATTAGGAAGTCCTGTTTTTGCAAGGAACTGTCTCTCTTCCCAATGTACAATTAGGGCAAAAATAGTTTTAAAATACTCCCCACCGTTGTTAAGATGACTTGTGGTATTTTTGACATTTTTTAAAAAGCCTTGGTCTGCACACGTTGTACTAGAGCCTCCAGAGTTGGCAATAATTCAGAAACAGCTGTAACAGTTTAAGAGCAAGTTCCTGCAGTCGTTTTCCATGAGAGGCCGAACAACCACACACAGCACCAGCCAAGGCATAAGCTAACCCAGCTGACTTTGTACAGAAGTAGGTGACAGCAAACCCAACCTACTAAGGCAGCTCAGCAGCTGACCATGACCTTCTGCTGGCAGAGAACAGCTACTGAGGAGTAATGTTTTAAACCACTTCAGCTCCATGTATTGGATTTCATTTTTCTAGGTAGAAAGGAAAAATAGAAACTTGGATAACAGATATTGTATGTGTGGAGTCACATCAGCATTAGCCTGATGCAGGCTAAATTGCTGTACCTGTGTGGTTGGACACACAGGGTAGCACATGACTTTAAAAATGTAAATGCAATCCCAAATATTTTAATATATAAATCAGACACAAATCCTTTGAATAATTATATTGCAAAAAAACCCACATTTATTTTAGAATAGCAAAAAAGTGCTACACGAATTTTAAAAAACCCCTTGGTTTCTCTTCATTCTTGTTAAGAAGTCAAAATCAATGTGATAATAAAATTGCTTTTAGAAAAACATATGCTAACGAAGTTTCTTATTGAACTATTGAACTATTTTTTTCTGCGTGTTCCATCTGATTTGTTGAAAACCATTCACAATTCAGTATTTCAAAAATCAAAAATGTAACTCCATTCAAGGCAACTGTGGTGCACTTGAGTGGTGTCCTGGCCATTGCCATTTTTTAATAACAGCACATGTCAGCTGGACACAAACGAGCCCTGCTTCTCACATTCTGCTCAAAACTGTCTAAGGTAATTCACTTCCTTCCACTAGGGCTGCAGACACAACATACTTTTTTGCAGATCTCACTGCAACAGTCTACTTCAGCATCTACTGACTACATCCCTCTCTGCCTCCAAACATCATTACGGATCACCTGACTGCTCCTGGTCTCTCTCAAAGAAAAAAAAAAACAGTGCTGCTTTACATCAGTTCATGCTGGGAATAACTGCCATCACCCAGATGCTCTACTCCCAAGCTCTAGAAAGATTATCACAGCAAATACCTCTCATTCTATCTCTGGTGTCCTGTAAAAAACTTGGGACAGGTCATTCTTATACCCTGTGACACTGTTAATAGCAATAGAGAAGGTAAAACTATTTCTGCATGGCCTAGACAGGGAGAATTTATTTTGTTATGAACAAGTTTATAAATTAATCGATTGTTACCATGTTTTGTTAATTGTTAAATGTTACCATGTCAAATGTTGATCACCAAGATGAATGCATAGACTATTAATCACCCATATTGTTAATCACTCTAACCAGCAGTCCCTTACCTGTATCCTTTTTCCATCGGGTAGAGCCTTTGCTCCCCAAAATGGCACACAATATGCAAATAAAGGGACACTAGGGACACTGGGTACTACTTAGAGACAAAAAAAACCTTGAGACAACGAGCCAATGCAAAACCTGAGACTAGAAATAGTATCCCCAAACTGGTGTAGCAGCAGAGGAGATAGGACCACCAACCAAAGCAACTCCACCATGTCGCCATTATCTAACAGTTGTTCATCTGCAGGACCCACCCTCCAGACAAAGAGCTCAACAGAACTTCCCAGGCACGCCCCTGAGGACAGAAGCCCCAGCTCTGCCGGGTAGCAAAGCTGCCCACCTCCTCCTCAATGTCACCAAAGGGATCAGCAGGGATGTGCATGACCCCATGGGCCCCCACCAGAGCAAATTTCTTAATATAAAGGCATTAAAAAGGAGAAGGTCTCCTTACCCATTTATTTCAATTTGAGACACCAATAAAGAAAGCATGATGTCCTTGTAGTGGTTAAAAGCAAATAAAACAAAATGTAAAAGAACTGCTTAAATTAAAAGCTCAAGCTCTGTGATTTAAGCAGAATTAATATATGGCAAATGGAAGAAATCTTACTATAGTCACTATAATCAAAGATCACATCAAATCACATAATCAAGGAAGGTTTGTTGGTCTCCGTCAGATAAGCCAAGAATGAACACTGATTCAGTTCTTAAAGAACATATTTTATTGTATCACTAATAGGAAAACCTTATCAGAAAGCACTTGTGTACTTATTATCACTATGTTTTATTTAATTTTATGTGGATTAAGATATTTGTTGCTTTTATAAAATCATCTTTTCCTGTGAAAGATGAGCAAGTCTATTTTTTGTTTATGATAAAGCTTGCTTCCTGACCTCTGCATATTGAAAACATGGATTATTTTTTACTACCTTAACTCATCTAATTTCCAGCACAATTAGAGCTACATTTGGTATAGTCTACCTGTAACTTTTTTTCTCATCTTTGGTTAAGTTGCTGCATCTATTCATATAATATTTCTAATGCTATCTTATATTAAGACCTATTGATTAAAATTAAATGGCAGTTCTACAGTACTTTTTTGGAACACCATACCTCTCTAGTACCCGGAGAAAACCCTTCAGCACTTGCACAGAAACTCCTCATTTGACCTGACAAATGGTGTCCTGGGTAACTCAAAAAATGTGTACTGTATTCCATATCTTTCTATATCTTGTTTCCCCTAGTTCCCCAGGCAATCCATGGGAATCAGCACATTTGTATCTAGTGATTTTTACTGTTATTTTACCTGTTATTGTTTCAGTTTTCAGTAAAGTGGGGTTTTTTCACTTACATCTTCTCACCTTTGTCTCTCCTTACTGGTGAAAGGGTAGTCTTTAAAACTAAAGGGGAGGTAGCTTGTTTCCCAGGCTCCACCCTGTAAATTGTTTTACACCAAGACAAAGGGTTTTGCAAGAAATCAATGCCTTGTCCACATTACATTTACTGGAAACTAGAGCTATAACAAGAAAAAAATATTTTCAAGGTCGTCCATTAAGACACTGGAGAATCTTCTGACTTCCTAGTCCCAGCCCTGCTCGTTTGAGGCATGGATTACCTTGAGCAGTTTGTGTTTCTTTTCCTGATAACATCACATCCAGCTCCAGGCAGTCTTTGCCAGCTCTGTATCCACAGTCCTGACTGCAAATGCGAATGTTCCCCTTAGGGTTATTTTTATGTTTTCTCTAAGTGTTCATTAACACAGATTTTTGGAGCAAGATATCCCCCTGTGCTGTAACTCTCTGATGCACAGGACAGGCATCCAGGAACCACTTCCAACTTCCTGATCCTGAGAAAGAGGATTTAGCTCTGACACATAGCTACTGGCAAGCAGCTCCATGTTGCCTCACTGCCACAAGGAGTGAGATTCAACTTGCCTATCTTCACACACCTACCAAAAAATGTTATCACTAGCCAAGTTACTCACTCTAAGTTACTTTTGTAGTCGGCACAGAAAAACATGGAACTTAGGATGAGATGAATCTACCCTAACAATTGCCCATTCCTCTCCAATGACAACTCTGGAGAATTTCATGTTACAAACTTGTATGGAGATTTCAGGTACAGGCATGCACTTATACTTGTTAAGTTAAATCCCATTGATGATTTCTAAGTGAGCACACACTAGCACAGGCTTCGATTTGGATGTGGCATTGACAGTACACCAAGGATATCTGGGGCCAGATTTTCTTCTTTTATGGCGTCTGAACAGCCAGAGGACTGCTGTATACACACCAGAGTGCTTCATCTTTACACGTGTAACAGTGATCAGCTAACTCCTCTCAGCTCCACAAGGTTTAAGTAAGAACAGTATTGCACCAGCCTGGAAAAGACACTCTCCTTTTGACACTTCACATCTAAGATCAAGTTTCAAATGTGTCACTCAGTTTTTCAGCCCACAATCACGAATTTAACCACCTATCAATCTGGCAGGGAATTCCACATCTCTGGATTAAGTAAGCTCTTCGACAAAAGTTTTAGACTTCCCTTTCAAGAACATGTGAAGAAGCCTGACCAAAATGGGTCTCAGGCTGACCATCAGGAGTTCTATGAATTCAGATGGGAGAAGGACTGAGAAAAACCTCAACTCTCATGTAAGTGATTATTCACAAGTATGACAAATCCTCAATGGTTTCCTACAATCTAAATTGAATCAAATCTGCATTTTTCCGAACCATAATTTTCTGTCTTGGGGCAGTAAAGACATGTATTTGGGACATCTCCCTAGCTAGCCACAGAGTGTCCACCCTGGATGGTGGTGAGGAAAAAGGTGCCTGGTAACAAGATATCCCAGAAGAGCAGCCAGGGACTGAAAGCCTATCAATTAGAAGGCTGGAGACTGTGGGCCCAGTGCTGGCACCCTGGAGGAAGGGAGCACCCCTCCCACCTTCCACTGGAGACTGAAGAAGTCACAGTCCCATGCCACACTCAAGGAACACATCCATGTGTTAGAGAGGGGAGAAGTACAATCCAATTTTTTTCCCCTCATAGTCGGTCCTAATCCTCTCAACACATGCACCTTTTTGACCTCCGCCACTCCCGTTCCTATGAGACAGAAGCACGAGTTGCCTTAGCTTCCGCACCCTATTTTTAAAATCAGTACTGCTTTCTCATTTTTTTCAGGTCAAGCCAAGCTGCCCACGAGTCTGTTGATGCTCCATATGCCGCTGAAAGAGGAAGAAGGGCAAGTGAACACTGGCAGAGATCAATCAGGAGGAGTTGGTATTTCAATGCCATCATATATGGCTGAAAGTGGAAGTCATTCCCAGTCAGTTCTTCCCTAGAGGAAAGTTTTTTCTTTTACAGATCTTTACACATAAATCCTTAGTGAATATATCACATACTAAAAAGTAAATGCTGAACACTGGAGGACTGGGCTGTTTTCTACATATAAAATACACAACTCCATTCAGCAGAAACAATAAATATGTAGCACACTGGAGTCCACTTCCATTTATTCTTCATGTGTATTGTGGCGTGTGGGAGGGGATGTATGGATTCCTAACATTGTGAAGTCACTGCCACCATCACTAGCTGGTTAGATCTGAAAAGAAAAAGGCTGTTTTGTCAGTTGGCTGAAATTGAAATCTCATGAGAACAGCTGCTGTCATTTGAGTTCAGGCCAAGATGGCAACATTTGAGAAAAAAACAACTGATCTTGTAAATTTCCCACCACTTGGAACTGAAATTTAGAGATGCCAGCATCAGATATTTTTAAGTACAGAGTCGAAGCTTAGACAGGAAACTGAACTATTGAAGTAGCTACGCAGCCATCACCTGTATCATCTTCTCACCCACACTTCATCTCCAGGGTCTTTAAAGCCCCAGGAACTCCAGAAAACTCCATGGCTGGAAATGGTGGACAATAACCACCACTGATTTTTGGCTACCATTTTGAACCATGGAGCTTTCTGGAGACTGCAAGGAACCCAACACTTTAAAAGGAAAACCCCACTCGGCAGGAGCCAACTTTCTCACAAATCAGCTGAAATGAGGACTTTAAGTCTCACCAGGTACATACACCATCACTGCCTTCTGCTTCAAGGACACGCTTTCAGGTCTGCCGTTTCTAATTCAGGCATACAGAAATACAATTAAAATTAACTCTACTAAAATAAATTGTTATCCTACGTACCCAGCTTTCTAAGGCTGACAGTGAAGAACACACGACAGATGTTAATCGTGCCACTTAACGCATGACTGAGTGGATGCTGTAGAAATGTGGGTGGTTTCAAACTGGATATAATACCAACCTACTGCTGCAGAAGTAACTGAACTCTGCCTCTGCTTTAACAGCAGATCTATTATTTATGTGGACTTATTCATATAACAGAAAGATCCTTTTAAAACGGCCTCATACCTAAAGAGTATTACCTGAGAACTCAAATCACTACTGAAGAATCGTAAGACAAGTTTTAAGAGCTATTACCTGGTAATGTTAAAAACCAAAGATTATAATTGACACACCTGAAGAACTCTCTATACAGGATTGAATGCATTCCTTTATTTTTGCTCATTACAAAATCTTACCAAAATATCAAAACTTTCTTTTAATACCTTTTGTTATTGAAAATTATGCACATTGAAAGATCTGCAAGTAATTTTCGCTTCAAACAAAGCCTTCAAAATACTAATTATCTTAAATTTGAGTTATGCAAACGATGAGAAAACATTATATATTTCTGCTCCCTCACTGAATGAATCTGTAAGGCAGGGCTGCAATGCCCAATTGGGATAAATTCACATTAAATATCTGCATCAAACATTTATAGGTATTTCTTTTAAAATGTGGTCTGCTCCAAGAATCCTGTAAGTAAAGGTGCATGGAAAGCAAAAGTAAAATGGTTATCAATACAGTGAAAATTTAATTTGGTTTTAAATGGTAATGAAAATGTATTGAAGAAGTTTCACTCTTTTTCTAGTTCTCAGGGCACTCAGCAGATGTTAAGTGAAGAAATGCCTTTGAAATAGGAAAGAATATAACTTTTTCAATAATCAAAGTGGAAAACTGCTACATAGATATTCCTTCACCTGTAAATGGTAGCCTACTCTAGCTAGTATTTGTATCTACAGATGCCAACACTGACTTTAAAAGAATAGTTATCCTAAAAGCTAATAGCAGCCATAAAATTCTCCATCTGGAATATAGGCAGCATTCTGTGGGCATAATTTAACTTAAATTATGAGTTCAAGTTCTTTCTTGGTAATATTTTGTGTACTTGAAAAAAACATGTCAGAAGATCATGATTTGACCTCAACCAGTCAAGATACTCCGTTTTATATCCTGTGGAATAGATGGCAACAGCAGAGTAAAACTAAATTTTAAATTTCAAATTATATTATAGCATAAAAGCTTACTTCAGAACTGTCACACTGAGTCTGAAACCTAATAATTTCAGACACAGTGGTAGGTAAAAACCTTTTTTCCTTTCATTAGAGATAAGTCATTAATATTTCTGTGATAACTACAGTACATCAAAACTGAGTGCATTAATCTGATCAGTCTCCTGACGTGCTTTTAACTTTTCAATTGCTTTCTTAAAAAAGGGCCAGTGTAAATTGCATTATAACAATCTCTGTATTTTGATTTTAATGTTTATATCATTGAATTCACTATAACAATAGGATATCTAGGTTTAAAGTATTATTATGTGAAAGTATTATCAAAATCACTACCAATTAGTGAGATTAATTAGGCTTGAATAATCACTCTGAAATATTTCCTTAAAGAAGACTAGTTTTAATACAAAGTTATAATATATGACACTGTGATTGGTTTAGTGGATTTTTTTGCATTTTTTGACCAAACATCTAGTGACTCTCTTAAATAATTTTACATTCAGTTCTGCAGTGTGCACTTCTGTAATTAGGACTCTCTGTTTCAGACAAACTATTCTAGGGAAGAGTCAAAAGCTGAGAGACTAAGATAGTGTCTGAAATTTGAGGGAGGATCTTTATGCAATATGTGTGATCAAAGTCTCACTGAAATCAGATGAAGTTTGGTCAGCATGGCAAACAGGAAATTCATATAACACATGCTTAAGGTTTAAATATTCTTTTGCTCAATTTAACACAATTGCAGGTGTGGAGAAAAATCTAAAGAAAACTGTATCAATTTTTTTCCTAGACTGATTAGAAATAAATAAGTAATTTACATGGTTTGGTTCAGTGACCTGTAAGATAACCCATCAATACTAACTACGCTGGTAATTAATTACATTCACAATCTTTTAATATAACTCAATGTTCTGTAGAAACAGATTCTGCAAATGAACACATCTAAGAGCTTTAAAATTATTATTTAGTAATAAATTTAAAATTCAATATTGTTCATTACCACATAAACTAAGCTCGCACTCTCCTTTTTCTGCTGCGGTGGCTGACATACTACCTTTCTGAATGGGCTTAAACTCATAGCCATTAGCCTATCATCTGACAGATTCTCTAAAGAATCATGATTTCTTAAGTTTTATCAAATATGCAGTCAGAAAAAGAGGTGTCAATCCAATTATGTATTTTTTTGTTGTTGCTAACAAACTCATGAAGTTTACTTTTTTAAGGGTCTTGTTTTCTTTTTTAATTGGGCTGAAATAAAGTGGGGACAAAGCAAGGAAGTTCACTTAAGAACTAATTTACTATATTTTAACACATACTTACATTACTTACTTGTAAATAACATGGTAGCCATAGGGATTTTTATTCATTATTTTCAAGTCAAAAGCATTCTGCCTCTACACAGGAAATTAAAACAGAGCATAAAATTTCATTGCAGACCAGCTTCTAACACTTGCCAAACATGAGTCAGTGCACAGAAACTAGCCCTTATCAACCAGTTCAATAGTTGTTACCAGAAGCCCTTCAGACTCTGGCATTTTCCAGACAGTTTGTTCAAGGCTTTGGACCCACACCCAGAATATCACAAACACGGATCTCACCAGAGGCCCTTCGCTTATGCTTCTTACAAAGCAAGGAAGGTCTCACAGGATCATGGAATCATTAGGGCTGGAAAAGGCCTCCAATAGGTCATCAAGTCCTACCAAAGCCAGCACTGCCAGGTCCACCACCAAACCATGACCCTATGAGTCACACCTACAGACATCTCATACACAGCACCATCCTCCACACGGGACACCGCCATGAACAACAGGAGGCCACAAAGTGAACATGCAAGCAGCTGCAGTTCAATGTGATCGAGCCAATTCATTATTATTGGCTCCTGTAAGTCACTTCATAACCCCAGAATTGTAAAACTCAGGATTACTGACAACAGTCAGAGCCAGCATGCATGCAATGCGGAGATGCCACTCCACATGTAGTTCAGGCTCACTTGCACGGCTTAAATGATTTAATCAGGGCAGGGTATGCTTTTGTGAAAACAAAAGCAAAATAGAAAGGCAGATCAATTTTTACCTCCTTACTTGATTTTGAAAAAAAAAATAGAATGTTTTTAATGCCAAAAGGTAAATAAAATAGGAGCATCCCAATCTCCATAATAAGAATTCTCCAGCTATACTCAGTAAGTAAATACTAATTAGTAGACAAAATGACAGCAAAATTGTTACTTCAGTGCTAGTAAATATTTTGATTTTATTGCTGTTTGAATTACAAGTAAAAAATGGATAGTCTTATTTATGACACTTTCTTTTAATGCAACTAAGGAACTGAGGTACTCAAATAGGCCTTCCTTTAAAAAAGAAACAGATTTTCAAACACTAACAACCTTGAAAATCCTCTAAGGTGTTGCATCTAAGAACTGTCTTATTTCAAGGACAGTTTTTAAAATCAAGGCCACCATTCTTAATAGGCATATTTTATTTTCAATATTGGAGAACAACTATGATGTTCTGGTCTGGAAAGTGCTAAAGGACTGTGAGGAATCATCAAAACCAATTATCTTGAACAGATACAATGACTATGTGCTGAAGTGAAGCACACGAAAAATTAAAACTACAATGCTAAAAACAGAGGCAGGTTTCAACTGAGAACAAACACTAACATCATATTTCAAATACCTAATGGCAAACACCAATAACAGGTAACATATAATGTCAGCATGCTACTGAATTGCATTATAGGTAAATGATATTCACACTTTAAAAGATGAGTAAAGGATGATTAATACTGACTTATGTCCCTCTTTAACTTATTTTAAATTCTAAAACAATGTGTTTCATCTCACTGATTAATGACATACTAGTATGGTGCAGGACTTTCAAACAGATAGCTGATAAAGAGATGTACAGTTAGGTTAACACATTACAAAACTTTTTAACACTATGTATCTTCTAATTTTAAGTAAACACACATTTTGTCCTTACACCTAACTCCCACTTACCAGATTTTCTATACTGAGAGAGGTGCTATTGCCGCACAGAATTCAGCATCAAAGAGCTAAAAAACAGTCTCAGTTGGCAGAGACTGGCATATTCTCAAGTACAGGTTTGCAAGATGACTATGGGAACTTCCTGGGTAGTGACTCTGTATGACTACAGGACAAACCTCCTTGCTGACTCTGCACTTTCAAAAGCAGTCAGAGTTTGTTTGAGTCTCATTTGTTGCCCAGTGAACATATGTGTTTCAGAGAACAATGAAAAAAAATACTTCTTCAAAACAATTCATTTATTAACCTTTTCTTACTGCCCCTGGAACAAGTAGGGTTTTTTTAATCCAGACAAACTTTCCCAGGTAAAGACCATGAAGCTTCTGAATATTAAAAGTTATCTCCCTCCTCTGTTTGTGCCGCTCAGCAATAGTGAGTGCTTGAAAGGAGGAAGAACAAAACTCTATACATCCTTCTCCAAAGACAGATGAGATCAAACACACAGGACAAACTTCTACCAGTTTTAGAAGGAGCTACTAAGGGCAGTAAAAGCTTCTCCAAATAGGAGCCAAAAACCAAAAAAGTCAAAATCTAAAGAATCTTATTGATCATGCCATTTTAGCTGGAGACATGGATGCTCTGGATGGTGGCAGTCACAAAAGCACAGCCCCTGACAGCAGATTATCCAAGCACAGGGAACACCACAACGCAGGGACACTGACAGATGGGAGAGCAGAAGGAAAGCATGAGTCAGTATTGGTCCATGTGTCAAAAGAGCTGGCACATGAAATTCCAGGTATAACTGCAGGTCCGGCAGGGGACAGTCGTATAATGAGGAGGAACAAAACCTGCAACTGTTTGCAGAAGGGTGATTAAAGCACTCAGTAGTCTGGGCATCCAATGTTTTATTATGATCTACACCTGTACCTGTAACTTTAGCTAGACCTCAGTCATACGCTTTGGAGGGAAATGACTATCAAAGATTGAGGTAAATGTAAGGAAATTGAAAAAAAAGAGTTTATGAAAATACAGATTAGTCCTTCTAAATAAAGGGAGACATAGTCATTGTAAATTTCAGTAAAGCATTTGATACAGTCAAATGAGAAATCATTGGTTAAACTGAAGGCGGCTTCTTCAGCAACCAAGTTGAAGAAAAGACAGAAACATGTTTATCTGGAGGGGTACCACCAGCCAAAAGAAAGATGACTAATCAAGTTTAACAGAACTGGGATTGGGATTGCCTGAATTTATCATTTATCTCAATAGTATTTCCAGAATAAGTATAACTGTGACGAAGAAATTTTCTTGTGATACAAATTTGGGAGGCAATGATAATTACGGGAAAGATTGAACTGTATACAAAGTCAAATGACCTTGAGTAGCACCATAAGATTACATTCAGTAGTACAAAATGTATTGTCAGGCAGCTACAGATTAATAGCATCTATTACTAGCTATGAGTTCATTACCTGGAAATGAGTGAGGAAAGAGAGAAACCAAACGAGCCCAAGTCTGCTCGTTCATCACAGCACGGCTGTGAACAACAAACACAGCCCTAGAATATGGTAAATATAGCTCGTTACTGATAGAGATGCAAGAACACTACCACTGTAAAAGCTCTCTCAAAACCTCATCTGTACTGAGAAATGCTGTGGAAAACCCAGTGAAAGCCTATCAACATACCCAGCTGTAAAAGTAGGCATAGAAACAGGCAGTCAAGGATGGCCTACAAAACTGTATTGGACCTCCTGTTAAAGCATTTTGACAATGTTGCATATATTGTTACCTTAAAAAATTCGTGTGTTGTATGTATTTTAATTATAAACGTATTTAAGTTCCACCAAAAGGCTTTCTAATCCCTCAGTAATGGAAGGTGTATTAAATAAAGACAAGAAATTAACTAATGAGAAAGCAGGAAACAGTGGCCTGCGATGTTTTTGCTGTAGAAGTGGTACAGGAAGGTTCCCCTCACTTTGTTATGTTCACATACCAACAACAAGAATTAGTAATTAGCAACATACACTCTCAATCAGTCCTTAAAAATTCAAGGATTTAGGGACTTGAGAAATGTAATAAAAAATATATGAGGTATAAGGGCAGAATATAAAACTAGAATGGAAAGACAGGCATCACTGGAATGACCAGAAAAAATGCAAAAGAGGAATGAACTTCCCTACCACCTTGAGAGCCTCCTCAGCTGCAGTGATTATTTCAGCCTAGCTCAGATGATGAATCTGTCTGTAAGCTGCATATCTTGGTAGCCACCCACTGACAATTCTTGAATTTCAAGAATATATTATGACTCTGGCCAACCTCCTTCTGCATTTGTAGGAAGAAGGGAGACAGGAAAACCTCTTGGAATATTCTGCTGGGCAAAAATGCAAGTAGGATGACTTGGGAATGAAGCCTGCCTGAGCAAAGCAGACCTGAGGAGCTTATCTGGTCATCCAAACAAATGTTGAAAGAAGGTAACACAGGCTTTAACTACATGAGGACAAAATGCACAGAGCAGGAGAGCTGAACAATAAAAAATACATATACACTATCTGGAAAATAAATTCAGCCTGAAATTTATAATATCTAATTAGCAGGCCAGGTGTGATGATTGATCTCTTCTAGGCAGCATCTAGGGGTCTTGTGATGGAAGAATCCTTTTGCAGAGATCTCAATAGTTATATGTATGAATGCAAAAAGCATCACTCCTAACACATCTGAAAATACCAAGCCCTCCTCTGCAGCTGAATACTGGAAAATGTAATTTTTAACCAGCTTCTAAAAGCATCTTGTGCAAATCAAAAATAAAAGTTACAGGACTACAAAAATGGCCAACCTCATGTATCTTACTCTTCCATAAGTACATAGCAGCCAAAAGAACACTGGGAACATCACTGAACAGACCAAATATTTAGACTGAGCTTTTCAGGTCAGGTAATAAGCACCACACAGAAAATCTGAATCAAGCTATAGCATGCAAGTGGAGGAGGACAGACAGAGTATGGGAAACACCAACAGAATTACATGGTTACTCAGTTTAGATATAAATATTATCCTTCTGATTCAGATGTGTGATCATCTTTTCATTGCTGGTCCTTTGAAGTGCAAACACATATAAAACATGAAGAGATATTTTTATCAGTTATCTGAATTATATTCTACCATCATAATACCTGAATTATAAGGGAAGCTGCTACTAAAAGCCTTTTTATCACATAAAAGCAGTATTCTGAAGGAGTTATAATTCAAATTATGATCCACCAATATATAAATGTAGGAATTTTAAATCCAGGAACTATTATTTGACAAGTATCTTTCAAAACAAAAATTTAATTTACTCGTGTATGTGTGTGTCTTTGTATACACCTATGTTTTTTCTTCAGATAAGGATTTTAAAGACCAGCAACTAATTCAACTACTACGTAGTGGGACGTAATTTAGGAAGATGCTGTCTTATAAAAAGTCTTTCCTCAAACTAGCACAGACAGGAGCAGTCAGCATCCCCACTGATAGTCTGAGGTTTAGCACAGTGGTCCTCCCCTGGGAGAGGCACACCATCTTTCCAGGGACTGGCAGGACTCCAGCCCTGCCTGCGCAGGCAGTTGCTGACACACTGATTTGAGCCCCTTGTTCTGTGCGCCGGCACTCGGCTGTCCAGGGCAGCTCCCACGTAAGGCTGCTGCTCTGGATCCGCCTGCCTTTGGCTGAAAGGCAAGGTAAGAAGCCAAGAATAGCCTGCTGCTCACTGGTGATGCTTCTGACCAAATGACTTGAGCACAAACCACTGATCAGTGCTGACAAAACACGAGCAGCTGGGAGAAATTCAGTGCTGTAGCCAGTTCTCAGCTACCTCCACAGCTTCAATAATTTAACCTACAGCATGGTGTTGAACTGATCTAGCCAGAAAAAAGCCACTGAAGGCATCCCTTTAACTGAACTATGTCCTTGATTCAGAAAGATACATTGGGTACTTCAAACATAAATTTCATAATGGTTCCATAACAGACACTGCTTTTTTCTGACGGCTTTTTTTTTGGTAGAGAGAGGATGGTAGAGGCAATGCTGGCTTTGTCTGACAGTAGGAGGGTGTTGAATCCAGTGATTGTCCATCATTCTGTGTGTGTGTGTGACTACAGTCAGGCCACAGTCAGGCCACATCTTACTTATCATTGACTGAAATCTTGCATTTCTGGCTTCAAAACTGTCCAGATTCAAAAGGACCAGCAAAACAAGGTTTCTTCTAAACCTAATGTGACTTGGCAGGGAAAAATTTTCTGGGAATTAGGATCTGTGATCTGCAGATTTCACAGAGAAGACTGCAGATGCATTGCTTCTGATACACCATGGCATCATTCACGCATGAAAATCAGCTGTGATTTACACAACTACCCAGAATGTATCTCCAGGGTCTGGATCCTAAGTTTCAGTTTGCAGCTCTGCTCACCAGAGAAGAAGGAGCTGTGACCTTGTGTTGTGTTACCCTTTTTACGGTATCCGCATATGCTGACTACACAGGAAATGGGTGTGCTGGAATCTCCTTAGTGGGTCATGCTCCTCAGGCCAGGTGCGTAGATTTAGGGAATGCAAAAGCTCCATTTCTACCAAAAGCAACCTTTCTGGACATGCCCCAACTACAGATCTAACCAAAACAAGTTTATTCTCCCTTTCAAATAGAAGTTCCTCAGTTTTATTTGTGTCAGTCAACCATGCATCTCTGTGCATACAAAACAGAAGCTGAAAAGAAACCATAAATACTGGTCTATCATTATTTGTGCTGTTTCATTGGCCGTTTCTATTTTAATATCGTTCACCTCTTTGTGGGAGGATCATATATCTCTCACCAGTGTTTTCAGCTGAGAGGACTCCACACAGATTTTTAGTGGCACCAGCACCACTGTGAATACAACTTGTTTCTGAGCCCACCCTGGCTCACACCCTGCATGCTGTTGCCGATGATGCATTGAAAAGCAAACACAGGAAGACAGATTTCCTTTCTGCAAGTAGCATTGCAAGGTCCTCACATATTCACTTACAGCAGACTCCTCAGGCTGATTGAAGACAAAGATAATTTGAGGGAGACATCTTATGTGATTTACACGCAGAGAGAAGAGACTACCTTAGATGTAGCACAAAGAACTCACAGTTCCCTACAGCATCTGCAAAGCACCAGATGCACGTCTCCCTAAGAGCAGAGGGCATCATCGGTTTCCAACAAACTAAGCAAACTGTGGCATCATCAACTACTAAACTGACGTGCTGAAAAAGTTTTGAAAATTTACTTGTTAGAGTTTTTTTAATTATTTACTGATGCATAGTGAGAAGTGTGCATACAGGAAAAACATGCTAATTCAGTTTACACATTTCTTGATTTTTGAGTTCTCACATGTGGAAACCTAAAGTTGTCTTTAGTTTTTCAAGGAATTTCTATGTGGAAAACCACTGAGTTTTTTTCCTAGGACTGAATGCTCGCACAATCTGACAAACACATACATACGAGCACACAGGTAAGCACCCGAGCCACAAAGCACCATGTACATCTCCATCTAGTTTTTGGGATGCAGAACGCAGCCATCACATCCCAGTTGTTACCCCAACCTCCTTTACTAGCCAAATGGGCACTTTCAGGCTATGAGTCATTTTATCTTAGCATAGAGGTAAAAAAACCTAGGTTCTTCAAGGGTGTGATTCATCTGTCCTGTTTCTCTCCATTCCCCACACAGGGAGCCTTGGGTGACTAACTCAGATGTAGATGTCTACATTTTGCCATATGAATCCCACTCACAGTCTGTAATTTCCCAAGCGTATCCTACAAGAGCATGAGATTTCAAAACCAGAGAAGAGAGGTAACAGAGACAATTTCCCTATCCTCCCCCCACCTGTGCCAAGTTCATTATATATGTTGATCTTACATTGTATGTGATTGCTAAATGATCTGACAATACACCTTGACTTTTAAGACTATCAAAATATTTTCTAAGTGCTACTTTTTTTCTGATACTCCAGTGTTATTACAGAGCCAAGAAAGAGCTCACAATGAATATCACATTTTCAGGAAAGGAAGGAGTTAGATGAAATTATAATTCAATTGACTTGATGAAAATTGGTTCAAGGGAAAGAAATCTGCATGTCAGAAGGTTTCAGCATCTCAGAGGAAAACCTAGATTCAGGCAATCTGAAAAGAGAAAGAGGGTTGATCTGTATTCTCACAAACAACCAGAGCTAATCAAATTTTCCTAAATTGATTAATAGAAACAAAAGAAGAAGCAGGGGTTCCTGTAACTGCTCTGAATATTAACTTGAAAACTGTAATCTCAAGATCACCCTCAGTCCTGCCAAAGCTGAATTCTCAGTGATGCTGGATTTTTAGCCTTCCCTGGAGGTGGCAACAAAGGGAGAAGAAAAAGAGAAGTCACTATTTCCTTTACTTGCAGAGATACAGAGATGAGAGGAAGAAATAGCACAAGGTGATGTCTGAGGAAAGAAGGAGCATGGAGCATTTCAGAGGATGTTGAGAATCATCAAATTTTTATTTACAGCAAGGAGAAGAAATTTCTAATCATTCTATGCAGAAGTTGTGGCCACTTGAGCATCCTCAGCTATGAGAAAATAAATTCTTCTCCTCATTTTCCCCTTCTGACTTTGATGCTTTTCTCTTGTAATTTCCACTTTTCTGAGCAAAAGCATAACTACTTGCTTTTCTGAAATATTTACTGCTGTTTCTCAGTATACAAAGCCAAACCAGATGAAAGATATAGAACATACTATTTTCACAGAGGAAGAAAAAACAAGTAAAGCAGTGCTGCACAAAGGTATCTTTGAAGTACTTAGAAACAAAGACATATCTCAGGATCCCAAGCAATAGGATGTCTTCCCCAATAACCTGCAAGCTTCTGTTTGAGGAAAGTTGTCAGATGAGAGGTCCCTATTAGTCAGTATTTTCAGTCTTCCCCTGAGAAGAGGCAGACAATGAAATTACAGTTCATGACTTTGGGAAAACTGCTGTCACAAAAAGTTAATGATATTACCAGACTGTGTGAGATATTAGTACATTACCTATAAATATACTTTACAGAAATACTGGACCACCACTAGAGTCCACGTACACAAATCTTGTCTGGAATCTTTACAAGAAAATACACCTCTGCTTTTCTTTCAAGACATTGATTTGAGCTGTTTTACTTTTTTTTTCAGTTTTGTCATTAATCTTACAAGAATTTCCAGAGATATTTCCATATTAACATACTTCTTTTTTAAAGTGAAGCACAAGAACATTTCCATTTTTAGAGGATTTTTCTCAACTAAGAGCAATGTATTCCTTCTATTAAAACACTTTGCAGACTCATTTTCTTCCAGTACACTTCTAATGCATTTAGGTCCCAAACCTGCAATGAGCACAGATGCAGGGGTCTGCCCACACATAGCAGGAAAAGGGCCATAATTCTGACTCATCTGGTAATTTATGCTTCTATACTGGTGTTACAATAATGTTAATATTGCATGAAAATATTTCTATAACACTTACAATATTTGTCAAGAAATAATATTCAGAAATTGTCAAATTGCCACCATCATTCCTACATGATCAGAATATCTCATCTTCCAGTAGGCTGCACTGGCAAGGGCATGCAGGAATGCAGCAAACCCAGCAGACATGCCTTGGTATTGCCACTGTTGTAATGACCTGAGCCACAGGCGGAGCTCACAGGGGCAAGGAGACAATATGCCAGCAAATAAAAATATCCCACTCAGTTCCTGTGAAATGCCTCCAAATTCCATGGCATAAAATGCCTTGCCTGCTGCCAACCATATAGTTAGCAGCAGACCTTTAAGGTCCAACACCACAGTCTCTTGTTAAAGTGCACATTCAGCTCATGTTTGTATCTCTCTCTTAGAAATGCAAAAGAGAACCACAACTCTCAGAAAGTGCTTAGCAAGTAAAAACAACAAATTTACATTGGTCTATGTGTAGCAATGACTGTCCAGAACAGGTCTAATGTATAAGCAGGATAAGTCACACGTAGAATAAACATGTGAGCTTAAGATTTTTTAATATATATATACTTTGTCTCAGCTAGAATATATTTAAAACTTGAGACCAAAATTTAAACTTTTGAATGGTATTCCTACTATCTCATTTAATCAATTAATTTGGCAAATTAAGCAATGTCCCCCACTATTTTTTTCCTTTTTTTTAACTTATAGCATCCATCACTGATGAAATATAAAGTACAGGAAGTTTTGCTATTTTATTTAGATGCACACAGCCAAATTTATGCAAGTTTGATTTCCTTTTGTATTCTGCCCTTCCATGCCTGCATTTCAGGTATCTTTAAACTTCTGTCATTAAGTATACCAGGAGTTACACAAATGCAGCTCCTAAAATCTCAGTAAGCAGTGATGGAATTGCTGGGATGCACTTCTTTTTCTTCTATGCCAAGACAAAAAAGAAAGATCCTCAGGAAAAAAAAATAAAAACCACAAAAAACCCCCCACTGGATGGTTTCAAACCATGCTGGTCAAACTAAAAGGAAATAAGCAAATGCACAAGCAGTGGAAAAAAAAACAAGTATCCTGTGAAGAGTATAGAGGTGAAATTCAGTTGCGTGGGGATGGGGTTGAAGGCCAAAGTGAAGCTGGAACTGCAGCTGGCAAGGGATGTAAATAACTAGAAGGCTTTCTACAGGATGCTAACCAGAAAATGAAGGTCAAAGAAGGTGCACCACCCAGTAAACAATGCTGGAAAACTCTTAAGAGTGGATAAGGAGAAGGCTGAGGTGCTTAACAAATTTTTTGCCTAAATATTCAATGGCAACCTCCCAAGGGGGTGGACTGCAAGATGGGGACTGGGAGAACAAAGTGCTTCCCATCAAAAGTAAAGATCAGGTTCAGTCACCTGAGGAACTGGAACTGGAATGTGTCTATGGGACACAATTAAAGCATCCAGAGTCCTGAGAGAATTGTCTGATGTAGTTGCCAAGCCATTCTCTGTGATATTTAAAAGGTCATGGCAGTCAGATGAAGTCCCAGGTGACTGGAAAAGGAAAACACTGTATCCACTTTTTAAAGAAAGACCCTAGGAACTACTGACCTGTCAGCCTCCCCTCTGTGCCAGGAAAGGTCATGGAACAGATTCTCTAGAAGCTGTGCTTAGGCACATGGAGGACAGGGAGCTGATTTGGGACAGCCAGCATGGCTTCACTGAGGAAAAGTCCTGCCTCATCGCTCATCAGATGCAACACCAGAGACAATTTCCCTCTCTAAATATGCCTCCTCAAATTCTTTCTTCATGTAATACCTTTGCAGTGGTTACTCCCTATTTCTTGCAACTTACTGTAAATAAGCATTCCCTATTGTTATACTGACTTACTAGTTTTGGAGAGGCAGTACATCCTACTCTGACAATCGTCTCCAAGGGCCTCATTCCACCTTAATATAAGATAGTCATCACTTAAAAGAACGTGTAAAAAGGAAAAGGTTTGTTAGGAAGATAAAAAATACACTCTTCAAAACAAATTTGGTTTTCCCTGTAACTAGCTACGCATATATTTGTCTAGGTGTTTAGTCCTCCCTAAAACTCCAACAGGTATCCTGGCTGCTGGAACAATAGCATAGGGAGTCACATTATCACATCATTAAGTCTCTTCAGAGCAATTAGCATTTTGATAGATATAACTCTCTTTATCCTAACAATATTCGTTTGGAGGTTTGTCTGGGAAGTGAATGCAGTCACTTCTGATGCCACATCTAGGACTGTGCACCTGAAGATTTCAAGGACATCTCTCCTTCCCAGGTCAAGTCTAACTGACCACTGCATGTAAGGCCTACATGAATATACATTAATAATTCTAGAGCTGTGTATCAGGGCACTGTGCATCTACTTCCTTTCTCAGTTTTCTTCTATCAGACATTGTTGGGACTAATTCCAAATATTTAACCAATTCTAATTATTTAAAATACATTAGTAATAGGCATACTGCATTCATTTTGTGCAAAATTTAGGAATAAAAAAACCTCTGACAGTCCTCCTTCAAAGTTATAGGAGCAGATTTTAAAAAGCTCAGACCATCCTAGAAAATGAGAACACTCAGCTATATCCAACCCCTCTTTTATAACAAGGACTATAAAGTATTGAGAGAATCTGGCACCACTGATCTTTACCTCTCAAAACCCCAGCAGTAAAAAGTTCATGAGTTTGTTACCAGTCACAGGCTACTCTAACAGGTTCCTCAGGAAAAAAGACCACATTTTGGGTCCTGTTCTGATTACAGCTTAGCCAAACACAAAGATTGGATCTAGGTAACTCTCACCTTATCCTGACATGACTTTTCAAAGTGGATGGTTTTTTTCATCTTCATTAAAAACTGACCTACAAATTCCTTATTTTTTGTTTCACTAGAAAAAACTTACTAGCATGTTTGGAAAGGGGCTATTTTGGGAATACAAAGACACAGCTGTTCCTTTTACAGTTACAACAGAAGGATGTGTGCTGTTTAAAACGTGCATGGTGTTACACACAGCTGCTTGCCTCAGCCAGAGGTGTGGTGTGATTGGAGGAAGGATGGGAGTCTCAAGAACAACAGCTTTCTCAGTCTCTAATTGTTCTTTGAGGAGCTAGGCCTACGCAAAAAAAAAAAGCAGGAATTTTCAAGACAAGATGGTTGAGGTTGTGGAGAAGAGAGGATATGAAGCTGGATGTGGAGAGAAGTAAATAGGAAAGAACAAGAGTGCAGAAACAACATGTGATGAAAGGGGATGTTAAGATAACAGATGGCAAGCAGGAATGCAGCACGGCTTATATCTGTGCCAGAAACCACTGATAATACAAGGATGCTAGCTATAGAATCATATATATGCATATTTTATACATGGCATATTGTATATACACACATGCATTCAGAAAAATGTTTTATAAGACATTTAAACAGCTCTTGGATAGAGGTTGCCCCATCCCTCTGTTCCCTCAGCCACAGGTTACCAAGACACATTAATGAAGCAAGCCTCCACCGCAAACATGTCCACTTGAAACTGGAAGTAGCAAGTATCCTTCTCGCTGGTCCTTCTAGGCTTGTAGAAAACAAACACTCCTATGCATATTTTCCATGCCAGCCTAAAGGAAAATTAGGTAGGGAATTAAAAATATGGGGGAATTGCTGAACAATCAGCACACTAAAATTGAGCAAATTGTGAAGGACTTTCAGAAGACTCCATCTAGCACTTCTTAACATATTGTATTTTTAAACAAATCGTCATCTTAAAATAGAGCAATGTATGTAGAGAGGCTACTAAAAGGCCCAGACTCCTCCCATTTCCATAACATTCTTCATTCCCTCACTACCACAGCATCCACTCTTATCTCTGCTTCTTACAGTTGTAAAAATGTATGCAAACAGTAATGGAACAAGTGATTGCAAAATCCAATTTTCCTGCTCCTCGTACAAATTTCCAATACACCAAAACACCCACCTCTGCTATCTTACTCACTGCAGGAAAACCCATTTGCTAGCTGCTACAAAATGTATTTTAAAAGACAAACTTGGACCTCTAAACACACACACACACCACCACCACAGACCATTCAAAACAAAGAGATCAATAATTATACTCCTAAGATTCTGCTCAATCACCATACTGTACTTGTAGGATTATTTAATGTTTTAGATGTTGTATTTCTAATGAAATCTCTGCACTTAGTAAGCCATCAAACTATACCCAGTACTTCATTTTCCCTGCAGAATAAAACAAGCAGGAAAAGGAAAGTGTGAGCAGCATAAATTGACAATGGAGGAAAAAAAAAAAAGGACTAAAGGCAATGAGAACTCACTGGGTCCTTTAAAAGCCCATTGCCAGTCATAAACTGGTATCTTTTTCACAGATTAAATATTTTGCCTCATACTTCTATTACTTTTTCATGCATTTTTCTGTTCTTCTGGACATTAAGTTCTCTGGACTTTGCTAAGTAATCCGTTCAAAAAGCTGACACAGTTCCATGGCTCCTTACAGGAGCTCTGAAGAACTCAAAGTTTTTAACCTTTAAAATGAGACATTTAGTCACAAATTGCTATTATCATCAAAATACCATCAGTATAAAAACATATATATATTCATTCCCTTAGCTGAATGCAACTCAGTGTACATTTGTTAATCTGCAGCATGCCCTCTCTGCTGAGGTTAAATAGAAAAATGGAGAAAATCCCTTGATATGTGCAGAACATGCATCTCGTATAATCTCGTACAAAGATTATCACTGGCTATTAGAAAGGAATTTTTAGAGGCACCACTTCTTAAACTTCTGAGCCATTTGTTAAACTGCTGAAAGCATACCATTTATCAGGGCCTATGGCTTCTAAAACAGCCACTAATTTTTCAGTAGCTTCCTGTACTTCAGGGCATAGAAGACTGAAACAGCTGTAGTCGGAAAGAAATTTGTATTTTGGAGTAAGCACTTTATTATACACTAAACCAACGTTTATGGTGTTTGATTAAGGGCCAAAAAAGGTCTAGAAAGTAATGAAACTATTCATTCTAATACAATTTGAATTCTACATTAGCAAGAATATTATTTTAATACAGCTTTACATTAAGAAGCAAGGCGCACAGAAGAAGAATGTTAAAAAATCAGAAGATTCCTTTGAGGAACTATTTTAGTTTTCCTTTTTAAGTAGACAAAAATTCTTCATCTTAAATGTCTCATGAAGAAGTTTGGCCTTGGTTTCAAGCCTTCAGTGAACTAAAACAATAGAGAAAATCAACAGAAGATGTCAACAGTATTTTTAAAATATCTTTTGTTAAAGTTGAAGAAGCATTTATTCTTAGTGTTATCTGCAGATCGTATGTGGCTAAAAAATGTATTAAAATCACCTCTTTTCTGTATATTGATTAACTTGTTTATATAAAAGTCTGCAAAAAAGGTTTGTAATAACTTCCTTCAACATTTTTTGGATAATTTACATATTAAATTATATCTAAAAAAATATTGAAACATGTGCTTACAGAGGAACTGAACAAAGGACTCCATTATCAGAGGAACTACATGGCCACCTTGACCAGCATGGAAAACTGCTTTTTGGATGAGATTTTTCTGAAGGCAGAACCCCAAAAGGCAAACTAATGACCCCTCCATCAGTGTAGTAGGGATTTCCATTCAAAAAATCATGACATATTTCCACTTCTTAGAATAAGAGCTTGAGTGACATTAAAAATGTGAACTAGAGAAAAATAAAATATCATGGCATAGAGGACCAAGTCTGCACATTTATGTAAGAAATAACAACTTACCTTTAGAGCAAATAAATAGTGCAAATCTGCATTGTTTAAACAATTCAAAGGTGGCCAAAGAGCAATACATGGATTAGCAGTGATTGTCCCCTGTACTCAGCACTGGTGAGGCCACACCTTGAACCCTGTATCCAGTCTTGGGCCCTTCACTGCAGGAAGGACATTGAGGGGCTGAAGAATGTCCAGAGAAGAGCTGGTGAAGGGTCTGGAACACAAGTTCTGTGAGGAGCAGCTGAGGGAGCTGGGAGTGTTTAGTCTGGAGGAAAGGAGCCCCAGGAGAGACCTTAAGGCTCCCTACAACTGCCTGAAAGGAGGCTGCAGCCAGATGGAGGTCAGCCTCTTCTTCTGGGTAACAAGCAACAGGAGAAGAGGAAATGGCCTCAAGATGTGTTGGGGAAGGTTTACATCGGATATTAGGAATTATTTCTTCATGGAAAGAGTTGTGAAGCATTGGGCCACACTTCCCAGGGAAGTGGTAGAGTCATCATCTCTAGAGGTATTGAACAGATGTGTGATAGATGTGGGACTTAGGGATATGGTTTAGTGGTGGACTTGGCAGTGTTGGGTTAAGTTGGACTCCATGATCTTAAAGGCCTTTTCCAATCCCCATGATTCCATGACTCTATAATCTCCTTGTGGCAGGCATTTTAATGCAAACAGAGTTTTGTTAAACATGCTCCCTGCTCACGCAGTGAACAATATTCCCTGTCATCAAACACCAAAGCATGAAATTTCAAGAAGAAATGCTGGTCACTAGCTGTTTCAAATGTGCATGCAGCCTCAAATAACTTCACAATATGCAGGGAACCCACCTATCAAATCCACACCATGGGATCTTTGATTCTTTGAGTACATCGCTGAGCTGTATGACTGATTTTGGACAGAAAATGCAAGTGGAAGGATTCAAGGATATTCTCAGCAATACATTTTGCTAAATGACAAAATTGTGTCTATGTGGAAGATGTGTTAACTAACTGAATTAGGCAAATTCGAACCTTTCCCATGAGCTCAGTCTTGAACTTGCTGTTAAACCATTGTAAAATAGCAATCCCTAGTACTATGTATCATATACAATAGCTTTATATCTTTCTTTGCCACAATTATTTGTATTCATATCTGATTCTTAAGAAATTATCACCCAGAGCAAAGCATAAGGCTTCACTATCCAGGAGGTAGCAGGTCAGATAGAATCCCAAACACAGTTTGTATTCTGGTACAGAGGATGAAGTCAGATCCAGCTGCAGACATCAAAGAAGCTGGTTATTTTGGTTTTTTTATTGTTATTGCTTTGCCTTGCAGTACACAGCTCTGAAACATCCACTGAGACCATGGATTCTTGAG
Source organism: Prinia subflava (assembly GCF_021018805.1). Taxonomy (NCBI): domain Eukaryota; kingdom Metazoa; phylum Chordata; class Aves; order Passeriformes; family Cisticolidae; genus Prinia; species Prinia subflava. The sequence continues at coordinate 29,838,870 of NC_086248.1, read as the reverse complement.
ACCAAAGCCTAGAGATTATTCAAACACATAGGAAAGTTGTGACACTGAGACAAGAAACAATCTGAAGAAAGAAGATGGACAACTGAAAGGAAGAAAAAAGCATTATCTCAATTCAACAAAAGCAGACCTGAGGTACAGGCAGACTCCAACTTCCTCAGAGCGGCAGCACACAAAAGTTAATTGTAACTCAAGTCCCCGTCCAATAACTTGACATCCAGACTGATTCTTTACTAAAGTGAAATCAAGAAGTATGAATCTCAGAGTAGCACTATCAGAACAATAGTAAATTTTCTGGATGACAGTGACTGATAATTGCTCCTGCCACTTGTTATAGGATTACTACAAGGCTTACAGCTACAGTTATACCCAGCATCACAGCAGCACAGTGCACCTCTGCAAAAAAATCTGATACTCTGATTATAATTTCTCACAAACAAGCAGCTGAATTAGCAAAAGCCATTACAATTAGCACTTCTAGCAAAACCCTACCCTCTAAGCTCAGTGAAAAGTACTGAAGACATGGGAAATAAACAATTAAAATATCTTAAAGTGACCTCTCTAGAAGTGCTGGATCCCAGCATGCAATCCGATTGCTGCCTATAAAAGACAACTCAATATCAAGGGCTGCTACCTTTCAGGTGTTTCATATTATTAAATTATAGGAAAAAATGTTTCAGAAGATCAGTATCATTAATTACCCTGCTCTCGCAGTGGATGACCATCCCGATGGACATCAGTGACAAGTGGTGTCCATCAGGTGTGTGTATGGGGACCAGTGTCACTCAGTATCTTCACTAATGACAGAAACAAAGGGATCCAGTGCACCCTCAGCACATTTACAGATGACACTAAGCTGAATGGTGTGGCTGACACACCTGAAGGAGAGGATGGCATCCAGAGGGACCTGGACAAGCTCAAGAACTGGGCCTGTGGGAATCTCATGGGGTTCAACAAGTGTGAGGAGCTGCACCTGGGTCGGGCAGTCCCTGGTGTCACTCCAGTCTAGGGGATGAACAGACCTAGGGCAGATCTGCTGAGGACTTGGGGGTGCTGCTGGAGGAGAGGCTGGACCTGGCCCAGGAAGCCAATTGTATCTTGGGCTGCATCCAAAGCAGTGTGGGCAACAGGATCCTGCCCCTCTCCTCTGCTCGGGTGAAACCCCACCTGCAGTGCTGCATCCAGATCTGGGGTCCCCAGCATAGGAAGGACCTGTTGGAGCAGGTACAGAGGAGGGCCACCAAGTAAATCAGAGGGATGGAGCCCTTCTCCTATGTGGAACAGTTGGAAGAATTGGGACTCTGCAGCCTGGAATAGAGCAGGCTTTGGGGTGATCTAACTGCGGCCTTCCAGTACCTAAAGGGAGTCTACAAGAAACTGGAGATGAACATTTATAAGAGAATGTAGAGATAGGGCAAGGGGGAATGGCTTCAAACTGAAAGAGGGCAGGTTTAGATATTAGTAAGAAATTATTTGCTTTGAGCATGATGAGGGACTGGAACAGATTGCCCAGAGAAGTTCTGGGCACCCCATCCCTGGAAGTATTCACAGCAAGGCTGAATGGGGCATTGAGAAGCCTGGTACAGTGGAAGGTGTTCCTGCCCATGGCAGAGGGGTTGCAACTTGTTGGTCTTTTGTTGGAGTCCAGAAGATCCCTCTGACAGCCCTGGAGGGTAAGGGGGCTGTACAGGGGGGTCTGGGATCTGTACAAGGGGGTCAGCTAGCCTCCCACAGAGCCCAGAAGGACTCTGATTCTGGCTTTTATCCATGGAAGTGAATGCTCACATGAAGAAAGAATCACAGATCCTAAGAATTTTGAAGTAGATAGTAGTTTGTTATAGAGTATAAATATAGAGATTAGGATTCATAGTATACGGGGCTGAGAGGACAAGATGGAGGAATTGGGGAGTGGCCCCTAGTTTTCTTGTTCTTGTTCTCATCCCCCATCTTTTGCTGATTTGGACTTTAGAGATTGGTTTAGAATAGAACTGACATGTTAGCGTAGCAAGTTAGTATTGGTAATGTTCTGTAAACAATAAATACGTCTTGGACTGTGGTTGGGTCGGGGACACGGTACATAAGGTACGGGGCTCTCTGATCCGCCCAGTCCAGGGCAGCCCAGCGCCAGTCCAACGGCGTGTCTTGCTTTGCTGGGGACGCCTTGCAAAGCCGAACAAGAACTGTTAGATAATATGAAATAAACAACCTTGATAACCTGAGCTGCTGGACTCACAGTGTCGTCTCTGCCTTTGGTGTGAAACGCTCAGGGCAAAGAGAAGACAGAAAACCTTATTATCTTGGGGAACAGCAACCCCAGGGAAATACCCAGGGAACAGCAACCCTGGGGGAAGATTTCAGCACCTCGGGGAACGGCCGCCCCGAGGGGAATCTCGGGGAACATCAACCCCGAGAGTCTTTAAGCTGCCTTCCAACCAATTTTATATTTCTGTGATTCTCTGATTCCAAGATGTGTGATTGACCATAGCATCACTACCATATCCTGACTTCTTGAAATTACAAATTCAAAATTAATAGACACATGTTGGTACAGCAGCAAGATATCACTGATAAATGAGGTAGTTGATGTCAAGTTTTGTTTCTACCAAAGTGTTTATTCTGTAATTTGGAGAAGAAATACAAAATTGTCAGTCCCAAGCTACAATATATTACAGATTTGAAATATCCATCTCTTTCCTCCTTTTCTTATTACAACTCCAAGGTGTCCTAGGTTCCTCAACCTTCTTTTCCAATTTAACTTGTCTCTCTCTGCCTCTCCCTAATCATCTCTTTTTTATTTTTTTTTTATTTTACTTTTTCTTTTCTTTTTTTTTTCTTTTAGTCTAATGAATATTCCACATTCAGGAGCAAGGATTTTTTTTTTAGGGGTGGGCTGCTGCTTCTAAAGGTGCACGCTTGTGGTCAGCAGCATTCTGTGAACAGTAGCATCTGCTTGTGTAGCTGTGAAGACATGATTACATCCATTTCAGGTTGAGATTTCATTATGCATGCCTTACAAAGCATACTGGGGCAGACAGTTGTTTCATGTTAAAGTCCACGTCCTATAATCCTTCAGGTCATTCAAAACCAAAACTGAAGTTTAGTCCAAGACTGTGTCCTGCTGTCAGCTCTCCCAAATGTAGCACTTTGCTTCTTCCATATCCATCTTCTGGCTGTCAAGATATAAAATAAAACTACTGCTTATCTCTTTCTCATCACTTTGGAAAACTCATTACTTTCTCCAAGATCTAGAAAAGAAAGAGCTAGACCAGCCCAGGAGAGTGAAGGTTTAGTTATGTGTTAATTACAGTATTAATGTGTGGCAATCTTTAATTGTGAAAATAAGATTTACACTGTAGCCAAATGGGAGTTTCTATACTGGAGGGGAAAGGCAACAAAGAGCTGGAAATGCTCTTCTTCCCCTTTCCAGCTGTTTCAGAGGATGGATCAGACAGTGCAGCATCAAGGCAGAGACTTCTAAGTTACCTCTATAGGATTTACATGCTGCTTCCTCTCTCCAGTCCCTTTCCATTGCATCACTGGGGAGAATGCAGAGAGGAACAACCAAATGTTCCAGGTGGTGGGATCAGTGCTAGAAGTGGCCAACCAGGCCCATAACACCAGAGCAGGAGTAAAATAAGACTGCCTTAAAGCATGCTTCCTCATCCCAAATGATGCTACTCAGCTTGTGAGATTATGCACCTATCTGGTTTATCTTAAAAACTGGAGCAAAGTTTTCTAATGCTGTCTCCTGAGCTCCTGTATATGATAGGTATATGCTCAGCCACGCACACACCAGGAAGATCTCCACACACACTGCCTTGGGGACCAAAGAGTTATCCCTGCACACCAGAGTGTGGTACTGGGGGAAAAACCACAGAAAAGTGCCAAGGAGTTTTGCCAGCCAAGAGCAGCTGCTGATTTAGTAAAGCAGGGACCTTTACAAATTCTGATTAAGGTCTCTACTGTACAGTGAACTCTTTGGCCCCCATTATTCACCCTTATCCTCACCTGCTGAGGCTTTACATGTACTTGCCTCAAATGTCAACATCCTTTACTCCTTTTCTTTCCATTTAATCAATTCTTTTTAGCTCTGTTCTTCACCTACCCAAAAAAGCAGAGATGTCACCTTTAATTAAAGACAAAAACACACAAACACACACCGTTCCCTCAGGCACCGAGCCTGCACAGATTATTATGTACATGCACATAACCTCCAATATGTCAGGCTGGAGATGACAAAGCTGGACAGACACAGGGGATATGGCACCCTGCCTATAAACCCTCAGACTAACAAAACATTTAGAGCTGCCTTACAGCAGATCTTCTTGTGCTCTTTAAATCTCATCTCACTCCTCTCTGTTAACTCAGTTAGGAAGGTAATCTTCTGGTTCAGGGCATTTCTACAAACTTCATCATAAAGCTCCTGTGATAGTAGGGGCCCTTTCCTAAACAGAGGAGGCATTCATCTTAAGAGTAAAAAGACTAAAGCAAATTCCAAGTACTCAAACCAATTCTGGAGCTTCAGAAAAGCTCCAAAATTCCGACACTGAATTCACATAGCAAATTGCTTTGAAAAATAATAATGTGGATTACTACCATCAGATTTAGGAACTCTCAGATGTGGTTGAGCTTGGTTTCCAAGTCCTCTGCTACAAACAAGGAGACCTAGCCACCCGCTTTTTAAATCAGACTAGATCTCTTATGTGGGGCTATCTTTTAGTGAGAAGGTATGGGGCAGCCAAAGAGTAGTTAGATAATACTATAAAATGATTATTTTCTGGGAATGTTGAATTCAAATGAACTGAGCTGTGCACTTCCCTCTTCAGTCAAACTACCCTGTGTTTCCGGATGCTCTTGCTGTACCACCTGAGCCTGCTGAGATCTGTGAAAGCAGCTCTGCCAAGCCTCAAGTGTCTGAATCTAATGACTCAGACCCTTCTCTTCACAGTCATGAGGCTGGCTTACACTCTGAGCATTTCTTAACCTTTGTGTTTTCTACTTGCCTTCTAATTTATTTATTATCACACTGAAAATAAATGTTCACCTCCTTCTGATTTGTGTGCTTAACCATCTCCAGTTCAAGCCCAAAGGGAAACAGACACATAAATAAGCAAGTCCCAGGTCTGCTACCAGAGAATCCATCGCTTTTCATTATCCAACTCTCAGTGTGCAGAAGTGCTATTTTACGCTTGTTCTGTACTAGACGAATAGCCAACTGCATCACTCACAGACTTCTTCCAGACTCCCATCCCAGCTAATTCCAGCCTTCCCCTAACATCTCACTCCTGTCATATATTCCTCCTCTTCTGATCCCCACAGCACTGCCTGTAATCCCCTTTGAGTCCAACTTCCTGTGCTGTAAGGAATGTGTACTTTCTAACAGTGTCCTTTCCCTTTTCCTGCTATCCCTCACAAGCCCATAGACTTCACTCTCATCCTCTCTATTCATTTCTCTTCTCCCACAGCAACTAAGCAACCACAGCTTTTCTAGTGAATAGCCTTGCCAGCACAGAGCAAAATGCTGACTATTTTGCAGACTTTTCTTATTAATCTGGTGGTTACCTTGTGAGGGCATTTAAAACACCTTAGCTATCATGAAGCTTAAGTTTAATGCAATAAAATAAAACAAGGATGTTATCAAGGAATCTCAGTTTCACTGATGGCAGTTTTATGATAAATCACATTCAAAAGGTACTGCTTCTCATGTGGAAGGAAATATGCTCTAACCTCAACAGCCATAATACTATTTGAGAAATGAAAGATTCCCGAAGGAATGATAGCGATCTCAAAAATTGTGCAGGAGGGATCTGAAGAAAGTGGCACACTGCTACACAGGTCTGAAAACCCAGTCAGAATCGCTGACTGAGCTGAAACCTTTGCCATGGCTGTCTGTGTCCAGCAATGAAACATGAAGGGTCTGGGGACCACTCCCACTTGAGGAAATACCCAGGATGTGTTCAAGGGAGCTCCGTGTTGGTCAGCTCCAGAATCCAACACCTGCTTCCAGGCTCCCTCCACTCCATGCTGCCCACAGCTACAAAACCTGGTTTAAAATAGCAACCAGCTTCCTACCCACTCCTCACTCCTAAAGTCAAGGAGTAGTACCACTGGACATCTCAAATACCAGCTGACACTTGCGTTCAGACAACTAAATCCCCTCCTGGAAAAGAGCAGCCCAGCTTCAGTGCTGTCACCACACCCCCAGGGACAGTGCAGACATACCCTCTGCCATGACTGGACAGTGCTTTGTATCTCTGAACACTGACTGCTGTTTGTCCTCCCAGCAACTTTTTATGAACTGAGCATGACATTTGCACCGATCACTGCATTTTCCTTACGTTTTTGCAGGAAGCTCACCTTAAACAGAAATGCAATTTATTATGTTCACAAAGGCTCCTTAACTCAGCTTGATTCAGATAAGATTTTATTTTAGGAAGAATATGATTATAATGCCTGGAATGAGGAAAAATAAAAACTGCAGATGTTCCTAAAATACTACAGATTGGACTCTGATGTGCTAGACACACTGTATGTAATAAGTCAGATAAAAATAAATATCCATGTAACCACCATGATTTAAACATCTGGAAGGTAAGTAAAGTTGAAAGCCTTAATGAAAAATACAATATGAAATTAAATAATCATATTATTATAACTTTATAAACTGTTTTTGAATTCAGCTATGAAGAACGATATTATTATGGGCATGATTTGAACTGTCTTCTAGAGAACAAACCCTAGTAGCACTTTTCAGGCTTACAACGTAAAACAAAACATATTTTGGGAACTAATAAAAATACGATGCTGATAGCCCTGGCATGCAGCTCTCCAAAGGATACTTTGCTACCAAATAAAAAAGGCTCAACTTCACAGTATAAAAACTTGCAGACTGCTAGATTTTGACAAACTATGGAACTGCATTGGGTTTGAGTGGCAAAGTTTTATAGTTGGGGATCTACAGAGTGACTCCTGTGAGAAGCTGCTCAAGACTTTCCCCATGTCCAAGAGAGCCAATGCCAGCTGCCTTCCAAGATGGACCCACCACTTGCCAAGGCCAAACCCATCAGTGTCAGTGTTAGCGCTGCTGAGATAATCACAGAAAATCATTGAGGTTGGAAAGATCTCCAAGATCATTGAGTCCAAACTTTCACCAAATGTCAACCTGCCAATTAAACCCTGGCACTAGGTGCCACATCCAGTCCTTTTTTGTACACTTCCACAGAAAATGACTCAACGACTTCCCTGGGCATCTCACTCCAATGCTGCTTAACCACTGTTTCCATGAAAAAATTCTTCCTCATGCCCAGCCTGAACCTCCCCTGATACAGCTTGACACCATTTCCTCTTCTCCTGTCACTGGTTCCAGGGAGGAGAGCTTGACCCCTACCTGGCTGCAAATTCCTTTCAGGCAGTTGTAGAGAGGGATAAGATCAACCTTGAGCCTCCTTTTCTCCAGGCTAAACTCTCCAGCTCCTTCAGCTGCTCCTCATAGGAGCATAGTGTAGGCCAGACCCTTCACCAGCTCCATTGCCATTCTCTAGACTCACTCCAGCTCCTCAATGTCCTTCTTGCCAGACACAGGATTCAAGATGTGGCTTCACCAGTGCCAAGTACAGAGGGACAATCACTGCCCTGCTCCTGCTGGCCACACTATTGCTGACACAGGCCAGGATGCCATTGGCCTTCTGGGCATTGGCCACCTGGGCACAGCCTGGCTCATGCTCAGCCACTGTGGCCCAGCAGCTCCAGATTCTTTTACCTGGGTTGCTTTTCATCTGCTCTGCCCCCAGCCTGTAGCACTGCAGGGCATTGTTGTGACCCAAGGGCAGGACCCAGCTCTTGGCCTTGTTGAGCCTCATACAGTTGGCTCTGGCTCATTGATCCAGTTTGTCCAGATCCTTCCTGCCCTCCAGCAGATCAGCACATCCACAAAACTTGGCATTGGCTATAAACTTACTCAATCTCCTCATCCAGACAAAGACGTTAAAGAGGACTGGCCCCAATACTGAGTCCTGAAGAACACCACTGGTGACCAGCCATCAGCTGGATGTGACTCCATTCAGCACCAATCTCTGGGCCTGGCCATCCTGCCAGTTTTAACCCAGATAAGAGGTCTAAGCCTGTCTAAGCCATGGGCTGCCATTTTCTCCAGAGGAAGTCAGTGTCAGTGGCTTTACCGAAGTCCAGTCCCAAGCCCAGGCTGGCTGGGCCTGATCCCCTGGTTGTCCTATATGCACTGCATGATGGCACTCAAGATCTGTTTCACACTGGAGCAGGGGAAGACTGTGAGGAGTTCTTCCCTGAAGAGGAAGGAGTGGCAGAGACAACATGTGATAAACTGACTGCAGTGCCCATTTCCCATCCCTTTGCTGCTCTGAGGGAGAAGATAGAGAAGATCAAGAGTGAAGTTTAGCCCAGTAAGAAGAGAAGGGTGGAGGAAGGTGTTCTAAGATTATGTTTTATTTATCATTATCCTACTCTGATTCTGACTGGCAGTAAGTTAAAATAATTTCCCCAAGTTGAGTCTATTTTGCATGTAGCAGTAACTGCTCTCACCCCATGATCTCCCCCTGTCCTTACCTGGGGCCGTGAGCCTTTCATTATATTTTCTCTCCCCTGCCCAGATGAGGAAGGGAGCAACAGAGTAGCTTTGGTGGCCACCCAGCATCCAGCCACAGTGAGCCCAGCAGGGCACACAGCAATAAGAGCTTTCCTGTACTCTCTGTTGCTTCAGCTTTAGTCTTGAGGAAAATGTACTTTTCCTTTTCCTTTGGGGAAAACACCTTTAATTTTCTTGTTCATTCACTTCTTGGCCTCTGACAAGAGTCAAAAGGGTGGCAGTTGCCAAAGTCACTTATTGATTTTCTCAGTTTATTTATAAATTCCAGACATGCAAGTGCCTGTCTTCAAATTTTAACACTTGGTATTTCACACCATTAAGTAAATTGCCAGGAAGCCTGCTTCCTTTCCACCTCTGCAACTTCCACATAACTAGCAAACTGCCCTCACAGAAAGTTCATCAAACTTTGGCTTTCATAGAAAGCTTTCAAATGTAGGTCTTCTTCACTGAAGCTGTATGTGAAAGTTACCTGTCTTTTCTACTTTAAAGAAGGCTTTCTTCTGTAGTCTTAGTCTACCAGTACACAGGAAGGAAAGCTCTGTATTAAGATGAAAAGTAATAGGAAGCAAAGGGGAAAGTAAAAAGATACAGTATGAGATCAACAGGAAGTTTCAAGGCTAATCCCAGTACAACACATTGCAGTAATCCAACAGAATGAGACAAAAACCATGAATCACTCTGTCAAGCTCTTGATTTCAGAGAAATATGGCAAACACTTATATGCAGGCAGAAAAAAACACACAACCATAAATTCTTCATGGATAGTGCTGAAAGCACTCCCAAACTACAAGCCCTGTAAAAAACTGAGGGCAAACCCTCTCCATAACAAGGAGCATTCCTGTTGCTGCTGTTCTCCTCAAGATTCTTTCCTCATATTGTTCATGTCATTAATTTTACTTTACATCACAGAAATCTTAGCTTTTTTTCCTTTTGATCCCATGCAGTGCAAAAACCAAAAAAGAAAGAATCAGATCACCCTGGCTGAATGATAGAGCATCACCTCACCAGCCACATAACCAGAACTCCCCATCTCTTTTTCTACATGGACTGCTTAAACCTGGTCAGACAGGGACAAGCTTAGAACTTCAAACAGGCCCACAAGAAAAAAGGAATGCTACAAGTGAACAAACTTGTAAATTCCTGCTGAATCCCTGAACTCATCAATCGACTCCTAAAACTTGTGTTGATAGTTGTTTTATAGTGAGCAGATAATTATTTGAAAAATACCTTTTTAAGGGGTGATTTTTGATTTAAGCTGATGAAGAAAGATTAAAAGAAAGCCTTGCAAGATAAATTATGAAGATATTTTGCTTGAAAAAGTGAGAGCTTTTAAATTTAAAAACTACAATCAATATCAAATCATCTAAAAACACAAAACACAAGAATCATAATATATTAGTGGGGTTCTGTAGTCTTAGAATAGATTTCTCATTAAAAAATCAATATCTAATTTTACTCTGAAATACAAGAAAAATATACTGTGCATTTAATCACAAAGGAATTTACACACTTTTTACATATACACTAGCAGAATCAATTCATATAATTTTGCAATTTCCACCTTTGAGTAAATACAGTTCCTTTCTGTGAGTATATTGAAAAACAGCTACTTGAAGAAACCAAAGAAAAACAAAATACACTATGAAGACTGCAGGAAGTTATGGGTATGCAGAACACAAAGTAATTAAAAAAAATACAGATACACTTCTGAACAGTGATAAAGTGGTTTGTGGGTTTTTTTCCCTCTCTCTTTCTTTCTTCAGAAAAGTAGGTAGCCATGCCTTGGTTTCACTTTTCTCTAAGTTTACTTTCTGTGTAAGGCTTGGGGTGTAACTGAGCAAATACTGGATGCATTCGGGTAAAATGTGCTTTGGTCTGCAATACACAAGATTTATACAGACGTATCCCGTTTAAACAGACTGAACAATTCTTCGGTTTTACTCCAGTTAACAGATGTGCTTCCAGTGAGACTTGCTCAAGGCAGAGTCACCACAGTTAAACAAACTCAGCAGAGACCTGGGACCACAGAAAAATAAAGTTTTGCTTGTCCACGGCAGCAACTGTGTCAGTTGTCCTTACGATATGACTGCAGGCAAAATTGTTCCTAATTTTCAACTCTTGAACAACTTTCACCAATGTACTCTGAATGTTTACAGCAATGCTAAGCAACATAATGTTGCAATTAAAGTCCATAAAGAAACTTGTACATACTTCTATACAGCCAGGTTCCATATTCTTAGGTACAAGCACATATACACACATAAAGCCTCTTTTAATTCTCATCCATAAAGTGCAAACCCATTACCCTGACACTTTGCAGGGAGCATCCTGGGCCAAAATCAATAGAGGTAACCTAGGATGATCTAGAGCCTCATAAATTCTGTCCTTTCTTCTACACTGCCTCAGCTCATGCTCCATGCACTCCATCAAACAGCTGCCTTCCCGTTCCACATCTATAGCAAAAAACACATGACCAGCAGAACATGACACTGTATCACTGAAGTTTTTCTTGCAATGTCAAACTTTCTGCAATAAATAACAGTACCAAGGAGACTTATCACTTAAAGTGACTAAAATACTCAGAGGTTTTTCTCATTCTTTCACTGCTCAAACTTTCACATTTTTTCATCTATATCTGTGCAATATCATTTAATCAGTACAAAATTTAGTCTCCTGATATCAAATGTCAAAATGATTCTAAAGTTAATACTACAAATAAGCAGAAGTGCAGTGACTTTACTTTGAAAATAACTTAATATAAAAGGCTAATTAAAAACTTAGAGAATAATGAATATAAATTTAAAAAATGCTCTGCTTTCTTAGAACTTGCAAGTGCTAAGAAATTGTGCAAAGAAAAAGGATGAGAAAGCTCAGACTGCTATTTTATGTGGTTTTGCATAGCTCTTGATGCTTTTTCCAAGAGCAATGAAATCAGTAGAAGAAAACAGTTGCACTAAAAAATCATGGCTCAAAACACAAGTAAACACATTCAATCATCCAGCTCTGAAACTGGCCTTTTCTTACGTAAACTGCTTCATTGTCATTTCTTTCAAAATCTTATTACTAAACATTTAATCTTTAACATGATTATTACCCAGAGATGTAAATAGTTCACAGTGAAAACTTTGGATTGTTTGTATAGTGTAGGACCATGGATTTTCTAAATATCTGTGTAAATATCTGTTCTAAATACCTGGAAAGAGAGTGAATGTATCAATAGAAGTATTACAAAATCCTAGTTTATAGATATGATTTTGAACCTTTCCCGGTGTATTCAAAGACTTTAAAATTAATATATATTTTACAAAAACGTAGACAAAATCTTCATGAGCAGTGGCTACAATATTTTTAGTGCTCACTAGGCTCACAGTCCAAACAAGTTTTGAACAAAATGTATCATCTTTTATTAGACCTGCTAGCATAAGATGTAGACAGAGTTTTGGATACATAAGTACTTTGATCAATTCAGAGTATGCAGTATTGGTAACCTAGAGAAACACTTTGAGAAGACACTTCACACTTAGGTCGTTCAAGCGTGTGAAGACTTCCATTAGCAATTTTCAGAACAAACAGAGTGCTCTGCTTCTTGCTAAAAGAGTAGTGCCTTTTTTCCCTGCAATATAATAGTACTTACACTAAAATAGTGTTGTTAGGCTGTGCTCCATTCATGAGCAATGTCCTGATAAATTTCATATAATGAAGTTCAAAAAGTAACTCTCAATTAAGGATCTTAAAGTAAGTAACTGTGTTTTGATGTAAGGCATTTAAACAACCATTCTATAAATTTACTAGAATTTAGTGTTTATCTAAAGCCCAAAATACAGAGAAATTTTTTTTTTTGTTACACCTCAGATCCTCAAAACTTGAAACAGGTAATTTCCTAAATCCTCCATGGTCATCACTAAAAAGTGCAGCTCTATCTGCTAGATTCATCCCTGATCAAAAAGCAACTTTCAGGACATACACTGATGTTCATTGATTCCAGGAGGCCTTAATGTAGGTAAGATGGACCAAAACATTAGGAGATTTCTAACAATACATTTTTATTACAGATATCTGAAAAAACTCCATATACAGACAGGCATATACCCTTATCTTCAAAAGTATGAACAGTGTTTACCATAGGCAAAGTGTACAAAGTCCTGACACTGAAAATAAGACACACAGGATGTGAAGAAACAAAGAAATTTGTACCTAAACAGGTGTTCTAATTCAACCTAGAACTGTCTGGAAACAGCCACTCATCATGCCGTGTCTCTTCACTCTGAAGTGGCAACTGTATGAATGGTTTTGTGTGTCATTATTCTGAAAATTGCAACCAGCTCTTCTTGCCTCTGTAACAATGCCAGAAAATATATTTGGAACATGGCTTTCTAGCTTAGAACTCTCTCTGGACATAAGTATCTGACATGCAATCAAATTTTGAGGAAGATTACTTCAGTTCTAAGTACAAAGAATAACAACACAATCCTATCAATTGTCTTATCTAAGAAACTATTAAATCAAACTCATAGTGGTATTCTTTTCTGCTGCTTTTTGTGAATATCAAAAGTGAGTCTGACTAACATTTACTGTATAAATTCCCAAATGAAGCAACACTATAAACATTGCATAATACTTTACCATACCTATGAAGTATAAAATAAGGGATAAAACAACCATAATTCTTGACAGATGTAGATATCTGATAAGATATCTGCACCCTTACTGATCTAATACCTGCATTTGAATGAGACAAATCATACAGAGGTGTAAATCTGGTGAGGTGTAAACCATTTCAGTAATTTTAAATGTATGGAAGTATTTTCTAAAAGCAGAATGGAACTCTTACTCTGTGTTTGTGACTGATAAAATAAGATTTTTTTACATGTTTTATCACTGCTGGGAGCTGAAGTCAGACTATAGGCACGCAAGCTTTTTCCCCTAAAATGTAATTGCATGCTAACATCTATTAATTAAAACTGATAGGCCCAGGGGAGTAGACAAATGCAGCAGCCACCAGTGGGTAGAGCAGAGGAGAAGGTAAAACGAGCTAGAAATTATAATTGGCTCTAACTATTGGCAACCCAAAACAGAATTTCAGTTTTGTCATGTTCCACCTTCAATAATGCCTTCATTTCAACAAGCTTGAATTCAAGGGCAGCACTATTTTTAAATAGCCTTTTCTTAAGGCATTAATCTCAAGTCTTAAAATGCTTAGTAAACACTTGATGAGGGAAGCATGCTACATCTTTGTTAGAGATGCTTTCCTATCCAAGGATGCAAAAAACTCTTTGTATGAGTCTTCAGAAATAAAGGGTGTTGACAAGACTGAGAATTTCAAATCTCTCTTAATGTCGTTATCCCTCTGCTATTTTCCAGAAAAATAAACAACAGGATAGTACCCTCCCCCTCTAAGAAGTCTCTTCTGCCTAATTCCTTTTAAGATAAGGTTTATAATAATTCTGTACTTTGAGAAGTTCCTGCCCAGAGATGATGTTCTTTCACACACTCTTTGTCTTCACCCTTCTGCAGGGCACAGATAATGCCCCTGAATCTGAAGAATGACAGACTTCCTAGTTAGAAAGTATTACTGCAATGTCAGGCAAAGCGGGCAATGAAGCTCTGGCAGAATCTTGCATCAAGTGGAGAATCATGTCGGAAGACGCATGCGCAGAAATAATGCCCTGTGTATTGCAATAAAACCACTTAAACTGGGGGCAGAAAAGAGCTCTGGACACAGCTTGCACTTCAGACATTCCAAAAGTTCAACATACACCGATCTGAACCCTGTGTCTAAAAGATGGTAGAAATGTTTATTGCTATCTGCCAACCCCTATCACCTCCCGTTCTTCTGTAGATTTTAAGAAATGCCTATCAATCTGCTATTGTCTGCTGACAGTCTCCTGCTCCTCCTCAGCAGTGAGATGGCTGCCCAGTACATCAGTCAATGACTGCCTCATAATTGCCTTGCTAGTGACTGTATTCAGTTGTGAACATGTTTGGACTCCTCAGTCTCCTTAGAAAACTCAGTCCACCCTCAAGTGAAAAAATGATTATCAATTCTCTGAAATACCCTGAAAGGCATGAAAACACTCCTTGCAATTCTGAGGGCACCACAAGTTGTCTGCTTTATCAAAACACATTTATGGCCATAGCTCAGACTGGCCTCTCAGACTGATGAAAACCTGAAACTTCAAATGTTGTTAAATTCCTTCTGATGTTTCCATTGGCCAAAAGGCCACAACAATTTCCACACTGCTCAATTTCCTCTCCTCCTCTTTGAGCAAAGGCCTTGGGCAGTAAAGAGAAAAGGTTGAGGAGCAGTGACCAAAGCAATCCTTTCCCCGAATTATTTGAGCACATGTTTAGATACTGGTCTCTCTTATAAATCGGAAAACATCCAGCATAAGGACATGCCAAGTCTTGCACAAGGAGAATAATCCCAGGGGCCAACCAGCTGGAAAGAAGCTCTGCAGAGAAGCAACTGAGAATTCCTGGTCAAGCTGAAGGTGAGCCAGCAACATACACTTGCAGCAAAGAAGGCCAATGCCATCCTGGGCTGCACTGTAAAAGCATCACCAGCAGACTGAAAGTGGTGATCTTTGCTCTCTGTTATGTCTGAATGATAAATCTACTTCTGGGCTCCTCGATAAAACAAAGACATGCTGGAGCCAGTGCAGCAAGGAGCCATAAATACAGACAAGGGACAGGAGCACATCACGTGAGGAAAGGCTGAGAGAATGGGGATTGTTCAGCCTGAGGAAAGAAGACCCAGAAGGATTTTTACAAGGGTAAATTCCCAATGGGGTGGACTAAAGAAGACAGAAGCAATGGACACAAACTGAAACACAGGTAGTTCCATCTGAATGATTACTGTGACGGTAACTGAATATTGGAAAAGACTGTCCAGAGAGGTTGTGTAGTCTCCATCTTTTGACATACTCCACAGCCACCTGTTCTTTATCCTAGGCTACCTGCTGCAGGTGGCCCTGCTCTGAGTAGGGGGATGTACGAGACAATCTCCAGAAGTTAAAATCGTTTCATCATGGATTTGTATGCTCAAGTGTCAGGATCAGAGCTGGCACTGCCAGGAAGAGGTGCAAGGTAATATTTGAACAGTCTTTCTGGGTGATTCGAGGAGCTTAAAATACACATGCACACAATAAGCAATCTGCACTCTGCTCCCTGCACCATCATAGAGTCTGAAACATCGTGGTTCCAAATTGCTTTAAGTACAAAGGAAGAAATAAAGGCTCTAAAGGCTCTCAAGCAGAAGCCTCTATTCCTCCTGCTCCACTGCAGAGAAAATGAGATTCACGCAGCCATGGAAAGAATAAATAAGAGGGAGGCCAAATCAGGAGAGAGTCTTGGTAGTATTTATCTATTTGTCCTTTAATTCCTTGGTGCCAAATGTACAACCAGTTCCCAGAACTCTCAATTCCTCCATGGTTTCTCAGTGGGATTAAAGATAGGCTTTCAACCCTTGATCCTAAAGATAAGACAGACTTCCTCAAGATGGCTCCTTCACTCTCACTTTTATTTATGGAAAGTGGCCCAGTTTCAACAGAAAGGAGGAAGAATGATCCTACCTCTTACTTCCCTACTTTTTATGGAAGGGCACTTATTTTCAGGGGACTTACAGCATACAGGCTAAGAAGGTCTTGGAACCGTACTTCCTCCTGTTGCCCATAAGTACTACACAAAATGAGGACAGCAGCAGCTGATACTTTGAGCAGTATTCAATGTTTTCTGACAGTGACAGGTGTGGTCCAAGTGCCAGAAAGGGAGAAGGAAAGACACTGTCTCCAGGAAATTGCTTGAGAGCACAAGCCTCCTGGTCATTGGTTAATCCTTAGTTACACAGCAGTGAAGGCTGGAAGCTTCCAGGTGCCCCAAGAAAATTATAGAGAAGTTACTTTGGAAACCCTGAAACAGATATTCTCACCAACTGCCAGTGACCAAGATTTGGCAGCCCTGAAACATGAGCAGCTGCAATATCCCTATGGATTCTAGAGACCTGAGTTCTATTAAAATCATGCTAATGTACCATACTAGGTGGTCAAAACAAGGTGTTAGCATCAAATTCTCCCTAATTATTAACTGCCATGAAAAATCTTGAGGTAACTTTTAAGAGGGGAAGGTTTCAAGTACATGCTACCCCCTCTACTGAAGCTACTCAGAGTTACAAAACTACAATGCACTTCCCGTGTCTTAGTTAACTTTTCTACTATTGCCACCACCTCAGACAACAGTCTCACAGCCTTCTTAGGTCCCATCAGAAGCTTAGTAAGAGCTTTTATCCCCACTTAAGTTTACTTTAGCAAATATGAATGCCATGGTAACTAGGAACCACTTCCTAATTACCGGCCAAAATTTGAACAGAACTGGAACTCAACTAGCTCTCACAGTTTCCATTTAGTACTTGCCTAACACAATGAGACAAGGCAGACAACTACATATAAGCAAACTTGATCTTAAGTACACACATATATATAATTCTGTGATTTCTCTGTGATTGAAGTTTGCTGTACATAACTGGTTTTTTCAGTTCAAGGCACCTTATATCCATAGGCAAAATAGTTGTCTCAGTCTACCTAGTGTTTGAATGTACACTCTAAACCTTTAAACTATTTTGTCTTTCAATTTTACACACATACACGCACTTTTGCAAATGACAGTTTGTTTCTCTCTTCAGTCTCATTGAAAACTTACCCTTTCATGCTTCTTCACAATTTTTTAGTCACATCAGTCACCTGCTGGGCAATATCTGGACTTCAGGCTAGACATCAGCCACTCAACATGAAACCCTTCCCTTCCAGCTACAGGAGTATCTACCAAGTAAAACATGAAAAAATGCCTCCAATGTGAATTAGTCTGCAGAGGAGGCCATTTTACTACTGTTCTATGCAAACATTTATTCATACAAGAAAAGCAAAAGCTTGGGTGTCTAAGGCCAAGTACTATTAAAAGAGATGATTGAGACTATAGTCTTCAGAGATATGCACAAAATCTGGCAGTCAGTGCAAAACAGGGAAACAAGAGTGGATGAAAGTTGAGTACACCATGGTAAAGCCCCATCTACCCAACAGACTGCTTTCCATGCAGGTCTCAAATGTGTGGCAAATAGGAAAGTGATGTTCTCCCAGCCACAGAGGAACAAAAACACAAAGCTCTGAAGCTCCAAGATGAGATAGAGGATCTGCTTACTACTCCCAGACTGTGAGGCTGCACTGAAGAGGTTTCAGTTTCTACTTAGTGCCTGGCAAGCACCAAAGGGTTCATGTGGATTTCAGTCTTCAATGCCATGCAACAGACTGGGACCACAGTTCATCAAATGAAGGCATGGATACGGTCTCAGGAATACCTGGTGACACTGTCCCCACTGCAGAAGGAATGCAGAACCTGCCTTTGGATATGAAGGCAATTTCAAGGCAATCAGTTAATGGCAAAGCGTTCCTCAAGCCAAGGTACAGCTGTTTGTGAAACACGCAAAAGAAAGAACCTTCACAAAAGCCCAGACTCCTCAACACATTACTCCATGGCATTCAACAAGTCATAGGACAGCCAAGTGTTCCCCTTCCACAAACACCACCCACAGCAGTGTGAAATCTGGTATCGGAAGGGTGCGGGAAAGACAAGGTCTCTGCCACTGACCAGGTGTGCCTACAAAAAGAAAGTCACACTGGCCAGTGTAACATGTATATCTTTATCCTGAGGGGGTGACAAGCTCTGTTAGCCCCACTGCTGAAGGAAACTCAGCAGACCAACAAACTGACAGATAGGACAAGGTCCTGGAAAGCAGCAAGCAGGTGGTCTCAAACTGAAGGATGCGTTTGTAACACTCCAGTGCAAGCAGTGAGAACAGCTCAGCGTCCATAGTCCTGCACCCTGTAACAGTGCCCTGTTTGCAGGCTGGCACGCTGCAGTACGTGCTGATGTCAGCATGAACTGGCAGAGAGGGTTTACAAGAAAGCTTTTAGCTGAGAGTCAGAAACAGGGATCAGGAAGACAGAGAGGTACAGACCCAAAGGAGAGACCGATGACCCTAACTGCTTTCACTTCTCCTGAAATCCATATAGTCCATTCACAGAAGCACTTCGAATTCCCCTTCAAATTTCACAATTTTATCACCACTGTGTGAAGAATATAGTCATTTAACCAATATTTCTTTCTATGATTTTCTGCTATGAGGAGTGCTGGAAAGGAAAATTACAAGTACTGTTTTAGAAACTTTCATTGCTATCAGGACATCCAGAACAGGAGAGAAATGCTGCACCCTTTTTAGCCCTTATGATTCATGAGACAGCACATATCCGGCCTCCGATCAGCCCAGGATTGAAGGTAGCCTAGTTTGCAGCATAGATTCTCAACTTCACTTTCAGGAAAATTACAGATTTGCATGTGGGTGTTACAGATGGAAACATTTCTCCACCAGGTGGTTTTGATGAAAACTGGTGGCAGTTTTCTTAAGACATTTGGATAATCAGAAAATCTTTTAACAAAGATAATAGGAAGGGGTGGTGATGATATCTGATTTTTATAATATAGCTGTGTCATCTGACAGCACCACTGTATATTTGTAACAACCCTTTATAAAATTATGGAAGTAAATTCTTTCAAAATTCCAGTCTTAAAAGAGTTACTTGGAAAGGTGTGTCAAACTCTTATCCCAAAAGGAAAGTAAGTGCTCAACATACAGAAAAGGCAAATGTTGTCAGAAAATCTAGTGGCTCTCTCTAAGAGTTGAATCATAACCCATAAGAAAAATATTTGCTGTGACTTGATTTTTACAAACTATGGATATAGCTAAAGTGAGTATACAGGTTTGTAAGTTTTCCAATGTATTTTCCCTCAATTTCTGGTTCTTTAAATAAACACAGAAATCTATTTAAATTCTGTTACAAATTCTCAGGCCAATGTAGAGTATAGACTGTTATTCTCATCATTTGAAAGAACTTTTGTAGGGAAATAAATGTTTAAATTTGGTATCACAAACCTGTGAAAATAATATAAAGTAGTTTCTAGTTGAATTCACAAAGCACCATTTTTTGCCTCATTCTAAAAATTATATTTGAAGTGTCTTAAGTTCATTTAGTGAAACGGCTGAAGATTCCCATCATCTCATAGGAAAGGAAATATCAGTCCAGAATTCAGAAACACCAATGCAAAAGGGGAAAAAAAAGGGGGGGAAGGGAGTGAAGGGGAGTGAAAAAAGGAGTAAATTTTATTCTCTACCCAGTGTTAACAAGAATAGGGCTCAGAACATACCATCTCTACCAACCGAAGTTCATTCTCACAGCAACTCTAAGATTTATAGTATTCCTATACTATAGTATTCCTATCCTATTCCTGCAACATCATTACAGAACCAGTAATCTTCTTCACAGGATAAAAGCTAAATATTTGTAGAGAAGTAGCTGTGCTGGAGGACAAGGAACGGGATACATATCGTTTAGAGCCTTTGAGTTACTCCTTTATTTAATTTTTTTTTCTTTTTATGAATAGAAACTGTGGAGAGATCCTTCACTCACGTTTCCCCACAGTGACTAACACAATGCATTTTCACAGAACATTTCTCATTGCAATCACCCCACCTCCAAGGGTAGCCACACCCCAGGCACAATGAACTGCAACAGCAAACTGAACTCTTCCTGTTGAACTGAGATCCAAGCACCACAGTCCCGGACAGCTCCCAGCCGGCACGGCACTGACAGCTGGGCCTCAGTACCCACCATTGCAAGGATCTCCAGCAGCCCCCGTAAAAATTCAGAGCCAAGAACGAATAGGAAGGGACAGGGACAACAGCGTGCTAAAACGCGGTCCCAGTTTCACCACGCACAGCGCACGGGGCCGAAGGCGGGAGCCTGCGGGGACCTGGTCCCCGGCCGTGGGGAAGAGCCGACACCTGCATCGCCCGAGCGGGTATTTCCGACGCAGCCAGCAGAAACACCCAGATCACGTCACACCTTCAGCGCATCCCTCCGAGCACAGGTGCATGCAAGCAGGCGGCAGTGAGGTAAGGGTACACCTCCTGTGGCACGGAGGGTCTGCGTGGCGTCAGAGGCTCGCCCTGTTCCAGCCACCTCTCCCACCACCTCCCGCCCGGAGCGAACAGGCCTGACGGGCTGTCAGAAGAGGAGAAGCCGTGATTCTCCTCCACAGGCCACGACTCCAATATGTTTATTCTCATCACTCGCAGTAGGCGATTCAGCAACGTTACGTTTGAAGCCTCCGACTGACGGAGGAGGCTAAAAAATGTGATCACATGCGATGTTTGGCAGGGACGAGGGGGTGAGGGAAAAGGTTCAAAAGAGGCTGTGGGGATCTGGTTTCCAAACATGGCACCTACCCACGCCCCGCGCTCCCCGCACCCCTCCCCGTGCCGCCGGCAGCGGGATAAACCCACTCCCCCGGCGTCCCGCCACCACGCACGCCCGCCCGCCCGCTGGAATGAGCAGTGCGACTAATTCCGTATCTAATTCCTAATTTCGAACGCCCTGCTGCCCCACAGCGCGCTGCCGCCCGTGGCCGCCCAGCCGGCGGCGGGCGGGCCGGGGCCGGCGGCCCGGGCGGGCGGAGCGGGGGCCGGGGGTGTGCCGGGCGGGGGCAGCCGCCCCGGCCCCGCGGCGGGCGGCAGCGGGGGCCGAGCCAGGCGGGGGCAGCACGGCCGCCGCGGAGGCTCCCGCACGGAGGGGAAACCCCACCCAGCGGCCCCTCCTGGCAGAGGCGGGGTTTTGGGGACCCCAAAGGAATCCCACCTCGCCCCTCACCCCCGTGTCGGGGTTTCCGCCCGCCCTGCGCCGCCGGCTCCCTCGGGGCGGGGAGGGCCGCCGTCCCGCTCCGTCCCGCCGCGCCGGGCTCCCCCGGCGGTGCCGCCTCGGAGGAGCTGCCCGGGGTGGGGGAGGAGGAAGTTACGGGCCGGGAGCGGAGCGGGACCGGGGCTCCGCGGCGCCAGCCCCGCCGAGCAGGGCGAAGCCGGTGGGCTCCGGGCGCGGGCCGGCTCCCGCTGTGGCAGCGCCCGCTCCGCCCGCCGGCGATCGGTGCGTGAATGAGTGCCGGAATGAATGAATGACTAGCGTCTGCTTACTTGAGCATGGCCTCTTCTTTTTCTTCCTCCTCTTTCTGCCGGTCCATCACTGCCATGATGATGTTCCTCTCCTCCTCTGTCAGGTGGCTCAGGTCGGGCAGCTCCTGCATCGGAGGGGGCACCGTGGGCGGGCGAGGGCCGCGGGGCCCCACCGAAGAAGACATTTTCTTTCCGCCTCTCCCTTACACCTTCTACCTCTGCACGGCGAACCCAGCCAGCCTCTCCTCCGCCCCCTTCACAGGGTAGTCCTCCGAGCAGCGGCAGCCGGCAGCTTTCTGGCAGCAGCGGAGGAGGCGGAGACCCAGCCTTTCATGGTTGCTTGCATCCACCCCGGCCCGGTGCTGCCGCTGCTCGCTCCCTTTGTTTCCGCGGCTTCGGGGAGCTCAGGGGCTGCCGCGCCGCCGCCCGCAGCCCATCCTCCCGGCGGTGGGCGTGCGGGGCGGGGTGCGGTGGCGCGGAGGGCTCCGGATCGCCGCCGGCGGGCTGCGTGCGGGAGCGGGGGGCGGTGCGCGCCGCCGGCCGGCCGGGAAGGGCGGGTGCTGCCGCCGCCGCCGCGATGCTCCGCCGCTGCGAGCCTGGCGCTGGAGGAGGGAGGGAGCGAGGGAGGGAGGGGAGCTCGGTGCCGGTGAGGCGGAGTCCGAGGCGCGGCGCCGCTGCCTCTGCTCGTGCCCCTGCCCGCGTCGGGCACCCGGGCCGGCCGCGCCTCTCCCTCCCCGCCGCCCCCCGGGTTCGTCCGGCGCCCACACGGCCGCGGCGCTGGCCCCGGCACCGCCGCCCTCCTCACGTCCTCCTCCAGGTTTCCTCACCGCGGGTGCTCGCCCGGGTTCCCGCCAGGGCTGCCGGCTCGCCCGAGGCAGGGCCACCCGTGGGAGGGTGCGGGTTTGCTGCGGAGCTGCCTGGGGCGCGGGGGAGCCTTGGGGTCCCAGTGCTGCCGCCGCTCCCTCGGGCGTGAGCCTTGCTGGCACCAGCTGCAGCCCCCTGACCTTAAGCCAGCGCTGTCACCGCTCGCCCGTCCCTTCCTTAGAGTCCCACGCTTCACTTTTTTCATACGCTTCTTAAACCCCGTTAGTGCCACCCATGCCATGGTTCACGCACCTCCCATGCGGGTGAAAATTGCTTTTGTCTATCAGACCCATTTTTTAACTACTGTGACCCACTAAAACTGGCCACGAAACATACCACAGTGCCGACTGCTCAGCTGAGGGATTAGTGCACAGTGAAACAAAATGTCATGTCCAGACAGAGCTCAGATCGCTTCCCTGCCAATTTCTGGTCTACCAGCTCTGAGTAACTCCTTTTTGGGGAGCTGGTAATGAATGCAACAGCTCTTCTCTACAGGAGATCATCTACATGTAATCCACTGGCAAAAGCTCATGCCTCTATCTCTGAAGTGTCCTCTGCTCACACATGTGCCTGTCATTGAATGAAATCGTTCAGGCTACTTAGAAATGCAAAGTTAAAATATGGAGAAAACTGCACTTTCAAGTAAAATGTGAGGTACCATTAACACGCTGATACATAAGACCTCTCAGTCGTGCCTCTTCTGAGGTCACAGCATGGAAACAGCTCTTGTTTCTAGAGAGATCATCTGATGAGCACAAACTAAATGGAAAAAAAATCTATGCTGGCAGTGTTCAGTGCTTCTTTCTGCCAAACTTGTCAAGTTTGGAATAGGGAGAGGGACCATATTTCTCCCAGCTGCACTAATACCTCTCACACAAATTCTGAAAGCCATGAACCTTCATGACCCTTTGAATTTGAGTGGAATTACTGTGGCCATCTGCTTGTGTCCCCCCAAGAGATTTTCTGCAGGACATGAATTGATAACAAATTATAAAGAAAAAACATAATAAGCACAATGGTTACCACCAGAACTTTTGTAGGATAATGTCCAAGTTCAGTTCAGAAACTGAAGTCTCCCAACTTTTCCGGCATATGAAGGAAACAGAAACTTCAATGACCGACAGATGGCTCAGAGGAGATTACAGTGGTGTTAAAAAGCAAAGCACTATGAAAGGCTGGTAAATATAATGATATCACACTCAGTTTAAGACACAGAACCTCCAGTAACTCGTGTGGTGATTCGTCCCAGGGCCTGGCCACATTATTACTGCTAGATGTAATCCTTCTAGCTAAGTACTAACAAATCAATAAAATCACTTCCCACCATCTGTGACCAGCAGGGAAGATAGCCTTCATGTAACAGGCTGGTGCTGAAGAATTTATCCTTTCATTAACAACAGGCAGTCACTTCAAAACTAAAGGAAGCAAGACTGAAAAAAATAAGATAATGAGAAGAGGGTGAGGTACCACCATAAGTTCAGTATCAGAAATAACTAAAACATGGCTGGAATGGTAGTACTAGACATAATAAATATGTTATTAGAGGTAGACATAGGTAGTCCATACTCAGTTCTTCAGATAATTTGGGGGAACCTGCATATGCCAAGTAAAGGATGTAGCTCAAGTAACTGCATTCACTAGAGCAATGGTCTTAGTGTTCAAGAATCACAGCTTTAAGCAGAAACCAACCAAAATATGAAATGTATAAGACCATAAGATCCAAGTGTCTCCAAGATAATTTTATGAAGAAAATATTACATGAGGTTAAGCTATCCTACTCACCTTTCTGCTTAATAATTACTGACACAGTTATTTATATCTGTTCTGTATTTGTGTTAATTGCTCTATACTGGGTCAAGAACATGAATTCTTACTGCTCTGTGGAAAACACAAAATGAATACAAAGAGTATAGGTTCTTATATATAATTTCTTACAATTTAAAAGGGAAAGCTGAAAACTCTTGCAGAATACGGGTTTCAAAAGTTATGGAAGCTGGAGTGTAGACTTGCACCAAGCCAATATTGTGACTCAAACTGTTTTGCTGAAAAGCACATAATCACAGAAACATAGAGATTGGAAGGCACCACTGGAGGACATCTGGTCCAGCCAACCTGGCCAAGCAGGGTCAGCTAGAGCAGGTTGCTAAGGACCGTGTCCAGATGGCCCTGAGTCTCTCAACGGATGGGGACTCCACAGCCTCTCTGGACCACTTGTGCCAGTGCTTAGTCACCTGCACAGTAAAAAAGTGTTTTCTCATGTTCAGACAAGACCCCCTGTATTTCAGTTTCTGCCCATTGCCACTTGCTCTATCACTGGGCACCGCTGAAAAGAGCCTGACTCAGTCTTGCTTACACCCTCCCATCAGATATTTACTCACATCTATAAGATGCCTCTGAGCCTTCTGTTCTCTAGGCTAACTAGTCCCATCTCTCAGCCTTTCCTCATATGACATGCTCCAATTCCTAAACTATCTTCCTTGCCCTTCACTGGACCAGCTGCTCTATGTCCATGTCTTTCTTGTGCCGGGGAACAATGAACTAGAATTGTCACTCCAGATGTGGCTTTAACAGTGTTTAACAGATGGTAAGGTTCACCTCTCTCAGGCTTTTGGCAGTGTTCTTTCTTTATGTCTAAAAAGTCCTAGACACAGCAAATTATTTTGTATTATTTTTGCACAAAAGCACTAAAATTTACCAGATAAAAATAAAGAAGAAACCATAAAAATAATCTTATTTATTGACAGGTCTGCATGAAGAGACTGAGCTTTTATTGATAGTATTTCCAACATTTAGTGGTCGTTTTCTGATTTGCACACATTTGTTTTGTAATGGGGAAACATCTCACGCTGTTGCCCAATCAACAGTGTGTGGGAAGCCCAGTCTAGTTCAATATATTACATCCCAAAGTTGGAGCAATACATGAGAGCCTTCCAGAGAATTTCATTGCCTGGTTAGTAAGAGTTACCCTTGCTTAGTAACATCAGAAGTTTTGTCACTGACGGGCATTCTATTAAATCAATTTCTCTGAAGTCCTGTCTAGAGCAGGCTGCTGTGAAATCTAGAAATGGAATATCAATATAGCTATTGTAACATATCAGGTAAATTGCTTTCCTAAACTTGAAAAGCCAATCATTATAATGGAATCCATGACCTTTTCTTCTCAGTTCATAACAGCAAATGTTCACTTGTCATTCATAAGGCATCATAACATATGCCCTATGCAGGACAAAATGCATATTTCTTTATGATTCTAGACCTCCCCTCAGTCTTAGGAACCTTCCTTCTCCCCCATATCTTCCTTTTGTATTGACCAAATGCAACATTCTGAATTTCTCAGTTCCACCAATACTTCCTTTTCACTAGCTGTGAGCAATCATGAATGTTTGTTTTCTTGTATGAGGCAAAATAATTCAGAGGGTTTCCCTGTAGGTTCCTTGCCCAGAAGAGTGGTGCTCTTTCTCAGACTGATGGAAGACTGGGAATGTGAAAACTGGGAGCTTTCAGTCTCAGTGGGTTTGCCATTTGAGGGACAGCCGTGAAAGATGAAATATCCTGTAGCACCAAGGGCTCAAAGTAATTTCTCACAATACTTTAATGAAAGTAGAACACTGTGACTTCTCTCTCACAAGAAACTGGGTGTTTTAAAAATTTCAAAGACTGATCAAATCCAAAGTAAAATATATTTTATCAACATATAATTTTCAAGAGCAGGCTTTTTTTGGCATCTGACTCAAGTCTTTTCATTCTTTAAGTTTGGTGGCACCACAGTATTTTAAGAAACAGAGAAGGGTCAGTGCTAGCTTAGCATGAGAAGAAATGGAAACAGTCTTTTCCATGGCAGAGAGAAAACACTGGCCCAAAAGGATTTCATTTCAGGTAGGAATTTCAGGGCCTAATCTGGGATTATGCGTAATTTTATAATGAGTGCCAATATTTTGCAGCAATGAACATTTTAAAAATCATCTCAGTCAGAAGTCCTGGGCTTCTTTTAAATGTATTTTATTTTATTTTTGTTTTATTTAAACAAACAAAGAAAAATCAAACAAGCAAAAAATGCCCCTATCTCTAAATGACAAACAAGCAGTTCCATTGACAGCAAATCTTATGGAGCCTGCTTTTCGATGACAGCTTTGGATTCTATTGTGTCAAATAATGCAGCTGAGTTCACACTTCCACCTGTTCTTTACTGGGCACACAAATCTGAGTATCCTCTATCTGACTGCAGATTTTTGTAAAACTCTCAGGAGCTCAGTGTTTTTAAATGTCTCCTTTTTGTAAAGGCTTTTTTCAAGTTGGTCAAGAGATTCAAATGTTGTTGCTGGCATACTGACAGAAAAGCAGTGTGATTGCATAGCTTGGTTTCCTTAAGAAAATAAACTAGAGACCCTGTCCCACCCCCATAGGTCTCTAATTGTTCCCTTTGCTCTTCTTAGTTCCCCCCTGTTTAGCTGTGTATTTCTGGCATGACAGTTTCCAGAAAATCATCCCATCCTTCAGGTGCAGCTTGCCAAAAATGCATAAACAGGAACTGTCACCTTCCTCCTCCCCAACATTATGCTTCTGTATATGCAGCTCCAAATCAGACTCTTTCAGTGCATTTGCAAACTGCTGTCCAATTTGAATCCTTTGGGAGCTGATTTTTCATTTCAGTCAGACTACTTTCCAAATGTGTCTGTTAAATAATGATTTTTTTAACTCAGAAATACTAACAAGGTTTTAAGTTCAACATAATTTTCCAAGATACTAAGATCAGTTTCCACTTTTTTCCCTTTAACTAGAAGAAAGTGGAAAAGTAATGTAACTGACACCACCCTCCATCCTAAAAAATCATCATCTACTTTTTGTTTCTCTTCTGAACCTATTGTATAAAGCTGATAGTATAGATTCAACCCCATTAATTTCAGGGAAATTCTGCATAGGACCATTGCATAGAAAAACCCTACATTTGTAACATTATCTTATATATTTCAGAAAGGCTGAGAAATGTTAGAGCTCAGATGCAACAGAAACCCAGTACTTTTAGTCAGCAATCTGGAAGTTGTGAAAGTTGGAAAACTTTCAGTTCAAGCATTGAAATAACACAACATTAGTTGTAGTTGTGGTCCATATCTTTTTGGAATAAAAATTGTATTGTTGCTTCAGTGGTTTTTGCGAATGTGCATCATCATCATCATCATCAATCTATTTATTTCCAAATGAAGTATCTTAACATTATTTTTGCTCCAAAAGAGAATCTTCAATAAAATCTTAAATGTTTTATGCTATGATTGTGGTAGATAGTGCAGTAAGGGTAAGATCTAAATGACCTAAATCACCAAATAAACATAGTACACTGAGGTCTCTTGCTGTAGATGTAGCCACAAGCCCTCCAAAAGCTGCCAGCAACTCAGAAATACTATTTTTGAGAGAATACAAGAAACTCCTGCAGTTTTATCAAGCCTAATTGGCAGTAAACATCTGATCCCCTAGACAGACGGTGAAGCAGCAGCAGGTAAGAGGATTGCAGTGAGCAGAGAATGGTGTCATTTTCCAAAGCTGTTCATACAGTAGAGGATGTGCCAGGGCAAGTTCAGTTGTACAATTGCAGCCTTATCATAATCTCATCCATCTCTATTCATAAATTGCAAGATACTTTAAAAGTCAGTGTTAGTACTAAAATGGGCACAAATGTCCTGATAGAACAGTTTGCCTTAAAAAGAAGGGGGGCAAAGTTTTCAGGAGAAAGTATTTTGATTATCCAATGTATATAATCAGAAGAGATAAACAAATTTTAAGGCACACAAGCACTTCTACATTCAAAAAAATACAGCAAAATTCACACTAAGCAGAGCTTGGAAAGAGTTGCTGTGAACTTAACTTATTTTAATTAGCCAGACAACATGAGGAGAGAAAAAAGAATGTTTGAAATATATGGAATAAAGAGGATATTTGTAAGAGCTGTAAAGCATTTTTTGGAAAAGGAAAGACAGAAAAATAATTGTTACCTGTGAAAGAAGATGTCAAATGGGAGGCAAGAATAACCAGATGTCATTAAACCAATATGCATACTGTGTTAATAACTTCAAACAAAATGTAGTTTCATCAAAATGAGAGCATTTGTCAGGAATGTGTCAGGATCAACTGCATTGTTCAGCTGGAGAAAAAATGTTTTCTTTCTATGGTGTAGAACTTCTTAATTTTGATTAATTTTGTTTGAACTTTAAACTTTATTAAACTCTTGAAAGAACAACCACTAATGAAAAAGATGTGACATATATATTGTATTTAAGAAGTCAAACACTTCCATTTAAGAGGTACAGCTGTATTACAGAGAAAGCAGGAAAATCAAAGCTGCGATCATTCCAAAGCAACATTTTAGGGAATGTTTGTTTTGCAATTTTTTTTTTTATGTTCCAATTCAGTATCCTGGAAAAAACAAAATTATCACATCAGAGATAACCTCGTTCTCATCTAGTTGTTATAGCCAGGAAACTGAGGCAGGAATTGAGTAAATTACATTATCCAAGTCATCAAGTGAGTCACTGGAAATAAGAAGAAAATTGCAAAAGGTTACATCCAGTTCCTGTGGTCTTACTATTCATTTGCATTCCACATCCTAGGGTGCTCTTACAATCAAACTGAATAATCTATGTAGTTACTTCCCTTAGTCTTTGGTTGCTGTAATTTAGTCACAACAAATACTTGTAGTCCACCACCATACAGGGTAAAATGTGTGATCTGAAACAGGTGATTTAAAGTATTTGTTTCAATACTGATCTGTAAACCAGCTGTTTCCTTTTCTCCTCCTTCAAAAATGTTATTTTTGTTGCCAAAAAGCTGCTTCCAATTTATGTGTTAAATATATTTTAGCTACTTATATATAATCCTCTCTATTTATTCTGAGTCTTTAGCTACACACACACTTTCTAATGCATAAGGAAGTACCAGACTCTGAAGAGGGAGGAAATTCAGAACCATCACCTAAATCGGTGTGTCTCCCCCAAAAGCCTTGCCCTGAATAATCTTGTTTCAACATTCAAACAATACAATATAACAGTTTTTATGAAATACCATGCTTCATAAATGATAAACATAGGAAGAAGTTTGAAGTAAGTAATTCACTGATGCCTGGAGATTATGTTCCAAAAATTACTTCCCGTTAGTCTTCAATAGTCATTTTGTTGCCAAAGAACTATACTCACCGATTACTTTGCAAGTCCTTTTTAAAAGCTGAAATACTGAAAGCAAAGATGTAACTCAAGCTAGGTTTTTTCTTCTTCTCATGGTGTATGAAATTATGTACTTAACTCGTAAAAGAGAGGTCTGTGATGTCTCATCTATACTTGGGATTCAACATGGAAAGGAATATCTTTGTAAGTGTAGTTTTATGTTTAGAATAGAATCAGAATTATGTATGTTGAAACACTTTTTGTGGTGAAGGCATAATTAGAGTGGAGATTTTTACAAGTAGCAGAATGTCTTCAGTTACAGTCAATATTGTTACCCTTTGGGCTAAAAACCAAATCAAAGTGCCAGAACAGAAGATTATCAGGATGAGGAAAATGGAGCAGAATTAATGATTTTGCAATGAAGGTGAAAGCATTCAGGTCTCAGCAGAGTAGTAGAGAAACAGTAAATGGAACTCAAATGTTGGTAATAGTAGAGTGAGAGTAGCAGGTTCCAGGGTCAAAACACAACAGCATAAGCTCTGCTGCATAAGCCTGAAAGCAAAGGAATCATACCAAAATTACAAAATATATGACTGAACTATTACCAGTTTACAAGTGGTTTAGTTCCTTATTTTTTCCTTATGGAACAAAAATAGCCAGTGGCATGCTGTGATCCTAGTGTACAAAATATAATGGGATGAAAGAAGTGTACGTGTAATTGGTACAACAGAATTCTGTGTTTAGTTAGAGCTTAGAAACAAATTGAACTAACAAACTGACCACCTTAAAAGGTAACACAAAAGCTGGATTTGAAGTGCCAGACCCAAAGAGGAAGGCTATGGAATGCAGTCAACACTATTAGTTTTCCAGCCAAGAGCAGAGACAGGCTGAATTAAGTTGTAAGAAGCCATCTGAACATGAGCCAGAGTGTGCCCAGGTGGCCAAGAAGGCCAATGGTTCCTGGCCTGTGTCAGCAAGGGTGTGGCCAGCAGGAGCAGGGCAGGGATTGTCCCTGTGCACTCTGCACTGATGAGGCTGCACTTTCAAATCCTGTGTCCAGTTCTGGGCCCCTCAGTTCAGGAAGGACATTGAGGGGCTGGAGCAAGTCCAGAGAAGGGCAATGGAGCTGGTGAAGGGTCTGGAACACAAGTCCTATGGGAAGCAGCTGAGGGAGCTGGGGGTGTTTAGCCTGGAGAAAAGGAGACTCAGAGGAGATCTTATCCCTCTCTATAACTGCCTGAAAGGAGGCTGTGGCTCGATGGGGGTCAGGCTCTTCTCCCAGGTAGCAGGGGACAGGGTGAGATGAAAGGGCCTCAAGCTACGCAATGGGAGATTTAGATTGGACATTAGGAACAATTTCTTCATTGAATGGTGGTCAGGCACTGGAATAAGATGTCCAGGAAAGGTAGAATCACCATCCTTGGAAGTGTTCAAAAGGTGTGTGGATGTTACACTTGGAGATATTGTTTAGTCCACAGCAGTGCTCGGTTAACAGTTGGACTTTGACAACCTTAGAGCTCTTTTACAATCTTAATGATTGTATGATTCTGAAGTCAGGAAGTTGGTAAAGACAAAAAGACACTTCAGTTACTGTGAAGAAGAGAGAAACCTCATTCAGGGTCATAAACTGTAGATGAAATTGTCAATGGTTCTTTCCTGGATCAGCTGGCTAGCAACCCCAAAAGAGGAAATGAAGCCCTTGACAAGATAGTGACAAAGATCTGTTCCAAACCTTCCTCTGGAAGCACAGTTTTAAAGATAATCATAACTCAGATCCAGCATCCATGACACAAAAAAGTAAAAGATAAAATCTTCACCACAATTGTGCCATCCATAAGGCAATGAAGAATTAAGTTATAGGTGGTTTAGAGGCTGGAGAACACCAGAGTGAAAGTGCAATAGCATTGCTTACTGTATACTAGAAGAGGCTTGGAAAATGGAAGAAGGAAGAGGAAATGGCTAAGCCACATTCTTGGAATTCAGAAAGCATAATTTAAAAATCTGAAGTTCTATTTAAAAAAAAAAATAAAAGGAGCATAAATTTTGGTAGATGAAATGTGAAAATATAATTAAGCAGATCAAAAAAGAATCAGACAACTTTCCTAAAAGAGCTAAAATTAATACTAGATTCTTCTCTTAGGACATCAGGAGAAAAATGTCTTTCAAACATTTTGTAGCCCTTCCTTAACTAGAGTAAAAAAGGAGCAGTCAGAAGGGTAAGACCATGGAGAGAAGCTAAATAGATTATTAGCATCCAGATTTGTTGTAGAAAAGACGGGAGATTACAACACATGCCTCATCTTTAAAGGGGAACTCAGTGTGTGT
The DNA here is from genome assembly GCF_021018805.1 of Prinia subflava. Lineage (NCBI taxonomy): Eukaryota > Metazoa > Chordata > Aves > Passeriformes > Cisticolidae > Prinia > Prinia subflava. The sequence continues at coordinate 29,806,868 of NC_086248.1, read as the reverse complement.
TCATTCCATCCACACCAGATGATGGTTATGATCTTGAAAAGAGAAAGCATGGCTCTGCCTTGTAATCCTCCTGGAATTCTCGGACGTGACTAATAAGTATGAGTTTCGAGGTGATCCTATTGATACAGTTTACTGGGATTTCTAAAAGACCTTGACAATATCCTTCAAGAAAGGACATTGAAGTATCATGGGAGAAGATGAAAATTCTGTCTTAAAAGCATAGGAACCTGTAATAAGTTAGTTTTGAATGGATTTCTGGAGATCATATTGTCCAATACCCTGCTCAAAGTAATTCCTGCTCAGATCTTAAAGAAGGTCTCCTTGGGTCATGAACAATCAAACATTGGATACTTTGAAGGATAGGAATCCCACAAGCTCTTTGCGTGTCTTGGTGCACTGTGAAAAAAGTCTTTCTTTTGTCTGATCAGAATTTCCCTTGAAGCAACTCGTGTCTGTCACCTTTTCTCCTTTCTGTGTGAACCCATGAGTTCACCTCTGTGTTCTCTATAATCTCATCTTAAAAAGCCAAAAAAAACAAGGAGATTTTCCCTTTAGCCTTCTCTTCAAGCTGAACAACAGCTGTAAGCAAAATACAATAGGAACTTATAGTCAAAATTCTCAGTAAAAGAAGAAAGTTTGACAGAATTTTATGCTGAGACCCACATGCAAAGCCCGAACAACCTGGAAAAGAGATTGAACAGTGAGATTCCAAAGTTTCCTGATGATACAATTCCTAATTTAATTGGAACTAGGGCTGAGCATAAAACTGCTGAAATATCTTATGAGGCTTCATGACAGAGGAGTAAAATGGCTTCATGACAGAGCATGAATCTTGTGCATCAGAGCACAACATCTTGTGAAATGCTGTGGTGAAAAATAATCTTGGCTTCATATATCAAATAGTGAACTTTGACCTGACCATGACCACTCAGAAGTGATAGAGTCTTCAAGGTTAGGATAAATAGTTCCAATAAAGCACTATCTCAGTGCTCAGCAACGATCAGAAAAAAAACCACCACAACCTATATATATATATATATATATATATATATACATATATATAATAAAATGCTACAAACTATTAGGAAAGGAGTAAAGAATAAGACAGAAAACACTGGATTAATGCATGCTTCTTGTACTTTGAATACTATCTGCAGTTTTGGTCTCCTCATTTAAGAAAGGACACAATAAAAATTTTAATAGATCCAGGGAGGAACATTTTTGACAATCTAATGGTAAAGAATGGCTTCTATAAAATGAATTATTGGTGGCTGGAATTCTGCAGAAAAAAAAAAAGATGATTTGTGGGGATGTGACAGAGATTTAGAAAATTGTAAGCAGCATGACTGAAATGGATAGATAGCAACTACACACTGTCCCTTCTAGAGACATTAGGAGTCATCAGATTAAGTTTGGGATGGTAGTTCCTCACACCTTGGGTCCCAGACCTGTGAAAATCCTTGCAGAACACATAGTAATGAAGAAGTTTATGTAAGTTCAGGGCAAGAAGTACTTGGAAGAATGACTCATAAAATGCCATTAAATAAACAAACTATAAAAGACTTGGGAAGTCTAAGATTAAAGCTGTAAGAAGCTGGAAGACTATTAAAGGTAAAAACCATATATACTTACGTGGTTCTCATTCTTCCCTAAATGTGACCTTATGATCACTTTTAGAGACAGAAATTTGTTTTGAATGGGAGTTCTTATGTTCTTCCTACTTGGCTTTTTTTTCCTTAAATAATCATCCTCATAATTAGCCTCACATTTCATCTGGGTTACACAGATGCCCAGCCTGTCTTGCTCCATTACAATATCAGCTGACATGTAGCCTAGGGTCTAGTCCATTTTATTGCTTTCCTAAACAAAGAAATACATATTTTATCACAACCTAACAACTTTTGCTCCAACCACAGAATAAAATAAACCCAAGTGATGTGTTTTCTAGGCACAGCCTGCTCCAGTATACACTCAGAACAAAGAGATGTTCAATATCTCATTAAACACAATGCTTAATATATCTTCTGTGTTGACAGGATGGGAAAAAAAAGTCCTTTGTAAGACTGGAGATAGATGAGATTTCCTTATTTTAAAAAGCTTGAGCCAGTGCTGTAAAGGATGATTGATAAATTTTTTATAGTGACCTGACCCAAGCCAGATGCTCTGAAGAAAACCCCAGAGAAAACTGCCAGCTGCTGCTGGTAGAAACTAACGAAATGGATGTCAGACTAAATAGTTCCTTATACTCTACAATGTAGTGGGGTTAAAAGACATATACAGATCTTTCTCTTTTAACTGGTGGTACTATAGCACATAGGTAGGCTGATGAGAGACTTGTATTAAAGAAAAGCCTTGGTAGGCAAAGAGACAGCAAAAACAAATTTCAGTTCCTTGGAAAGGATTGTTGTTTGGCCTTCTTAGTTTGTGTTAGAGAATCTATATTTTTTCCACTTTGGTGTAAAAACCCACACTGTTTTCAATCTAGTGGCTGTACCACAAAGGAAAAATCAGGAAACCAGAAGTCAAAGCTATTAGACTTCAAAATAAAACAACTTCTTTCTGGGGGCCAGAGATAGTTGTCAAAGGAAAGGTAAATCCATTTGTGTTGTAAGAGTTGACAGGATCAGCTGTCCTCAGAGAATTTTCCTCAGATTCAGTAGCATCACAAACCAGAAAAGTATTGGTGATAATGAAGAGAGGCCCAAGGAAATCAGAGATTATACTAAATCTGTCTCTGTATTAATAACTACCCACCATCATAACTTAATTTATGTAGCTGTACTGAAGCAAACCCGGAGAAGAGATGTAATGTATGGACACAGTGCATTGTAACTTACAGTCTTATATTCAGTATACTTGTTTAGGTTATAATTCACATCAATAAAATCTATTTGCCTTCCAGAGAGGGGCAGGCATTGCATCTGCTGCAACTCTACTGAGCTATAAGAGTTTCTTTGAAACAGTTTTTTCATTTTATAGTAGTGCATCCTAGCAAGAGGAGTTCTCTGCTTAGCTGTTTCTGTAGAGGCAACAGCTCCTACAGAGGTGCAGCTACCAGGGAGAGTATCCCCAGAGAGGCAGCAACCAGCTGAATGTCTTCAGACATAGCCGTGATTGAGCTCACATGTTTCTGGCACAGCCTCATGTCCTCAGACCACCTTGTTAAGTCTGCTGACTTCTGCAGCATGATTATGGCCAAATCCTGGAAGCACACCTGAAGTTCTGTGACAGTTCTTACCCTAGAAGCAGCAAGTGGCAATTTCCAGATCAGTAGCTCAGTGGATATCTGGCAGCACAGAGGGTTTCCTCAGTGACCTGGTGATGGAATTGCAGGGATAGAGCCCCTTCATGCCACCCTAAGAGGCATGCTGCCAGGCAGTCAGTAGCAAGTGCTTTCTGGGCACTCAGATGATAGCTGATGCTAATCAGGCCTAGATAGGTCTGATTTGTCAGTAATAGTGGTACAAACCCTGTAGAATTCAGCATTAATGGCAATCTCTGCCCTGAAACAGCTGAACTACCAGCTGAAGACAGGATGAATACTATACTGTTGAACTAATATATAGTTAAGATGTCTGTCTAGACTTCCTAGTGCTTTTTCCTCAGCGGTCAGAAACATGCTTCATTTTGACTCTTCTCTTTTTTGGCACTCTGAAGTGAAATACCCCTGGCATGCATCCCACCAGACTCAGAGATCCTATTATTTTGTTTAGACCTTACTTCATCCTGGCTCACAGAGACTCCATCTCTTCAGGCCTCAGCAGCCTACTTTACCTGAAGCTTAAGGCTGACTTACAGCCAGTGACTCAAGGCTAGTGCCTCATCTCCCATGAACCATGCAGAAGTTAGTCCCTTCCCTGAAGAGTGGGACATTTAAGCATGCAGCCAGAGTGTATCAGGAGAGGGAGCATATCGAGAAACTGTATCTGCCAGCATGAGAGGTGATAAGTCTCAGCCAAGGGCTGCTGCTAGTGTGGCAAAGGAGAGTGTAAGGGGACACTTTAAAGGAATTAATGAGGTGGCTTTGTGGCTATTTACAGCATTTTCCCTTAGTGTGAAGGGCACGAGGGATTAGAAACCACAGGTAATGTTTAGGTTTTGGTTGTGGTTTGGGTTGTGGAGGGTTTTTTGTGTGTGTATGTGTTTTGTTTTGTTTTTTAATTAATAGAAAGTGGCAACTGGCAAATTGAAATGAAAAAAAAAGTCTGAGTCCTAGCACTGCTATTTGAAAGACATAGCCTAGGCTTTGTTGGAAACTGCCAAGTGAAATGAAGTGTTATTGGTATGCCTCAAAACATTAACAGGATCAATTTACAGTATTTTGTTTCCCAGGAAATCTTCCTGTATGTTAAAGTTTCACGTAAGACAAGGTAACAAGACAGCACAACTTTGGCTCCCAGTTACTCTTTTAGCCAGGAGCTACTAAGCCTCAGAGCTTTCTTTTAGCCCTTATTCTATCAGATGGCATTCACAGAGCCTATGGCCTGTGAATTGAATGACCTAATGGAAAGATTTCCTTCCTTCCAAATAGTAGTAATAAGTAGAGCTTCTTTGAGAACATATCTTTGAATCTGTTTATTGAATGTTCTTAAACATACTTGTCTTCTGACCTCTGAGTAAAGATTGGAGGTACCAAGGATGAGGAAATTACTCTGGATATTTTAAACTAGTTGAATAATCAGCCTTCACTCTGCTAAAGAGAGTAATTAATGTATCACCATTTCCTATAGGCTTTCTGTTTTGCCTGTTTTAAGCGGTTTGACTAAGTGTTTAGTGTGGCAAATATCAGTCCCTTTGGTATCTTAAATATATAGAATCACTAAAAAATCAAGTGAGAAGAAGCTTCAGGAAGTCCATCCAGGAAGCCCAAAGTAGGATCAATTATTCATTTATAGTCATCATTGCTGGTAGACATTTTCCAATCCAGTTCCTCAGGACAGTTAAACTATTCCAGAGACTGGTTATCGTTATTCTCAGGAAGCTACACCTAATGCCAAATCTAAGTCTGTGGCAATTTTAGCCCATTTTTGCCTTGTTTGTACACAGAAGGAATTCTCATCTTCTTTGCAAAGCTCTTAAAATATCTGAAGTATTACATCTCTTCCCAGTATTCTCATCTGCAGTGTTCCCATCCTGGCAATTTCAGACTTCCAAACAACCAAACTTTTAGAATTAAAACAGATTTCTCAATTTCCTTTCTCTTTATTTCCTAAAACATGTCGATTTTATTTTTAATGCTATCAGGAGGGAAGTGACTACACAATTCTTTTGAGTGACTTGAGAGAAAGGTGTAGGAAAGTCATGGGCAAATGAAACAGCCCACAACAACTGTACCTTTTCACTTTCTCATTTCACATTTCTTTTAACAGAGCTTCAGTATTCTAATATCATGATGGAGTTTAAGCACACTTTGATTTTAACAATTAGGATCCATGATTTTAGATCCTCTATTACATTCTGGTCTGTTTTGGTGGAACTTATTAGACAAATCTAATAAGACCTCCTGGAGATGTAATGATTTATCTGCACAGTCCATGTCAAAGGCTTCATGTGCACTGATTTACAACTGAAGTAGCCCCACTAAATTAAGTCTCCTTAAAGGATTATATTACAAGAATTACTATTCTAAAAAAATTTATAACTGTTACCTACAAAAATACTGCATAAATAATTTTTATATATAAACCAAGGAATTCTTAAAAAAAACCCCTGGTGATAGAATCATGCCTTAGGGTAATACAAAAGCAAAAATTAGATAGTTATGAATTTCACTCAAAGTTAGGAAAGACTGGCATTCTGATTAGATATTTATTTCTCCTTATGACTACAAATGCAGCTTATTAGATCAGGAGCCTGTATTGCTGCTGAAGGTTACAGCTCTGCTGCAGCACTATAAATGCAAAGGTCAGCAATTGCTAGGGCCCATTCAATTTCTCTCCTCCATTTATACACTTGAAAGGGAGAAAGAAAAAAGGTAGAAAGAGATTCTGTTTCTATTCTTGTTAAGTTAACACAACAGTATCCTACAGGCCGTAGGTGTTGCTAGGAAAGTACTGCACAAGCTGGCCTGCCTCTTTTTTACTGTACTAGCTCTCTGCCTTCTACCAGCTGAGAATGCCATGGAAACAGAGGTTGGGAAGCAAAAGCTGGTCAGGTTGGGGATCGAGGATTTAAATTTTTTAGTACCGGTATCAAAGGAGACTTTCTTTGGAATGGCAGCGTGAAACATTCTGCCCCACTTATAGTGATTTCTATGGCAATCACAATGCTCCTACTGGACAAAGTAGAACAAAAAACCAGTATGACAAGGTAGGTGCAGGAATTGTTTGACTTGGTATCTCCTAAGCAGTACTTAAAAACCTAAGAGTATTTAGAAAAGTGAAGCATGCAGTTGCAAAAACATCTTTGAACGCAAGCAAATAAACTCAGTTTAACCTAGTCAGTCCTGGTGGACCCAGTGGAAGTTAATGAACAGCATGCATCAGAGCAAGCATGAACACCAAAAATGAAAAAAATATGGAAAAAAGTCTGATTTTAATAATTTTACTTATATTTAATTAATTATTTTTCTAATATATTAGCAAATATCTTGCAAAATAACATTGTCTGTCTAGTTGCCATGCTGTTATCACTTCTTGTCTATATCAATGACAGCCTGATCTTAATGGTTGCAAATAAAGAAACTTACCACAGCAGTATCTCAACCCATTTCAGAGGCCTGGAGTTGATGGGTCTGTAGCTCACAGTGAAGTTGCCATGATTCAACCATTTGTCCTTGTCAGGTACCAACGTGCACAGTTTTAACTTTTGTCAAATGTGGGACAACACATCTTTAGTGTTTTAATTTGCAGGGAAGAATAATCAAACAAAATGGAAATACTTCTAAAATTGCTGTTCTAGGCCCCAGTGAGCTTAGTTAGTGATTTCAGTGAAATTAAGCTCCAATGGGCCTATGAATCCATATTTTCAAATGTACAGTTGCTGTAGAGTTGCTGCTACTCAGTTTACATTATATGACAAACAGCTCTGTAACTTGCTACTATGGAGCTTCAAAAAGCATTATTAATCCCTAATAATCTTATTTCGAAGTAAAACAGAACAAAAACCCTAGGAAGGCCTAATGACATGACAATACTAAACTCCTGCATTACAACAGACTGCTGTCAGGGGAGAGTGTATACCTGATTTTGTACCAATTTAAACTTGCCCAGATTGTCAAGGTTTTGTTGTGCTGACATTTTCTTGACCTGGCAAATCTACTGTCATTCATGCTTTAATAGTAAATGAAAGTTTAAAGATAGCCATTATCATTGAAATGGTTCAGGGGTATTTATACAAAAACATGCCATAAGTGATAACGCATAATACATTTAATTACAGTACTTGTGACAAAAAAAAAATCTGGAACTATTAGCTGATCTTGTGTTTCAAGGTTCATCAATTTCCAGCCAATTAATAGTTTGTATTAAGCATGTACTGGTGCCCTAAAATAGGCTGTTGATAAACAAGAAGACTTAAACCAAGTAATCCTTGGAGTTGCTTGCAGATATCTAAGAATATAGATCTGAGAGCTGTGAACAGTCCCATGTATATTATAAGAATTATTTTAGATAATCAACAAACCAATTAAAATTATTAGCTACATAAAAGAAGCATCTAATGGAAAGTTGTAGGTGCTGCAGACTCTTGCGTAGGCTTGACAGAAATTACTAAAGCTCATGTGAGACCCCAAGCAGAATATTCCGTGGCATCTAATTGAAATTAGATAAATTCATTTACAAATCTGAATTCTGCCCTAACTAGTATATTGCAACCTTTCCACTGCTTGTGAAAGACAGATGGAATTTGACATTGATAATCTCAATGTCATTAATAAATAATTATATAAATAAATATATTTATTATAAATTATATTATTATAAATATATTTATATCAATAAATAATTGATAAACACAAAGCTATGATTGACATCTCTATTTCGCATTGTAAAATAGTTCCTGGAAGAGCAGGCCTGTTTATTTTGCTTGACGTGTTTTTGGTCATTCTGACCCACTAAGCCAGAACATCCAGTTTAACGAAGTCTGAAGTGCGTCGGACCACTACCATAAACTCTGCCTGTATTGACAAGTTAGAGTACCTCACAATTGGCATAGACATTGGAGGTCAGCTGTCTCTGCTTGCAGCAAGGTTTTCTTCTATGCCAAAAAATTCCTTTTCTTGGTTCAACACAAGCCAGTCAGTTCCTACAAAGAATTTAAATAAGCCAATATTGGCTTGAAGGCTAAAAGTGGTTTTTTTAAGTGTGAACTGAGCTGAACTTCTCCAGCTGGCTTGACCCAACACAGAACCTCTCCCTGTTCAACCTTCTCATACCAAGCAGGTATAGGTAAAGAAACCCTTATGACTTCTGTGTTCAAAAATCACAGCTCCTAAGTGAAGAAATCAGTCTGATATGACAAGGACCAAGCTTTTTTCCAGTCCTGAAATGGAACCATTTCTTTCTGCTGCTCCATATGTCCTGGCTCAGAAAGACTTTCATGTGTCCAGGTTTCATACACTGTGAAGTCAAAAAGAGCAAACGTAAGACTCAGATACCTTCTCTACCCAGTATTACCTTAGCCTTCAGCACCTAGAGACACAGGTACTGGGCCTGCTCTTTAATCTGGACAACACATCAAATGTTCACCAAAGTGGATCTGTAAAATGAGTGCAACATGCTTTGTGTAGTATCCTGCTTTGGCATTTCAGGTGGGAGAAAATCAGCTTAAGCTGGATAAGATTTGACAGAAAACTACCAGTATCCTTTTTTTCCAGTGTGATTGCTGAGTCACTTTAAAAGTATGCTGCACAGTGAAGAATTAAGCCTCTACCAGTTAAAGGTTGGATTAAGACATTTTGGTGGTTTAGGACTCTAATCCAGAAAGCAAATGGGTTAAAGCCTCTTAAACGGCATCCTCCCTGAAAAGCTTAAAAGTTAAAGATGTCAATAGCTAACTGCAACACTTGTTTATATAGCCAAAGACTAAAAAGCTGAGATTGACTGCTTTGAAAATTGGGATCCAATGACAAAATTGTGAATGGATTAAAAATCATGATTCCCATGCCTCTGGTTTAGATAGCAAACTATATGCTGTATCACGGAGCACAAAGAAGGAAGTCACTTCATGAAAGAAGACAAGGAGCTGACCACAGCGCAGGTAAGTAGAAACAATGACCACAGATAAGAGCACAGTGCCCCACTATCCAAGCAGGACTAACAGCAAGGCTGGTGACAGCAACAGGCTCAGACAACAGTCCAGTGATCAGACATATTCAATGTGACATGTTAGGCTTGAGGTCAATTTAGGAAGTCCTGCTGATGCCCTGGACTTGGATCCAGCAAGCCTGGATCATTAAGGAACAGAGCTGGATACAGACCTACCTACAGTGTAGTTCAGGCAAAGACTTGGGCCTGAGCCTGAGCTTAAATGGAGCTAGTGGGCCAGAGGCTGAGGAATTAGAGGTGGAGCTATGAGATGTTATCAAATCTAATTGGTGCACTCAGGGCATACACTGTATTTCTTGTTCATAATGTCTATAAAGAGGAATCTTAAGTATTGCTAGTGTTATTTTTCTGGAAGTGACAAGATTTTTCATTGAATGTATGCATCATTTTGTTTTTACACTGTTACAAGAGCTTCCTTATTAAACTTCTGTAATTATTCACAATTTTAATTAATGTGATGCTATAGTTATAATATCCTTCCTACCAGGTAAGTAGCAACAAAACAAATCTTTTGACTCCATCACCTCCCAGACCAAAAGTACATGCATTTCCTGAAAGGTAATGTGCATTGGGAAAAACAGTAGAGGAAATCAATGAATGCTGGTTCCTCCTAAGGGAGATCTTACCGCACAACAAAATTGTCTAAGCATGTTGTTGGATAGTGCCTGTGGTAGTGCCTGAACATAGCAATGAGGCTTCTAGAAAAGCCAGAGTTGTAAGCTATCTTGCTTGTGATTGTAACTGGTGCTGGAGTTGAATAGGTACATTTGAATAACCAAACACCAGCAGCTGCTGGAAATTAGAAGGAAGAAAAGTTAATCTTACAGGATCTGTCAGAGAGCAAGAGTCACAGACAACGTACCATTTTCCTCTTCATGTGAGACCATTTCATGTGAACTGTTCTTCCTTTGGTCTTCTGATGTGCTGGCTGAAAGGGGTGAGGTTGTGACCTCTTCATTTTACTAGCAGAGCTGATTGACAGCAAAGGGCACACAAACAGTGACAAAGACCCACCCTATACTGTCCTCTGACATCCAGAGCCTTTTGTTACATTTTCAAATCTTTTATATGACATCTCACTTGTTCTTAGAGCTTTGTCCGTAAAATACATCTGTGTATAGAATATTTTATTTTTTTAAGCAGAGGATGGATGCAGAGTGCAGATATGATGGCACACTTGCATTAATGTGTTTACTTTAAAACTTGCACTCAGTCCAGGAAATCTCATTGATTTCTGTATTTGGCAGGGGAGCCAAATCTTTAGCTGAATTTTGTCATCTTCTGACAGCTAAAGTTCAAACCTGCCTGGAGAGTTCCTAAAAATAGAAATTTATGGAGAAGTAATGAAAATTACTAAGGGAGAGAATGCTCCTTTGTAAGAGAAATTGAAAGAAATTGCTTGCAGTGAAGACAACTGCAACAGCAAGTATTGGGTTAAGAAGTACTAGCACTAGCCTTTAAAGACTTCCTCACATGCAAAGTGACTGGTGATGTAGGTGTTTCACCATAAAATATTCAAAGTAAGATGCCTCAAACATTTTTCAATTTCACAGTGATTGAATACTTGCTTTTCAGAAATTAGATTCCACAAGTTATTTTGAAATAATTACACAAACCAAATGAATTCCCAAATTTTTAGGCCAAGTTATAAATGTATATTGCATCACATGCAATGAAGTTATGGATGGACCATGGAGTGAGTAATTAAGCCCTCTTGGCATTCAGTACCAAGTGGGGTTTCCCAGGGCTCAGTACTGGGGACAGTTCTCTTTAATGTCTTTATCCGTGACCTGGATGACACGATCAAGCCGACCCTCAGTCAGTTTGGAGACGACACCAAGTTAGGTGGGAGTGTTGATCTGCTGGAGGGCAGGAAGGCTCTGCAGAGAGATCTGGACAGGCTGGATCATTGGCAGGGGCCAATGGTGTGAGGTTCAACAAGGCCAAGTGCCAGGTCGTGCCCTTGGGTCACAATGCCCTGTAGTGCTACAGGCTGGGGGCAGAGTGGCTGAAAAGCAAGCCAGGGAAAAGGACCTGGTGGTGCTGGTTGAGAGCAGCTGAACGTGAGCCAGAGTGTGCTCAGGTGGCCAAGAAGGTCAATGGCATCCTGGGCTGTGTCAGCAATATGTTGCCAGCACCGCCAGCAGGACCAGGCAGGATTGTCCCTCTGCACTCTGCACTGGTGAGGCCTGACCTCAAGTGCTGTGTCCAAGTCTGGGCCTTTCACTGCAAGAAGGACATTGAGATTCTGGAACGAGTCCAGAGAAGGGCAAAGAAACTGGGAAAGAGTCTGAAGAACATGTCCTCTGAAGAGCAGCTGAGTTGTTAAGCCTGAAGAAAAGGAAGCTCCCTGCAGCTACCTGAAAGGAGGCTGTAGGCAAGTGGGGGTTGGTCTCTTCCCCCTGGTTACAAGTGAAACAAGAGGAATTGGCTTCAAGTTGTACCAGGGGAGGCCTAGATTGGATATTAAGAAAGATTTCTTCACTGAAAGGGTGGTCAGGCTTTGGAACAGGCTTCCAGGGAAGTGGTGGAATCACTGCCTCTGGAAGTGTTAGTGTGGATGTGGCACTTGGGGATCTGGTTTAGTGATGAAAATTTGGTCTGGGTTAGTGCTTGGACTCAAAGTCTTTTCCAGCTTCAATGATTCTATGATTCTGTGATTCCAAGTTCATTATTGCAAAGGTGTTTTAGAGACCTGATGGAACTTGGAGCTTTATTAATGTATGAATTTCTAAATAGAAGATACCAAACAAGTGTTGGTCAGGAAAATATTCCTTACCATATTATCACATCTTTATGGGTATTGAAAAGAAATTCTATGCCTTTCTATTAAATCTATGAGACAAGATATCAGAACCTCCACATTGCTTGCTTTGTTAGTCACTCTTCTTTGACTTTTTTTCCAGTAAAGTATTTCCAATAATCAAATGAATAGCAAGATAATAATCCTTAAAAACTTAGAAAGTTTTGTCTTATTTACATAAACCATTACTCCTCATATTTTCTGCTGACAGCTATAAGACATTCTTTCAGCCCAGTAAGAATGCAGTTAAATATAGATGGAATAATAAGATGCTGATATTGATTAAGAAGAGCTAGGTAGTTTTATAATTTAGTCTTAGAGTTTAGTGTTACCAGAAACCAAAGAATTTTTTGGTATAGCAGCACATATGGCACATAATATCACCCACTGTTCTGAGGCACCCTGTTAGACAACCATATGTGCTGAAAAAAAGTCTCTGGTTGTTCAGGGGTTTATTGAAGATTGACTGGCTGCTTTTTCTCAAAATGTCCTTGATTTACTGTTTCATGTCTAAATTAGAACCTTTAAACTGTAAATATTCATGCTCAGTTTTTAAATGCTACAGTGTGTATAATTTTGGCCTGAAACACCAAGCTTCATTTCTACCAGACAAAACCAAGCAATTCCTTGACATTCAGGAGCTAAGAAGAAAAGTTTATATCCTAATATTGACATTACTGACTTCCTTGCCTAAATCTTTTTCCCACTTACTCCCTACTGGTACAGACCTCTAGATGTGACTTTCTTCATGGTTGTATCACTACAGTCCTTATTTCACCTATCATCTTTTAGTATCCATTTTGCACTCAGCCTCTGAGTTCTCTGTGGTTTGAAGAGTGGAAACATCCCATAGGAAATGTGTGTAAATAGCAGCAGTTATGGAACAACAAATAATGAATCTTTCGTGAGTCAGCTTTGGCTGCTCTGAATAATACAGTGTAGAAGATAGCTCATCACAGTAAAAGGAATATTGTAGACTATTTGCTGAAAGGAAATGTTAAAGCATGGGAATATATAATGAAAGTAAGAGTGGAATAGTATTTTTCAATGCCAATTTAACATGAGAGCAGTGCACAATAAAACCGCACAATATTTGCAATGAACTCTTTCACAAACCATCTTTAATGGGAATTAAAAAGTAGGAAGATAAAAATTTGAGTTAACACAAAAGTAGGTCATTTTACTTCTTTGACATAGGAATTCCTTTGCTAAAGGAACTGAGATGATTTAATGTAGGCTTTAGTAAAGAGTATGATTTAGCACCTCATGCCATTGTGTTAAACAATTAGGACCACGTAATACCTGCAAAGTGCATAGTAAGGGGACTCAGAAATTAGTCTGCAACATTGTCTGTCAATATGGAATCATCCCAGGGTAGTGTGTCTCTGATGGATTTCCTTATGACTAAATTTCACAGTATTTAACATTCTCCTCAGTGACCTAAAAGTAAATATAAAATCAGCATTAATAAAAGCTGCAGATGACATGAGTGTTGGCGGAATGGTAACTAACAGTGAATGTAGATAAGTCAGTATGATTTGGGTCAGCTGGTAGACCTGTCTATTCAAACAAGCTGTAATTTAATACAGCAAGATACAGCTATCCCTGCAGAATACTGAATTCTCAGCTGAAAAATAATGAGTTTAAAATAAATTGTGGAGTCACAGTGGACAAGAATCTGAGTTCTCATTGTGATCCTGTGGCACAAAGAGGTAGTACAAATGGTGAATGTGCAAACAAGTAGTGAAAAGAAAGAGGGAAATATTTCTTACTCTGTGTGCGATATTGGTGATGCCGCTGTGCCACTTCAGGGTGTGCTACATACATCTTAAAATTGTTGCTAAAAATTTAGAGGAAAGGCCAGAAAGGAACTGTAAATATATAATGAAAGACTTAAAGAGATAAGTGCTTATTTTTAGCAAGGAGGATATTATGAAGTGACTTGGATATGTTTTCTTTATAAAGAAAATACCAACTTCTCTTCTTTAGTAGAGAAAGTAATAATACTGGGGGAAGGGGGGAAAATATTCCCTCTATTTTTTTTTAAATTCAGGCCTATCTTCCTTTCAGAAGGCAATTTTAACCACATCAATATCTGAGTTCAAGGCAGAGGTAAATGGGTAAAATGTGATGATTTATGAAAGGCAAAGTGTCAGGCTGAGCAACCTAGCACCTTTTTTGATGCTAAACACCATGAATCCACAGATTAATTTGTTTTCTCCCAGCTCCACTTGGTTGTTCCACAAATAGATTTAATTGTGGTAAGTGCTAATGCCATTTCTGTCCAAAAAGCACTGATATTTTCAAATGGAAAAATGTCAGTTAATGTGGAAAATCTGCAAATATTAAGTGTAAATGTTTATATTTGCACCACCCTGAGCTGGGTGGGGAAGTGCCGATATCCATGGTGTAACGGCATTAATATGGATTGTTGAGTATTAGTAGGGAAAAAGTTCATTTATTCATAGAAGATTCTTGCACCAGCCATGTAAGTATACTGTTCTTTTTTAACGTTACAGGTATAATGTTCGCTCTTTCAACTATTAGTTACTGCCATGGAAGTCGTTAAGCCCGACAGTGGCGGCGGGGTCCCGTTCAGCACCGCGGCCAGCGCCCGGCGCTCGCTCGGCTCCCGGTGAACAGCCCGCTCCTCCTGCAGGCCTGACACTTCCCGCAACGAAACCCTCCCATTTGTAACCTTCGGTGGATTCCTTTGGTTACCTTCCATACATCATATCCACAATAGTCACGGGAAAAATGAAAGGCTCATGTTCTGAAGCCCTTAAAGATTCGTAAGTGCATGCCAAACTGCCCTCAAGGGGCGAGTGAAAATCTTGTCCTGGTAGCCACTGCTGACAGGATGCTTTGTCAAGTCTGTTGTGTAGTGGGATGGCTGCAGCTAGCCAGCAAGCACCCACAGTTTGCTCACTCTTTCCCTTCTCACAGTAGGAATGGAAAGAAAATAGGAAGGGCAAGAATGAGAAAACTCATGTATGAAAATAAATATCATTCACCAATAACTGAAGTTGTCATGGCAGACTCAACCTGGTGAACTTCATTTAAAACATTTAATTGCTGATTTGGGGCTTGGGAAACAAAAACAACAAACATCTATACACTTAGGGAAAACACCTTTTCTCTCCCACTCTCAGGTTCAACTTCACTGCAGACCTCTCCTCCCTGCTTCCCAGTCTCCACTCCCCTTCCTTTCACTGCAGCTTGTGATCATTTCTGACAGCGAGGCAACAGATGACGCAGGCTCCTGGGCCAGTGTGTAGCTTGTTTCTTTGTGCTGCTTTGTTCCTTTTTTTTTTACTCTACTGCCCCTTCCTTCTGAGTTTCTTCTGCTCCAGTGTGGACTCATCCATGGGCCATAGTCTCTTCAGGGAAATACCTGCTCCAGTGCAAGTCCCCAAAACAGTTCCTTCAGGGATGTGACCAGTTTCACCATGGAGCATGCCTTACTGCTGTGGTCTTGTTGTTCCCACACTTTTCCACTTGTTCTATTACCCTATGTCCTCATAGAGTCACAACAAATTCCTCCAATTTCATTTAGCTTTGGCGTGCAGTGAGCTGAGCTCACTCCCATTGCTGAGCTGGCTTGAACTGTTCGTGTCTGGCATGGGGCGGTCTCTGACCTCCTCCAAGAGAAGCCACCCCTCCAGGTCCCCCACTAGCAAAACCTTGCCATTGATACCTTGCACATATTAGCTAAAGGAACTAGCTTGGGAAGAGGTCAATCTGTTGGGTAGAGGCTCAGAAGTCTTTTTCATATGACAGGGAATGTCTCCTAAGGACAAGGGAAAGGAATATTTGGTTCCCTGCATCTGAGACCAAAACAAGACCGTTATTTTGATTTGCCTTGGTTCCACAAGGTCTTATGGACCCGTTCCATATTCAAAGCAAAGGAAGTTAAAAGGATAATGGGGATAAAATTCATTTCTTGTCCTCTTTGATTGAATTGCCCTGCACTGCACATTGGAGAATTACTTGCAGATGTGAAAAGAAAACATAGGATGCTACTTCATTGATTTTCAAACATGTAAAAATCTATAAAGAATCAAAGGATTTGGAAGTTAGGTCTCTTTCACCACAGGCAAGGCAAGGCAAGGCAAGGCAAGGCAAGGCAAGGCAAGGCAAGGCAAGGCAAGGCAAGGCAAGGCAAGGTAGACCTTTTAAGAACTATGGGTGTTCTTGAAAACACAAGATATTCTTCATAACAGCATGTGGCACCAAATCTCTGTAAAATCAATCTAACTGTTGCAAGGAACATGCAGTACTGCAAACTTTCAAAAGTGCACGCAAGAACTGAAAGGAGTTTGTGTTGTAGGTTCTAGAGTGCATGGAAGACCATGCTATTGTATCTTGTAGTTACTACTTGAGCTAACTCTGTTAAGCTGGCATTGGCACAATTACAAATGCCAGATCCGTAATTCTAGTTTGTTTTTAGACACTTTTCATGTATTGGTGGCTAGCTTGGTGCAGCTCTGTTTACCTTTTGGGATTTCTTTGACCTAATTTGTCTGGGATTGATATCAGTGCAGCTCCATTAATTTTGGAAGCATATATCCAGACTTACAGCAACATAAATGTCACCCCCATATTTATAATGACATCCATATATTCTTCATTATATTCATGGACAATTGACTACTAACAAGTCAATCAACTTCCTTCCAGACCAGCAGACTCATTAAAGTAACTTTTATCAATATCCAGTTATTATTTTTTTCACATACAAAAGGAAATCATATCAAGCAAACTAAAAAGCCTCAATGTTTCTTGCATCTTCAACAAAAGAAAAAAAAGACAACTATTTGCTGTTATGCATCCAAAATTCTGCTTCTGGTGGATTATATGATTTTACCAAGGTTTTTTTAGTCTGCAGAGTGTGAATTAAAGAGTAATTAAATACAGTTTAAATATTCATGAGTAGAATTAGTGTCATAAACAGACCAAACTAATATGTCATTACAACAGAAGAGTACATCATTGTCAAGCATTGTTCAACAAAAAGTATATTGTTATCTGTAGAGAGCTGTAGATTCTGTTTTCAGATTGAGATTGCATGGAAATTGGGTAATTCATAGATGATGCAGAAGTCAAATCATGACAAGTCTTCGTGGGGCATTATCACCAGACTTCCATCACTGCTATTAGCTCACACATATCTCTATGTCAGTCTGTTGCACCCAAACCAGGAGAACTGAATTTTACTAGGACCAAATGTTTTTATTTAGCAGCAATTTTTGTCACTTTTGCATTCAAAATACAATGATTAAGCATGATTCAAGTCATCTGTGCCTAGATACTCATATGTCAGACATTCCTACAGAGTATTTTACAGGGTTTGATTGTGTATTTTTCCTTTTTTCATCATAGCAATGTTTCAGTGAAAAGATTGTTGGGGAGTGAACAGGTTGAGGAAAAAAAAGTCAGAACATCGAGTACCTCCATTAACACAAGAAGTTCTAAAGCTCTGGAGCAGAACTTTTTCAAAAATATTCAGGGTTCAGTGTTTCTCAGTGTTCCCCGTAGGAGACAGGATATGAATAGGCTTGAGAAAACAAACTTAGCCCAGATTCTGGAAATGTTCAAGTGAAAAAATGCATCCTTGAAAATGATGAAGTTACATTTCTAGCCTCCTCTTCTCCCTCTCTTCCCTCAGCTCCACTTTCATTCTCAAAAAAATTCAAATAAAAACCACCTGATTTTTAAATGAACCTTCCAAAGCTATGATTTTCCTGTCATGGCTTTAATGGACAAACAGATAAATTGTCAATAGGTGAAGACAGTGGCATAGCAGGAAAATTGTGATGATTAGCATAGCACTTGTGGTATCATACCTCTATGCAAGAGATAAAGGGTTTTGTTCAAAGGAATTCCATTTCTTCTATAGAACATGAATACTTCGGCAAAACACTATAAATTATTACCTTTATGATTTTAGTAACTTTTTTACTGTAATTTTCGTTGATGACCAGAATTCCAAGCTGAGATATTCAAATCTCCACTGTTTCAGTAATACAGGCTTAATATAGTTAAGCAGAGATCACCTTCTCCTTTACTAAAGTACTTACATGTTTAATGAGGCTGTGTTTAAATTAGGTACCTAATAGGGAAAATAACTGGATTCTGTAAAAAAAAAATATATACTTCTTGTCATTTTGAGACTTGTCAAAAGTTTTGTTGCTTTAACACTTGTAAGGCTTTGGATTTACTTAATTTCAGTCAATAAGTTCAACCTTGTGATAACTAAGTCTGCTTTCTTAAACTGGTGGGGCTTTTCAGCTGTTGTTGGTCTTCAGATACCTTATTCCTAAGAAACAGACTGTGCCTCCTCCTCCAGCAAAAGATTCACCTTTCATGACAGAAGTGCTTATTTTTTCTTTCCTGTCACTTTGCTGTTCTGCAGAAATGCAAGACCTCTATTTTCAATCTAAGCCTTACCTGGTGTTTCATGTGGGGTTTCACCTCCTGTTGATGTTGACATGAAGCAGCTTCTACAACAGCCTCAAACTGACAGGACACAATGATAATGGAAGGTGAGAACTGGCAGCTAGAAGCTAATCAAATAAAACTTTGCATTTCTTGACTTACTCTGTGCAAAAAGACTAATTACAGCCTCAAGAGATTTTTTGGGGTGTCTGAATCTCCATCTAAAATTAAGATAGCAGATTTATATCTACTCTGTTTTTCACCTGCACTGTTTCTCTTAACATTTCATTATTATCATGCTGGAAGAAAATGGAAAGAAATACAAACAGCAGGAGTGAAGAGAGTCAAGGGGAGATTTCTGAAAAGAGCACTTGACCTTAACAAACCCTTGTCAGGTCAGCAGGTATCGTGGTGTATGCACAATGGAAGGCACTGTGGGGTGCGGAATAGACAAAATGGCTGCATAGAGGTTATTATTTTCAATCATCTGAAAAGCGTGGACTTCAGCTAATGAAAAAGTTAAAAAGAAAAATAAAAATTCCAAACCATTCAAAAATTTCTGATGTAATGTCTAGCATTTCAGAAAATTTTCAAGTCTGGAACTGGAAAAATAGATTCCTCTGACATTTTTCTATTAATTAGCATAATCAAGTCAAGCTTTATTAAAAAGCAAGCATTACTCAAGCACTACCACTAACAGTGATCTCCCAGCTTTCCCATGAGCATATCAGGCATGGAGGTCTGACCTAAAACCAGATACCCTGTGCACTTTCCTGTTCATTCAGACTTGTTTCACTATTTCCCGTGAAAAGTTATCAACTATTAGAATGCAGAATTTGGTACAGAAATGCCTCTACTGCAATATAAAGTGTTCTTGATGCTCTTTTTTCTCAATAGTCATACCTCTTTTGCCCATGGTAGGTGGTTGTAGAGATTTTGAGGTTTTTCCTAATGGTTTGTACCAAGCTTTATCTTGGTACATTTTATCTTGCTTCATTTAATGCTTCCATCCTTCTCCATCGCATTGTTTCTTGGAATCTTCTGGTTTTTCTAGCTCACTCCAACAGCTTTGGTCTGCTACTCATATATTTAATTCTTCACTCATGGGATATTTTCTCTTGGCAGAACAAGAGAAATTTCTTCTCTTTACTCTTGGAGCTGAAAGGAAGGGGATGCTCTTCTCTGTTGCTGTTCTGGAAGGAGTAGAATTGTGACTGAAGTGGAAAGACATTTCTGATGCTGATTTCCACCTAAATACAAAAGGTTTCTTGCCTAGAACCAGGCTTTTTACTTCACATTCCCTAATTTTAGATGTTTAGCCAAATCTTTAGCTGTACTTTGTAATCCAGTAAAATTGCTCTGCTTCTGATAGCTGAAGTTCAAATCTACTTGGAGAGTTCCTAAAAACAGAAATTTATGGAGAAGTAATGAAAACTACTAATGTTTCTTTGTAAGTGAAAATAAAAGAAATTTCTTGCAGTGAAGACAACTGCAACAGCAAGTATTGGGTTAAGAAGTAGTAGCACTAGCCTTTAAAGACTTCCTCACATGCATTTTCCAAAGTAACTAGTAATGTAGGTATTTTGCTTCTCGTTATCCAATTTTAGCTGTTAGCTGATTTTGACCTTTCCATAGTAATTAGTGTCCCTTAGATCTCATAAAGGAAAAGTTTAGTCCAAATTTTGAAGAAGGGTTTCTAATACTGCATGCTTAAATCTGTATTTCTTTGCCTAACTTCCAGCTGAGCAGCATACTGCATGACTCCTATGAATTCCTGTCAGCTCTGAAATAAGTAAGGTGGAAAAAGAAGATAACATGAATTATAGTGGTACAAATCCTCCTTTTTCTGTTAGAATGTCAACAGAGAAATTCAGTAATAGCTAGGCAGTCCATGACCCCTGACAAATCAACTCTTTGTTTTCTTGGGCTTTCCTATCTTTTTTTCTGAAACCCTGCCAGTAATCTCTTGGAGGCAGGTACTTCATTTCAATATTTTTGTGCCAGACCTACTAACTTGGAAGGTTCCTTATTTCTTGATTTTTAGTTTGTAAAAATAATTTTTAAAATTCACTTGGAAAGATTAGTGCCAAAGTCTATAGAGTTTTAATAACTCTTATGAATATGATTTATTCTATATGATCCAGTCTGTTATTAAAGTTTGGTACTTGTTTCACTGCTTTGTATTTGTCTGTCTACAAAATTTGGAGGGTAGAGGATGACTGTAGTTTTTCTGCTATCCTTAGTGGAATGATTTACTGGTTTGTGGTTGTCTGAGGGGCTTTAACAGTAACAAGAAGAACAAGATGCCTGAAAAATTTAGTGTGGCCTTGTGCTTGGCAGTGGTAGGCAGGTGGATCAGTTTGTATCTTCAAAGTATGTAAAGTATTTATCAGTAGGCAGATTTCATCCATGTATTTGGGTACCCTGGGAACTGCTACCAGCACTGTGTATTTCCTATTGATCACTTTACTTGTCCAAAGACACAAAGAAATATTCCAGTACTCAGGATATAACTTACTGTATCTTTATATTCACTATAACATTTAGAATAGAAATGGGCGAGATCCACCAAAAAATCATCAGATCCATCGAAAAATTGCCAGTGCTGGGATTAATGTACTTAAAACTCACATAAGTAATTTTCCTCTGCCTTCATTTTGCTGCATTTTTGTACCCAGGGAAGTCCTTTTTTTTGCCCTTCACATTCACTACTGGTCCCAACTTCAGGTAAGCTTTGGTTTTCTCAGCTTCATCCCTGCATTCCTTAGCAACCATCTTTACATTCCTCCTGAGAATTCCATTCCTTCTTCATTTCATGGACTTCTTTTTGGTGTTTGAGCTCATTCAGGAGTTCCCTGTTAATCCATGCTGACCTTCTGCCACACTTGCTCACCTTCCTGCACATATGAATAGAGAGATTTTATTCCCTGAGGAAATTCAACAAGCTCTCCTGTGCCCTGGTGTCCTCTGCTCCCCACTGGATACTGCCAAGAAGATCACAGAATAAGCCAAAAAATGTTCTCCAAATGTCCAGGGTTATGATTTTAATATTTGTCTTCTTCATTTCACTCATGATTTTAAACTCTACAATCTCATGGTCACTGTAATCAATATAATTTTCAACTGGTAATGGTCTATCTATAACTTTCCCATTTGGTGGGGTGTTTTAGGTTCCTTCAACCCCTTCAACTCCTCAGTCGTGTAGGGATTGCATCCATCTCATTGACTGATACTATGTTTTTGTTAAAACATTGCACAAGATTAAACAAGGATCTCTGCAGGACCTGCTAAAAACACCCCAATGGATGATTTGCAATTTACTATATCATTACATTTTGTAATATATTACTTGGCTAGTTTTTAATTTGTTTGAAGTTGTTTGTATTGATTTTGTACACTCTTAATTTTTATCAGAACGTCATAAATTTAAAGATATTACACCAGTAACTTGTATTAACCATGCCTTTCATCCAAGTATAAGCAATATCAGATTTGCTTAAGACACAGTCAACAGAACCGTGTTCATTGCCATTAATTAAACACCCCAATTTGCTTCCTTGCTGATTGCATTCAGTATCAGCCTTTTTGTGATTCTGCCCAAAATTACTGTACAGCTGATGGGCCTATTGTTTCAAGGTGACGGAACTTAAAAGAGAAAAATATGGAAAGGAGAGAAGGAAAATTTGTAGAAACAAATATTTCACATCTGAATGTCTGTTTTCCTGCTCCATTGGGCACTGGCCATGTTGGAAGGAGACCCAGCTCACATTTAGGTTAAAACCTGTCCCAGTCAGGAAGTCGCAGCAGAGAGAGAACGCAAACAATATTTTTATATTATTTTACTGAAAAAAAAAAATTCAATTTTTCAGTGTTAGAGGATTTTTTGTTTGGTTTGGTTTGGCTTTTTTTCACAAAATGCATATCCCAAACTAGCAGAACAGAAGAGGCAAGGGTGATGTTCTGTCCCCTGCTGCTCTAAGGGGCGATCATCGAGACAGCACTCCATGCCTGTTGAGCAGAGATGGCTGCTTCAGAAAGCATCCTCCTCTGACAAAGCTGAATGAGACAGAACTCATCTAAATATAGAGGAGTTCACAGTTGCTACAGGTTAAGTGTTGTATCACTTATTCATTAGGTTTTGTGGTTTTAAGTATAGGTTATTCATCAGTGTAAATGTTTAAATCAGGACACGGGGCCCAACTGACAATTTCTTGATTTATGGTGTTCCTCACCACACCCATCTGTCTACTAGCCTTTACAATTTTGATTGAGCTGAACAACACTGTGTAAAAACACATCTACTGCAGCCTGGCTTACTCAGCCACTGCCACACCAACTTCTTTTTCGTTAATAAATATATTCAGTGCAATACATCTCTGAATAATGTAACCTTTTTGTTTATTAGAAAATTGAGCCCAAGATACATTCCTGAAGGTTGACAGGTATCTTAGCATCAATTTTCACTGTAAAGGGACAAACATGGCAAGACCTCTGCTAACTAGCCATTTAAATGGGTAAAAAATGTATTTCTAAAGTTACCTCAGCATTCAAATCTGTACAAAGTATCTGGGACTTTGTGAAAACTGTATTTCAAAGTCAGAGTAGACTTTGATTTTAAGGAGTTGCTTTTGTTTTCTCTTTCCAGGTGAGTTTCACTGCTGATTACATCCTTAGAGTAATTTTTATCATCCTTAATATTTACAGTAATTCTTATCATCCTTAAAGTTTATCTGGCCCTTTTCAAGGACCAAAAGTCCCTTACAAAATTCATTGCTTGTTAACTGGGACTGCACTGTTGTGTGGTTCCCCTTCCTCATGTGCATGCAGCCTACATATAAAACAAAGGCTGGTACTAACAGTCTTGCATGTATTACATAGTAATTACTGTCACTAAATTCCCCAGAATTCACCTCCTCATCCTTCTCTTTCCTCAGCCAATCAGTACCCACCAATATATCAATCACATCTATCATATCACAGGAGAAATCCTGATAGAAGATCCATGAGGATTTTAAACTCTTCCCTCAGAAGCCCATATTCCAGTCAAGAATCTCTCCATTTGGTGGGTTTCTGAGCTCTTGGGCCCTCTTCACTTACCAAGGATTTTTTACCTTTTTAGACTTCAAAAGGAACAGGATCAGGATAGTAACATATATTCTCACTGTCCAAGAGAATCATAAACACTCACACTACCTCTGGCAGGTATATTGTCTACTTTAGCCAGGATAACAAAATGGCAGACAAAGAACTCTTTTTGTCATTAAAATTCTAGTGATTCTTGTTCTCTGTTAATCAGCAGACTTTACCTTTTTGCCCTTCCCAGGCAAATCCTTCAGGCCACATCTCAAAGATTTACAACATCCTTTGTCCAACATGCTGCTATCAAAATCTTCTGTCTCCTTGCAAACTGCCTTCCTTCTCCCCCTAGTTAAAAACCCATATTTTTGCTCTCTCATTTCTTCTCCTAGAAAAACTGTATTATATAAATCCATCTGAGATGTCAAAAATACAGAAGGTAAGAAATCTCGTAGAAACAAGATACACAAATATTCTGATGTAGATCAGGACCCTTTTTGACCTGCAAAGCATGGGGACAATACCTGTAGTGTTAGCTTAACTGAACTAAAAACAATACCCCACTCTAATGGCATGTCATTTGAAAATAACTTGGGTGATTGTAGCTCCTAATACCTTCAAGCTCAAACTTGAAAAATAAAAATAAAGTTGTTTATTTGGCTCTCACTGGTAGCTATTTTCAAATGATATTGCTTTTTCCTTTACAGATTGAAGTCACCCTTGATAACTTGGCATCTACAATTTCCAATTCTAAATTCTTGAAGCATTACAAGAAAGTTTGTGCGTAAATACCTTTAGAGAAGCTAAACTTTCCAAATGCTGTCCATGTAAAGCATGAGAACTCTGCACGAGTATGTCATTTAATTGTCTTATTTGTTTCTTAGTGGCAATAACATTACTAGTTCTTTTATCTCTTGCTGTCTAGTCCATTGCTTCAAGCAGGTTGAAAAATAATCTAACTAAAAAGGAATTCTAAACCACTCAGTTAACATGCTTTCCAATTTACTATGCTTGGAATACTGCCATTTGAAAATAAAGGCCACAGAATTGGAAGGAGTACTGTGCCTTCATGCTTTTTTCCCCCCCTATATATAATAAATACTTATTTCCTCCCTACTGATGAAGAGGAAACTCAGAGTGATTAGCTTAGCAGTAAGTGGCTCTATTGTTGACATCTAAAGTTAGATGAGATGAGACCCATCTTTCTTCATAGTGGAATGTTTCAACACTGCTGGCTGAAATCTCTTGCACTTGCTGGGACTCCTTCAGCTTGTTTAAGAGAGGTTGTCCTTTGGTGACCTAACATCTTCACAGCTGTAATCTCAGTGAGTATCTGCAGTAAAGCAGCAACCTCTTTCCAAAGTGAGGTGTTACAATTATTCAACATGGACTCGGTGTTTGGAAACAGCAACTTGAATTTTCAACTTTTTTGGTTAAGAGTGTACCTTTATGTACTGGCTAAGACAGCAAATTACATGCATGCCTGCAGTAAGTCTCTCTATTATTGCTGTCCAACAGGCCATGGACTGGATTATCCTCCTCAAAGAAGAACAAGATTCTTATAAAAATTCCTTACTCTCAATGGTTTTGTTCACACTGCAGTCAGATAGCTGTTACCGGTATTGCTTTCTTGCACTTTGAATCTGGAGATGGCCAAAAAACATACCAGAAGAATAGGAAGTAAGCCTGAGAACAACTTTCTGGTTAACAAACCCAACTGCAACTGCCTCAAGCAATCATGTAACACAATGTTTTTCATAACTCAATCAAGCACCAGGCTAACACATTTTCACTTTGTTACCGTTAGAAGATTCTTCCAGAATCTGAATGTTTTGAGTACTAAAATCCTTCTTTGAATTTCAAGCCTGGAATTAATTCATGCTAAATTCTCTTCATCTATGCTGTACTGCTGCCCCTTAGTTTAAACAGCTCTACTCCTACACTGATCTTTATATTTATAGGCAGTGATCATTTCTCCTTCTAGCTCTCGATTTAGTGTACAGAGAGCCAATCTCCCACAGGCTCTCCATCACCCTAACTGTCCTGTTAACTGTTTCAAAAATGTATTCCGGCTTCTCTTTTTGCCCACAGATGAACAGGACTGCATAAAGAATCCTGCATGATAACTCATCAAACTATTCTAAACTTGCATTAATATTTGCAGATCAAAGCAAGCATGGTTGGTGGAGATTTTTCTGAAGATGTGGGCAAGGATGTATTTTCTTTTTATCTAGGATATATACAATAGCCACACTTCCTTTCAAAACTAAATGGAATTGTTTCAGACGATGTCCAGTACACACTGGCCTGATGAGGAGTTAGAAAGGCAACAAATTACACACACTTTCTGTCCCAAGTCATTGCTGCTGGTGCCCTCCTCAGGGGTTTTTGAGATTGCACTGTGTGTACTAAGTGCAAATAATAAAGGATAATAATGCCAACTAGATAAAACTTATTTTCTTGAGTATGGAAAAGTGATTTCAATAACCACCAAAGAAGATCCACTGTTCAAAGAAACTCCAGTGCTGAGGTGCTCAAATGTTTGTAGATTTTTGACAGAAAAAATGCTGACTTCTAAAACAATCCAACTCCACAGCCATGACATGCATCAAAGACTCTAAAAATTAGTACTTATGTGCAGGACGTGGCACAAACCAGAAATTAAATTTCCCTTATTTTACTGACATGCTTTGAACTGAAATCCCTGGCATGACATATGCCCAAACATAGACAATGATGACATTTTTGCCAGACACTGCAAAAGGCTGCTGGAAAGGAAGGCTGTGTCTTCACAATACAGGATTTATCTCTACAAATCAGCATGTCTGTAGAAGGTGATCTGTGATGCTCAGTGTTCACAAGGTGTCGAAAAGGATAGTGGGGCATCTAGGTAAAATATTTTCTTATCTGTCAGTCATTCAAAAAGGCAAAAGTCCAGTTGTTGGTCTCCACAGTAGCTCCAGTAACTTGGTGCTGATTCAAGATACTTATATCACAGCTGACATTTCTACTTGAACCAGATCCAATCCATTTTATGCTTATTCCATCCTTTCCAGTACATGAGGAGGCAGCAATACAAAAATCAAAGCACAAATAATACAGAAACACCTAAGTATATTTACCTAATTTATGCCATGAAAAATGCATTTTAATTAATTTTTTAAAAGGCAAGGATGAAATAGATGAGCAGAAATAAATATTATACACCAAATGACATAAAATTTAGACTATTTTATAATCTTCCGTTTAAAATGGGTGATGGCCTTACATTTTAAAAAGCTAAGATATAAATATTCCCCTCTCAGCTTTGGAGAATTTTGATTCAACTGCAAAATATGCATAGATAAAAACACCTTCCTGGGTCAGAATCGTGGCTTAACTAGTCACTAGTAACAGACAACACTTCAGAGCCCGATGAAAATTCCTCGGATGACCAAATTCTGTGAAACAGTAGGAACACTGAAATGCAAAAAAAAAAAAAAAAACAAACCCATCCCTTTCCCTTGAGATTTCTTCTAAATAGGCTTTCTCACTGAAATGTGAAAATTTCTAGACTTTATAGCACAATTACTTGTGTTCAATTATCAAGAGTTTTTGAATTTTGGTGAGATCTTGAAGGCATTGTTTTGAAGACATAACTTTGGTGGACTAATTATCTAATTATGGACATGTGGAAGTGCACTAATGTGTTCCCCTTCTAGTCATCCTTTACAAATATGAACTTGTAGCAAATTATAATTTTACAGATTTTGATAAGAGGTTTTGCTGAAACAATAAGTATGTTTTATTGATAGAATAAGGGAAGGATTAAAAGTATGGAACAAGAAAAGAAAAGAAAAGAAAACTAAAAAGAAGAAAAACAAATGGTCTTAAAATCGTTTGTAATATAATTATAATTTCAATGAATCTGGTCTTCACGTGACCAAAAATATATTTATATGGAAATTTGATATTAGGTTATAGGAAGAAAAATATTTTTCAAAATAAAATATTCGTCAAAATTACTGCTCAAGAAACCAGATGTGGGTGAAAGTAATACCATTATGTATGAAAAAAAAGCTTAAAAACAGACCCTGTATTAAGGAAGAAATTTGTTAACTGATCAAGAATAGGCTAATAAGAGAATTATAATACAGAGAGTGGAGACAAGTATGAGAAGACTGTTTTAAGAAACAGCTACTATTATGTTTAAGTAACTCAGACAAGAAGAGAGACGACTCTTCAGTGTAAAAGGTAGTTCAGTAATGAAGCACTAAAAGAGTTGAAATGGAAGAAAATTGGTCTGTCTAAAGATGGGGAAAGCATGTATTGTTAAGATTAACAAAACAGATGATAATTAGATTAAATACTATAAAAATAGAAGAGGACATTCCTACATAGAGGATGCTGAAAATTAGGTAAAAGAGAATGACAATATGGAAGCTTAGACTGCAGAACTTCTTATAAATAAATGTTTTGAACCAAGTCTTCTCATGTCTGAGAAGAAAAAAGCAGACTTAAAGGCAAATGAAATGTTGCTGGTTTACTCACATCTCTTAGGCAAAAAGAACCACAGCTTTTATAAGTCACGCATATTGTCATGGCAACAAAATTGGAAGACTTGCTTTGGTGAAGGGTATTTCGAGCCTAACAAAAGCTGAGATGCACATTTGCTTGTTTCAGTTATGCTAAACAGAGGAGGTCTGCTGTCAAGTTATCTTTGGATAACTCAGTTATAAAGACAGCTTTACCTAATGCTTTTAACTTATCATCAAATACTGAAGGAAGAAAGAATAAATAAGAAAAATATTTACTGTAAACAAATATTATTTCATTTTCACTGTTTCCATTATATTTTCCTGTTGGATGAATTCAAACAAATTTACTTTCTGGATTACTAGGTTTATATTGCCATCTTACATAGAAAGAAGTGTTTACATAGTCTGTTAAAAACTGACTGTTATCTTTTAGATAAATCACATATAAAGGGGAAATTCAACTTTGGTTTCTCCTCGCACTACTCAATTCACCGATGGAAAATATTAAGGATGGCATCTGAAGTTTCTGGTCATTCTGGAATGTCAATTAATTAGAGCCTTGTTTAAAACCCAACTGATGTGACATAATAACCACATGACCTAGGAAAGAATTATTTTGTCTAAGCCAGACTCTTATTAAAAAAGAAAGAAAAACAGAAGAGGAAAAAAATGGTAAAATAACCTAGAAGTGATTGAGAAAACTCTTGTATGACAGAGATGTTTTGGATTTATCTAGGTTAGAGTAAGGTGTGATAAGAACTCTGTCTTCCTTCTGAAACACCGAATAATGAGATACTTTCAAAACAGACCAACAATGATATTCAAACCATGGAAATGTCAAAATATTTAAAATCTACTGTCCAAACAGCTTAAAAATTTGAGGTTCCAGTGAATACTGTTCAAAAGGCAATTTTATCTCATTAGGCAGTCAAACATATCTATAGACATTCAGTTCATCTCTAATGGGCTGCTCAAAACATTTTCCAAGAAAAGAACAGAACTTTAAATGAAGACAATAGGAAGCTGGTTCAAAACAAACCAGGAATTGTTTAGGTGCAGGATGGCCCCAGATAGGGATTGCATTGCCAATGGGGTCTGGATGTTTCCAGTAATTCAAAGGGCCACTATAAGTTAATTGAAAATAAATCCCCTGAAGGTTACAATAAGCAGAAATCTTATGAAGCACAGCAAGTTCCCAAGATGACGATGGCTAGAGATTGGCAGAGCGTCAGGTGCATCAGCCTTGCTCTTATATTCTCTATTTTCTTATGGCTGCTGTTGGGTACACAAAGGTATCTTTGACCAGCGTGATCTTTGGTCTGTCATACCATACCTGTTTATGTGTTCTTCTAGTCTAAGCACATCCTCCTCAGTTAAAAAACTTGCCTCTCATTGCCATGTTACTACATGTTTCAGTCATTTAAACCTAGTCAAAGGTCTTGAAAAACATTATCCTGTTTATACAGTTCTTTCTGATACCATTTTTTTCTCCATCAGATTAATTTCTGTTCCATGTCAGCCATTCAGCATTTTTCGTGTTGATTCAGTAGTTTCTGTGTGTTTGAGTTAGTTTTTCAGTAACTGCTGTTTCTAACACAGTTGTGCCACAGCAGTTCTGCCATGTTGCCATCTTTTCATATTTTGAAAATGCTTTAGAACAGGTTGGTGTTTTGGCAACTGTAATTCAAAAGCAAAGATCTTTATTACCTCTGCTGTGCGATCTCCACCTTCTGGAAGTTACATCTCTGAAATCTCCACAACAGTCAGTGTGACCAATTCATGCCAAGTATCAAGAGTGCTGCAGCGCCTGCAGTTCTGTCCCCTTCTGGGAGCCAAAGATATGGCTAAGGCAAGGATCTAACTCGTATCTACAGGCAAACCACTTTTCCCAAACTTGCATACACAAGCACACAGTGCTCATCTAACCTCTTTGTCTATACTTTTTGGGCATTTCTGATATCATTCCAGTGAAGAGATGTTTCAAATAGCCTGGGAAATTGAGAACTTGTCCTAGCCGGGACTTGTGAGGGCTTTTCTTTTGCCATTCCAGGTGAAAGTGCTCCATCTGTGTACTTGTTCTGAAATAAAAGACCAGTGCTTGCTTGTACAAAGAGCCTACACAGATCAATGGCAAGCAGTGATCAGCTGTATTTTAGCCTCTCAGAGGACACTGAAGAGGATCACGTGTGGGGTAGCAGCAAGGCTGTGGCTGCTCCCTCAGGAAGGAGCAGAGGGCAACCCCAGCATAGCCTGTGCCCTCAGCAGCAGTGCCATCCCACAGGGCTGAGCGCATCGGGCAGAAGGACGGGTTCACTGACAGCCCAGGCGCTGCCAGCATCCAGCTGCTCCAGGAACACTGGTTCCTTCTGCTGAGGGAACCAGCTGGGCATGGCACACAGGGCAGAGACAGGACTGGAGACATGCACATCCATCAGGTAGCTGGGCCAGGGACTGGTGGCCCCAAGACAGGATGGAATGGAGGTGCTGGGGCTCATGAGAGGGTTGGGGGAGGCCATGGGAGGTGGGCTGGGACATGCAGGGCTGACTGTACCTTCCAGTCTCAGGCACTGAGTTAACCTCATGTCCAGTGAATATTGCAGTACTATACATGGGAAGTGGAGATGTCACAGGGGAAGAATAGAGTACCATGCAGGGAACTGTAAGCCAAAACCTTTTTAATTTAATTAGTATGTTCTTGTTAACAATTTGTTTTTATCCTGGCAAAAAGTTAATACAGCATAGAAGCTGATAAGATTTTTTCCTCTTCTGGCCAGTCTAAATGCATAGTGGTCAAATTCTTCCTAGCTAGGATATCATATAAATATTTCCGTTTTCATTACTCCCTCAAACAATTACCTAATTAGTTCATAGAAAACATTTGGCAATGAATTAAATTGGCTGATTTAAAAAATCCATATACTAAAAATGAAAAATTAATTACAGAACATTCTACAGACAGTGGTTTAGTTGATCAGATTCTGAGACCTTGTGAAGATCTGTGATGGGTCTCTTATAACCACTGGCATCTAAACTAGTTATCCTAGACTTCCTTTTAAATCTGGCAAGACAAATACATGCTTTTTAGGTGTGTTTATCCTAAAACCTTGTATCTCAAATGTGCCCTAGAAACATGAACTTTTCTTCATGGACCATAAAGTGTGTTGGCTACTTTAGACTGTAAATATTGCGTAGAAGACAACTCATGATTAGGTGAGGTGAATCCCACATTATCTGAATGAAGACTAAGATTTCATTCAGATTTTCCTAAAAATGTTTGTTCCTTCTTTCTGGTGTGCAAATCATCCTATCAGCAAAATATTTACCGAAGTGTGTTTAGTTCTGTCTAGCTCCATTTAACATCTGTCTCCCAGCAAAACTGGAACATGCCTTGCAGAAGGAAGCAAGTTAGCTAGAAACCATTTGTCAACTTTGATGTCTTCCTTCCAGACATCCAGTTCTGTGAAATTTTCCCTTACTCAGTTAGACTGTCACAGCTCATTATTGTCATACTGTAGCTTGATGTATTAGCTTTGCAGTCTCACAAAGCTTGATAGCCATCAATCATTTATAATACAAAACTCAAACCCCTGCCTAATTTTTTATGGGGGGACCAAACCAAATTCTTCTTATTGCAATGTCACTCTGCTTGTTTTCTTTGTTTGCATTTGGTCACATGAAAGTAAGGACAATATGACACTTCAATCTAGTGGTCAAACCCTTCAAGAAAATTGGGACACCAAATCAGCCCAAAACAATCTTATATGCCTAATTATTTTAATTCTATTAGAAGCTTGCTTTTATAAGACATTTCTCAAAACTATGCTACAGTTAGCCTTTTCTTAAGTGAGAGTTACTTGTTAGGCCATGGAAAGTTAAAATAACTTTGTTAATTGAAAACAGAATGTTTTTATAAAGAGACTATCATGATTAAAACCAGTTATTTGTATAAAGTTCTGTCCACTCACACGTAACTTGTATAGCTGGTTGAAAAAATTTTGTTGTCACATTCTTCTACAAAAATGTTATTCCATGGAAATCACAACTTTCTCTAGGAATGGACCAATTTTAGTGACCTTTCATAAGGAAAAGGTAATTCAAGAGAAAGGATACAAGTGAGATCAAAAATTCCACTTTGATCTCAAGTTTCAATTTTTCTTATTAGAACCTCTCTTCATTTCCAAATATATTTTTTCCATTGTGAATTATAAAACATAAAGGAAGAAAACATGAGAAAATAAGCCTTTAATTTTACTAAGAGGGAATTTTTAAATATGTAATTTTCTTGCAAATTTATTGAAAGCGTTTTTCTTCATTTTAGTATTGAAGAAAACCAGTTCTTTAAATCCATTTCCCACAGAATATGAAAACCATTTCCTGAACAACTCCAATCGTTTCTGAGGCATATATTTCAGAAAGAAATCCTTCTCCACTTGCCATTTCTTCTAAGACAGACAGATGAATCATGCCCTGGAGGTGCCTGCTTCTTTCAGCTGGCTATAAAGGGAATCTAGGTTGACGAGTCTAGACATCGACAACCAACTTTCAGATATTTACCCTTAGGCAAGATGACTACTTTCTATTGAAAAGATGAAAATAATATACAATTACTTTTCAGTAAGCATGTTTTTTTTAATCATGCTTAAGGGAATGTTTATCAACAGTTTGTCTTCTAATTATATGCCTTGTAAGAGATTAGCTGGGGAGGTGGTAGAATCCCTGCCACCCAGTGCAAGAATTTACTGAGAATAACCATGGATACCTGACAACACCTTTGTATAATTTCAAATTCAGCAACCCCAAGTTTGTGAGAAAGCTTAATAAATACAGATACATTGAATTCTGTCCTCCTTCTTCTTCCCTTGGGGACAGCAGCCCTGGGAAGGCTGGTAAAAATCCCAGTGTCCTGCTCCCAATGCAAGTAACTGGCAAGAGCAGTGTGGGTGAGTTGTGGGTTCAAGAGAAGGTTTCAGGGGATGTTCCGTGCAATAACAGGGGCTCTATCACACCTTGACACGTGATCAGAGTAAAAAGTGATGTGCTAGTGACTGAAGACATATAATAAATTACATTTTGCCAAGAGAAATGGAAGCTCAAGAGAGGCCTTATCATTCTTACAACTACCTGAAAGGAGGTTGTAGTGAGGAGGAGTCAGCATCTTCTCTCAGGCAACCACTGACAGGATGAGAGGAAATGGCCTCAAGTTCCACCAGGGAAGGTTTAGGTTGGATATTTTTTCACTGGTAAGGTGGTCATGCATTGCAACAGACTGTGCAGGGAAGTGGATTCAGAATCCCTGGAAGTGTTCAAAAGGTGTGTGAATGTGGCACCTGAGGATGGGGTTTAGTGGTGAATATGGAGGTGTGCTGGTTATTGGCTGGCCATTTCCAATCTATATTTTTCTATACATTTTAGAAACTTCATGGAGAAAGGTGGATAGAGTCAGTTTACAGGTATTTTTGCTGTCAAGATTTTCAAAACTGAAGCTGGAGAATAATATAGCTTGTGTAGAGACTAATTGAAAAAGAAAAACAAATTGTGTTATATTGTACACATGCATCCAGCTAAAGATGACGCAGATGTAAAATTTAGCAGGTGAGCTGTACTTTTTTGGACTAGGGCAAATATGACCACAGAGAAAACTTAAGCAGCTTCTCTTTCATTACAGTTTTGGAGACAGAAAGAGAGAAGTTATGTTTATTGGATAATTTTTCAAATAAAGCAGAGTTAATGTTATTTGAGAACTGTGATTTTCACCATTCTGTGATTTTCTAGAAGTCTAGTATTTGTTGAATTTCTCAATCTGAAAGGGCAGAAGATATGCCTAGGATGCCTCTACTGCCTTAGCAAAGTGGGGTTTTTTTACTTTCACTTTTGTACATGCCAGTGGACTTTAAGCAGCTGCAGATAGCCATTTAAGATGTGGCTGTAGTGCTGCAGCCAGGTATGCAAAATCAGACAGTGTTTTACCTTAGCACTTACTGGAGGAGGAAACACCACTGTCAATACTGCACAGAAAAGGAAAAGGTCAACTCACAGGGCACAGTCACAAGTGTCTCCCAAGGCAAGTAAGCAGCTTTAGGGATCCCACATGACTTCTCTCCACTAGCTCCAGGGGTGACAGAAATGCCCAGTTCCCATCCCTAAATTTCTGTTTGTTATAGCACAATGGAGATTGGCTAATGGCTGTCTGAAATACTGTATCAGAAAAGAGAAAATAACTTGGCTCTATAGCTGATGATGTCAATGACCTTTCATGACATGATGGTTACAGTAATGGTAGGCACTTAAAAGCAAGTTGATGTCTGCCCCCGTCATCATCTACTTCCCCATTTCAGAGTATAAAAGTTATACCCATATAGGCCATTCAGAGCCTGTTCCTTTTTCTTCATGCCATTACAGCAACAGTATTTAAGAAGCAAAAATCATTCGTGGAATCTGATAGCTGTTATACAAGCTTGCTCTTGCTTTCTTCAAAGGCTTCCTTTGGAGAACCCCAGGACACAAATTCCCCAAAATACATCTCAGAACCTCCATGTATACAATACAATCAAAACTGAATAAACATATGTATTTCAGAGCATTTACACCAGCTATCCTTTGCACATGAAAAGCTTCTTTGGGTCATTCATCCAAACACTGTTAAATGAGTGCAGGTACCCCTGGAGCAGAAACAACCTGGAACAAAACCATCTCTGACCATGTCACGCTGGGTGAAGGAGGTCTGAGATAGCCCCCTGCCATGAGCTTCTATGGGAGAAAGCTGAAATGCTGAGCACTTAGTAGCAGATAGCCCTCATTTACACACAAGGGAAGAAAATGGGTAACTGGGGAAGACAGGAAGCCTACTGCCCCTTGTCCCTCTTGCTGCTCTGTCCTCTCCTTCGTCTCTGATCTGAACTTCACTATACTACCTTTCCTTCACCAGAATTATGTCTTTTGGTTCCTGCTCTTGCCTCACCCTTTACTTCACTCCTGTACCCCTTGCATTTCTTTTGTAAAACACAGAGATTGTCATGTCAGTTGCCTTTTTATATCTTGGATTCTGTTAAATCTATCTGAGAGATCTCCATGGGCTTCTCTAAGTTCTTGCTCAGGATCAAAATCTGTTAGAAGTTCTAATCTTAAAACCCTCTTTTCCACCCTGTGAAGATGTGCTTAAACACCTGGTTTTGTTGTTTGGTAGTGTTTTCATCTCAGAGGAAAATTAACAGCAGGTGAACTCTTATCAGGATTCTATGGTGAATCTATTCAATTTAAGATATGCATATTTTCTCTAAATTTCATTTATGCATAATATCTATGAAAAATTAATTTGCCATGTATGTACCTCTGAAATACTTGCTTCTTTGGAAAAAAAACAACATAAAATTAGCACTCTATACCAAATTATATTCTGTTAGAATGCTAAAAATAACTAGATATCTCCATTATAGGAAGCAAACAGCTCAGAGTTATTCTGGGAATCTTTTATCATACCTTCAAGTATATTAATTATGACTACATTAGAATGAAAATATTTCTATTTATTTGATGCATTTTGGTTTTTTGCTGTTCCTAAGTTGTTTACAACTAGACCAAGCCTTTCTGGAACTCGGTCTTGATTTACATTGCAAAACCAGTTTGAAAGTATGGCATTCTGAAACCACAGCTGAGGAAATGTAACCCCTGAGGTGTAGATACAGCTACTTATGGGTACCAGGAGGCTCACCCAGTGATGGGATTTGCAATCCCTTTTTTCCCCAACATTCCCAGACTGAAGTGTGAAGAGGAGCAGGATAAGGTCCCTGAGCCACTAGACTGTTGCCTCCAGTTTCCCCAGATGGTTGCTCTTCCTTATAGATACCCTCTCACAAGCAAGACTGAAAGGTAACCCACTAATATCTATATACTTGGTTATTTTTAACAATAATTTAGAGTATATTGAGAGAAGGATGTTTGGGGAAGGGGATAAATCCATTTTGACATCAATCTTTTTGAAAACGAAGTTATTGCAATTCCTTACCAATGCTGGATAAAATATCAGAGAGCCTTTAGGGTCATTCTGGTGACATTCTTCAGCACACTGCTGTTAGCCAGAGATCAGCACTGCCCAGGAGCAAGAGCTGTTTGCCTCACTTATCTCCAGCAAGAGCCCAGTGCCATCTGATCTATCCACCATCAGCAACCTTCAGAAGCTCTAGCACAGCGTAGATGATGCTGTATTAATGAAACCTCATCACTGTGAGAGCACTTTATTTTATTAAAAGTGCAATTAAAACAAAATCAAATACTTTCATTAACTGCAACAACTAAAAATTATACTCCCAGTTGCTTTCTTCTCATTAAGAAAATTTGCATTTGAATAACTTTTCAACTGTGTGTATTTGTAATTAATGCAATTACAAGCCAGAGATATGTTCCCAAAAGTAAAGAAAACTTCTTTATCAGTTTTACCATTTTAATTGAAATAAGACTTTGTATAGTGAATTATTTAATGTCTGCTATCTGAAAAGTACATATAGAGATAACAAGTCAGCCTCGGTATTTGGGACTGTGCTCATTTATTTTAGAGCTGGTGTAAGTCCTGGGAGCCACAGAGGATGAATTGTTGGGTTCAGCCCTGGAATACTGAGTATTTTGACTGTTGGTTTAAAACCAGGGTCTATTGTTTATTTGACTCTGTAAAATTATATTTTTCTTTTCCAAATTAATATATGAGAGATAGGAAGATAAGTATTCATAAAAGGGAAAACAAACTTTAGCTAGGTTGAGGGAGGATAAAACATGTTCATGTCAAGAAGGGGAAAAATTATATAATTTATAAATAAAATAATGCTACCTGGAATTGTCACATAGTAAAGGCTTTCAGACACAATCACGGCAATATCATGCTGGATGCTGCACAAACACATGACGTTTGGAGCCTTTACTTAAAATAATTTATCACCTATGTTTTCAATCCTGAAACTTTTTTTTGCAAATTTCTCCTGGACTTCAGAGAGCCTCTTGGTCAAGCCTCAGCATTTGCAGTCTATATGTAAGTATTGCTGCAGGGCTCTGCCTCTTCATGCCTGTACTCCATGATGAAGCCTAGACTGAAACACTACTGGTAAGTTTACTGGTAGGTGTGCACTACCAGTGAACTGGCATGAGGCAAAAATGGTTAAAAAGATAGAAGTCCACGAATTGGACAGTTCATAAACAGCTTAAAGGGTTTTTAAAAAGGTCCATCTATTGCCAGCTATTATTGTTTGGGTAAGAACTTGTCTACAGGGAATTTTTATTAAATTCCTTCTTTTCTTTGACTACACAGAAATGTCTTTCCTTAATTTTCATTTTTCATTCTGAAAATGTATTCAAGATGCATAGATTTCCTTTAAACATCTTCTCTCCAGTAGTGAGAGAATGCGTATCTTCCACTAGTCCTATGACACATATACATTAAGATTTTTCTTATATGATATGTTCAGCAGCAAAACAAACCATATGTAGAGAGTAAACAAGTAGAAAGAAAAGATAGATTGAATAGATAATTTTCCAAACTTTTATGCTTCCCCTCCCTTTCTTTCCTCACAAGTAGAGGACTCGCAACATGCTCTCCAGCTGTCTATCTTCTAGCATTGGTTCACTGCTGAAAGAATATTCCAGGTCAAGAATTGGAAAAAGAAAAAATTGCATAATGACCTGAACATCAAAGGTGCAACCCTATGTAATGGGCAAGAAGGCAATCAAATCCAGTCAGGAACTGCTTCAAGAATATACTGCCTGCTACACAGTAGGTCAAACAATATGGTCTCATTAGTTCCTTCAGGGTTATATTGTTGTTAAACTAGGAATTTGCCATGAGTTACATCCCAGAATCATAGAAACATAGAGTTGTTAAGGTTGGAAAATACTTCTAAGTTCCTGAAGTCCAACCATCAACCCAGTACACCACCAGGTATCCGTACAGGATTGTTCATTAACTGCTGTTTTTCCAGTCTTTTACTAGTATTTTTTCCAGCCATTTACTGGTGTTTTTCCACAATAGAAGGCTTCCTCCTCTTCCTTTGAGGGGATTATTGCAAGAAGGAAATTTAACATCACAGGAGCTGAGTTGTAGAACTGATCAATACAATTTTTCTTCATTTCATCCTCTTTTGTTCTAACTGTATTCACTGGAGTGTGTAATTCTCATCTTTTCCTGTACACTATTCAAGCATATATAAATTGGTTTTGTGCCTTTGTAGAGTTTGGGTTATCATGAAGCCAAGTGATAGAAGTTAGTCTTCCTCTTTCTCTCTTCCATTTCTGTGATGTTTTTTATGGCATTTTTGGTGTTATTCTGACTTGTTGAGAACTTCAGGACACTGACTCGCCCAGAGTGACACATACTACACCACACCTGGTATGTCACCAACACTACAGAACTCTTCAGCTGCTCCGTATCATTCCCTCATATACATCAGGTAATTTCCAGATCCCTGCAACAGCTTTCATTGAATTTGGCTATCTCTGTCACAAGGCTTTCCATCTTGGATCAATAATCTCATCCTCATAAACCAAGAACAAAAATATTTACACTGAATTTTGTGACTCCAGACCATGTATAAGGAACTCCTAAAATCTGGCATTTAAAATTCCTCTATAGGTTAAACACATTTTTAAAAATTGACAGCTTTTTCTTATCCATGAAATTGATTAAGGGCAAAATTGCAATATCTTTCTCAGCACTCATCAGATTAATTTAAAATTTGGGAGCATTACAGGGACCCATATCCCATATGCAAATTTTAACTATGACTCAGCACTTCTCATTTCCATTAAATTTCCACCCTTGTGAGCCATTGATGACTTATTTCTCTTTATTTCTACTGTTCTTTTAGTAATACTACACTAGTGTAATATGATACAGAAATTATTAGAGAACTTTAAATATGCATCACAATCTTTGCTAGAGACTTTTCCACGGTTTCATAAAGTTTTACAGTGTTATCACATATTATTTGGAGTTTTGACTTTCAAATATTTGAAAAATTCCACTGAAATAAATACCCATGCCAAGAAATTTAAAATTAAATCTAGTATTCTATAGATATACCTCTCAGGTTTGAACAGCAATATAGCTTCTTTGATAGCTTTTCAATAAAGAATGCTCTTATACACAGTCCTTCCTTCAAAACTGCTCAAGGCACCTCTCCTCTCTGAACATCGTAATTCATGAAACTTATAGAAAATTAATTACCTCAAAGTTTTGCCTCTTCTCAAATTTGGTTGAAATGGGACACTAGATTCAAAGGTTCTGAAGGATAGAAGAAATATATTCTATCAAAGTCTAATTATTTCAAGGAATCTACTGTTCAGTTGAAGAGAAATTGTATTTTAGAATAATTATATAAAAAGGAGGTAAGAACTTCTAATGAGGAAATTGATGATTAACAGATGAGTCTGCTGTCACCTACACATAATGGGGAAAGTATATTTTGTCTCACAGGAAATTGAAAAAGGCAATCAAATTTCTCAAATTTAAAAACCTAATGACAGGTTTCCAATATTGTTTTTCAGACATTACTGACTACTCATACTTCAGCCTCTAATTCACATACATATTCCATTTGCAAAAGAGTTACTTGGGATACTGGTGAGCAAACAGAAACAATCTCTGTGCCGCTTAAGATAGACTGGGGTCACTTAAGCTGCATCAGTTTGTTAAATCAGTCATTTCTTAATAAAGACTGTAAATTCAATTCAACCCTCTTTATAGAACACACATGCTGGCAAAATAAACTTTAAGGTGATGTTACTGGTGTGAAGTATCTGAAGACATTAAATCTGAGAGACATCATATGAGATCAAGTTTGTGTCTTTTTGCGTGGAGACACCTTCTACACTGCAACCACTCTGTATTTATGGAGGTGTATATTACAAAATAGCCATTTCTCTTCTTTAGCAAATGGCATTATCATCAGATCAGTAGAGGTTGGAGTCAGACAAACTCAAGAACTTTGAGGTGGAAATTTAGAATTTTGTGCTCATATGATACCCATCAAAGTGCAGCATATCCTGATTGATGATATCACAATATAAAATAAAACATATTTAATATTCCTTAAACAGTTCACTTCACATTATCTCTCAGGTTTTTTTCATCTAGACCGTGGATTGGTAAAAGTATTTTGGATCAGTGATCTGATATAAAAGCACATATTTGATCCCTATTCTCATTTTACAGTCTAATCTTAGGCATGTTGAGGCCATGAATGAAAGAATGCAAGTGTCTTATGAAACATCCTGATATGTGCATAGCAGGAGCAACCACCCTTCACAAAGTCCCCTGTGAAGAAAATACTGGGTGTGTCCAGCCAGACCTAATCATACCAGCATACAGTGCTCTGTCAAGAAAACTTTTTAACAAAACCTGGCTGCTATGTTTTCTGATAGCAATCAAGTACAAGAGCAGCATTAGCACTGACCTTCTGGATGCTTCTTTCCCACTGCCTTTGATATTCTGAGAATGAAAACAGGGAGGAAAAAAGGAGTTGATTAAAAATATAAACACCAAACAATTAAATATTAGAAATCACAGAGATTTAAGTTTGAAATTGTCACAAAATTGGGATCTGTTGAGAAACAGAATTCAGTATATCAACATTGGCCCTGAAAGATATTTGGGTAACCTACATCAAAATTTTTCCAATAGGAATTTTAAAGAAACAGTAATATAATACAGCTTTTCTTGCTTTATTAACAGAAGTTCTTCTTGAATATAGATTTTGATAAAAAATTAAATTGCTAAAAATTAAAAATCCTCTTGCTCAAGTGGCAGGTCTTGCCTTCGTAACAGCTTTCTACAAACTGGAAGAATTAATTAGTTTCCATTGGGGGATTCTTTATATCCATAGATATATACATACATCTCATTAAACACTAAATATTATTCACTAAACACATACAGGCAAAGCATGAGTCAGGCACCTCAATGGGAGGCAGTGTTCTCCATTCCCCATTTCTGCACTGCTTTCTGCTCTCTCTTACAGGTCCTATTATCTACCGTGTATGTATTTGTTGTCCTCTCTATTCTCTTTAATGGTGTGTTACCCTCTAGCAGCCCAGCAGATGCCACACAGGTCACATACCTCCAGTGCTTTACATATGGTATTTATTTAATGCACCACAAACAAGCTTTGGCTTTTCAACAACAGCATCATGTTATAAACTTAAATCGAATTTGCTGTCCATGGTGCTGTTTCCTTTTCTGTGTTGTCCCGATCTACTGAGGAGGAGGGTGGAAAAGGTATTATTCTGATACAGGGATCTGAGGGTAGGATGAGATATTGTGAAGGAGTGATACTGAGACAACAATATAAAATCAAAGCTAAATTAGAAGCTTGACTATTTACTTCACCAAAACCAGAAGTAGATATTATGTTGGAGAAAACTGCATGTCTCATGCAGTGCTTAGTGTCAAAGGCTTTATACTCTCTTTGAATTGTATCTTTATGCATATTTGCATGAAAATACTTGTGAAGTTTTATTACCATATTGAATAATAGAGTCCAGAGCTGGTAGGAACCAAATTATGTATCTGGTCCCAAGGCAGTGTCTATTATCTCTGACAGATATTTTATTTATCTATTATCTCTGACAGATATTTGTCTGACCAGCTCATAAACAAGCAGTCCCAGTGCTTTCAATATGCCTGGCAAAAAT
The DNA here is from genome assembly GCF_021018805.1 of Prinia subflava. Lineage (NCBI taxonomy): Eukaryota > Metazoa > Chordata > Aves > Passeriformes > Cisticolidae > Prinia > Prinia subflava. The sequence continues at coordinate 29,765,100 of NC_086248.1, read as the reverse complement.
AATGTAACAATAATATTTAGCCTGAAAATTTCCTATGATTTAAGCCCATTTTATATTCTCATACTCCCATTAGCCCACAGCACAGCTTATTATCTTTCTACTTTCAAATCTTTTAAATATTTGATATTTGTCATGTCTCCTCAGCACGTTTACTTTTTTATAGTAACATAATACTGTTGACTCATGCTCAACCTAAGTACCCCTGTCCACTCCTCACATTACATTTTAGATAAGAAATGCCATCTAAATAGAGTAGTACTTTGAAATTGTCCCTGAACTGCATCCTAATTTTCTCTGACTATTTTTCCACATCAGTATTAAACCTCTCTTGGGCATATTTCAGTCCTCCCAGCTTTAAATTTTCTGCAAACATAAAATAACTGTAATCAATATTGAGAAACATATCTCATGGATACTATATATCTGCAAATCATTGCACACAGGATATTTTCTTCCATTTGAGATCAGTGTGAGACAAGAGTAGTCACACCAAGCACATTTATTCATAAATTAAAGACTGGAGAAGTGATTCATGTAAGGAACAGTATCCCTAAGCAGTTCTAATTTATGTATCTTACATTTACAGAACATGGCAGAAATCCACACTTCTCCAGCTTTAATGGTATGCACATCCATATGCAAGCCTAGCCTTAACTATGCTTTTAAACCTCTTTTGTACAGCTGTTTAAGAATGTTGAATATTTTGTATTTTAGTAAAGTTTAAGCTTAATGATTAAGCCACTGTTTCCAAATACAATCCAGCTAATTTCTTGTTGCTTTAATCAAATTGATAGGTATATATTCAAAAGGCACACTAATAAATCAGTAAGGCCTTTTCTCTATCTTCCCCAAACCAAGGCCCATTCCATGTTGCACAGTTTAAGGTTTCTATTCATCTCTCCAACCACACACAAAAACTCAGCCATCTGAAAATGTGCTGTTTAGTCCTCAAATACAGTTTTTTGGTTTGCACTTACCCTTTACAAGTTTTTATGTAATCATCCCAGAATGCTTTTACTTTTCATTCAGTGAGATAACCATGGAGATCTGAAGGGGTTGACGTTTCACAGCAAGGAGGACCAAGACAGTGCTCCAGAGTCTTTGTAGAAAAAGCAATCCAAAAGTAATCCTGTTTATTGAAGCAATAGTTTTTCTGCAGCCTTCACAACTCCACATTGTTCAGAATTTTTTAGCAGATTTTTTTTCCTTAATCTGGATGCAGTTCTAAGGAAAAAAAAAAAAAAAGAAAAATAATCAGAGAAAAACGAATTTAACAATTTAATTGTTGTGGACAGTGAGCAACATGAGCAGCTATGTCAGAAAAACTGCAACAGCAGCTTCATGTGTTGTTCCCAGGTGCGTTAAAGTGAGCCAATTATAGCAACCCTTATGTATTCGCAGAATATATGTTCATTCTTTATGAAATTGTGGGATATCTTAGTAGAGGGAGTTCATGTAAATTATTTATGATTAATTCTGTGGCTTGGCTTAGCTTATGTCCACTCTTAGTGAAAGAACTTTAAACTTTTTAAGTGGAAGCATGATGTGAAATATTAAAGAGAAATATTTATATATACATTCTCTTTCTATCTATGGATTTCAGACATGAGATAAAAGGTTTCTATTGTTGATTATTTCAGCTCTCTTGGTACTACTGCAAAGCACTTACTGCTGAGCTTGAAGCTACAGCTTGGGGATTTCAAACTGACAGAGAAATGCTCCAATCTATCAGTCTCCTTTTGATTTGCCAAAAAGTCTTCAGAGCTAGCAACAGCAGTTTTCTTCTGGTATGAAAAAGATCAAATATAATGAATCACTCTCATCACCCTCTAGAGAAACAATTACATTGCTCTATGAAATAAAAGCAGTTTGTATGAGGTAATGATTTCAGGAGTCCACAACGCAGTCTATCTATATTATGCATCACCTAAAGTTTTGCTCCAGGTAAAGGAGATGTTAGCTGACAGCAGAGCCAAGTTTATATTCAAAACAAGCAAACTTCTCACAGTCCTTTTTTAATGGATGTACTCAGATACAGAACTTGCAAAGCTGTCCAGCCAGTTATCTTTAGAGTATGCTTAAAATGAAAATTAATTCAGTGGCTGCTCAAGTAATTTCCATTACCCTGTTTAATGCTCCCTATTATAGACAAATCTTCTTTATGGAACCATACAGTGACAGATTGGCTTTCCTTCTTATCAGGTATCTAGCAAGTGAGCTTCATCAAACAACTCTGGGGACTACAAATTATGTTCTTGTTCCCTGGATACACCTTTGTGTCCTTTGCAATTCTACCTTCCTTTGTCTTTTATAAGAAGAATTACCAAAGAACAGAATTTGAATTTATCCACCAGATCCAATGTTGTTAATTTTTTTAGATGAAACATCCACTATTTCTTATGGCTACCATATTAAAGTAATTTTGTCACCTAAACTCCTTCACTGGGAGACAATTCCCAGGGTACAGCCCTTAGAGTTTTTGCTTGTCTTTCGTAACATGCCTGCTTTTCTTCCCGAAAGCCTGAAAATTCCTCCTCCTCCAGGTGCTGACATAATATCCCATTTCTTCATGTGTGTAATGAAGATTAATGAAGGCTGATTTGTGTTCATGACTTCTCTTCACCCTTCACTGATATTGTGCTTTATGCATAAACTTGGGCTTCCATATTAAATGAAAGGAAAATCCACAGTTCTCAACTTACCATGACAATATGTTCCTAAACTCTGTAGATGATTTTTCAAACTGTAGCAAATCAGTTAACACCCTGAGTTTTTCAGCCCTGTACAATCTGCATAAAGCAACATATAACCAGTTATTATCTTTTCAAAGCTACAGTTGGAGTGTGCTGCTTTTGGTAAAACAGCTGTTGACCAACAAAAAATCGATCAATTCATTGTGCTGTTTGACCCAAAGCACAGTGTTGTGACTCTCTGAACGCAGGGTCAGGGGAAGAAGGCCTTACAGTGTCTGTGCCAGGCAGCAGTTCACTACTCAGGCCCTTGTGCACATAGCATAGGTTAGAACTGTTTATGATTCCACTGGAGAGCATCCAAAATGAAAGCAAATTTTTTGAGAAAACCAAATGGATTTTGCTGATTTTCCTGGACATCCAGGGAGTGCTCAGTTAATCGGGTCACAAGAAAATAGTTTCGTATGTACACATCACTACATTGTACGCCACTGCATTAACACTGCTGAGCATGCTACGTGCGTTAACCATGCAGCAGGCACTTCTAACACGCCTGACATTCAGAAATATATTCTCAACATATTCAGAAAAATACTGCACTCTGAGTTGACAAGGTATTACTAACCTAAGAGTTACAACAGAAAACAACAAGGGGAATATTCATGTTGCCCATTTCAACAGCCTACAAAACCAGACTAGGCTTCCTCCACAGTAAATACAGAGGGATAAATAAGTATCTCAGAGATTATTTCAGAGGATTCAAGTTAGGTAGCGGTAGAATTCTTCTGGAGGGCAACCAGAGCACTACCTTCCTGCTTACCCTAGCTGCTCTAAATTGTTCCCTGGAGGTGTCAACTCTACTTTGCTGATTACAAATGGTGCCTAGACTCCTTATTTAGAAACTTATTTTGGTATCTAAAATGAGATGTGGTGGATAATTCCTGAATATTACCTAAGACCTCAAAATTTTCAAATCAGGCAAGTAATGGGTTTTAATTAAATATTAACGAGTTTAAAAATTTTTGTAACTTCTCTAAAAAAAGGTGCATCTGAAGCAGCTGACAATGAAGTTAATGCCCTGCAGACTGCAGATTTTCATGCTGTATTTAAGGAAATACATGCTAACAATCTGTTACACCCCACCTAATGAATTTTACATCCAATACCACTGGTATAAATACAAAGCAATTTCAATAATGGAAACTGATGCAGAATAAATATCATGCCCATTGCTTCACAGATCTGTGTAAAGATCCCTTATCCCTTTCCAGTGGAATTTTTAAGGTAAAAATGTCTCATTTTCCTCACCTTGATACAAACTAGTTTAGCAAGAAATAAAATCAGCATATTTATGAAAGATACAGGAGGATAGCAGTGCAGGTCCATCTCTTTTACAGCATTTACTGCATGATCAGTGGTCATACAGCATTCTTTGTAGTGACTGCATACTTGAGCCTCTTTTCATTAAAAGACATTGGTACTGAGCTTTCTCTCCCATTAACTACCAGTCCAAAATTTAGCTATCAATGATAAGTTAGTCATCTAGGTCTCCCTCTGTCGTCAGTAGAGCGGCAGGTACTTCCAGAGGATGAGTCATCTCATCTATTTTAGACACATCTTAGAACTGTATGAATCACTCTGAAAATCCCTCTCCCCACAGTTACAGAGGAAGCCTAGACAACTAGCTTAGCCAGGACACTTAACTTTTTGCCAGCTAAGGCAGGTCCCTGATACTTGATGTTCTTGCAAAAAGGATGTCAGTCAGGAAAGTGGTTTTTTTAATGCAGACATGTGTCAATCGATGGCAATACAGTCATGTTCATGCCGAACTACCAGACCATAACAGCGTTAAAACAGAATTAGCTTGCCTTGTTACTGACCTTGAGGTGAAAAATTCCCTATTCCTCTTCTAACTTTTTGTGCTAAATAATTCACAGTTGAACACATTGATAAGGCAAGTGCAGCTGGGCAAATAATCTAGCAAGCCTCAAGCCTATAAATTAGTGACTGGGCAGTAAATTTTTTCTAGCTAGTTCAGATAGTCTTTAATTTCCATTGGTTTATACCACTTATTGGTTTTATATCATCCTGGTTTAAATTTATACAAGAGTTCTTTCATACAAGTTCCATTCAAAAGATACAGTTAGATTCAGAAAAGAATGAAGTATGACACTGGTTACATAGATATAGATGGTGGGGTTTTTTTGGTTTTTTTTCTTCTTACGCTTCAAAATGGGCTAGATACGGAAAAGGAAATCTGCTAATTAAATTACAAAATTTTGAAGAGGTCAAAATAGTGAGAGACACACACCAAGCTCTAATTCAAAGAACACAGGAAGCAGAGCAATTCGGATTTGTCATTCTTTGACACAGACTGTAACAATGTAGTCAGAATTTTGAGAGAAAGACGCATCTTTTTCATTCTTTCTCTCCCTCTAGGGTCACTGCACTGTGATCTATTTTTGCACAGGAAAAAAAAAAGGAGTTTCCATTGTTAAAACAAGTTGGATGCCTCCATATCTCATATTCGATCAGAGAGCATTTCAGAAAGCCTAGTGTCCTCCTTTCAATCAGCTTTGAAGCACTTCTACTGGTTATAGACAGCATTCATCCACAATATTGTAATCATAAAAACTTATTTTTTAAAAAAGAAGTGGGGAAAAACTGTGACTTCCAATGACTTAAGAATAAATGGTATTGAAATTATTTCTTTAAAAACGTGAAAGCTAGGAAAGGAATAAAAGCAGCAGAAAGATAATAGATCTAACCACATATCCTCAAAATTTTAGGGATATTGATGTTCAGATGTTAACTACTTTTTCTTCAAAACTCCTCTGCAGAAACAGCTCACCAAATACGATGGATCTAGTACCATCCCATGATCTTGAATTTTCTATCATCTTGAAATACCAATTCTGCATTGCTAGTTTTTTTCGTGAAGCCTGCTGTACCAAAAAAAAAAAAAAAAAAAAAGGACATTTGAAGGAGGAAGGACGGGGCGAGAGAGAAAGATGAAAAAAGTGGAGGAAAGGGCAGCGATAGCAGTTGCCTTGGAACTGACACTGTCTTCTTGATTACAGAAGGAGTCAACTTTGCATACCAAACACGAAGTATAGTTACAAGAACACAGATCACATTTTAACCTTGACATCCTAAGAAGGAACACAAGCTCCATCACCAATACTGACAGTCCCAAGCACTGTCGAGGCTCACGGTTGTGCTATCTTAGGTCCACACCACAAACCTCCTTCCCAAATACTGGTCAGAGCTCAGCTCCCTTCTATGAAATATCCAACAGTTATAGAAGACCACAATTCCTGAAGGTCTCCTCTCCTTTCCTGTAATAGTAAAAACTATCTGATATTCAAAACCAGGGCATTTTTTTGCCTTACCTCAGCACTTCGTTCACAAAGCCTGTTCCAGTTCTCTGGACAAATGTGACACACAAAACAAAGTTTTTAGATTCAGACTGAAACTTTGCCCTTGAAAACCTAGCATCCACTGTCCTGAACATACATGCCAAGTAAGTTTTATTAGATGTGCAAAAATTTGGATGAAGAAATAAATCTTTCCTTCATAGCGCAGCAAAACCCTCAATATAACTTCAATGTGTGAATGCTCTTAGCAGATCTATTTCATATTGTTTATGCCTAATTTATACCCAACTGAAGGTGGCTACTGACTGTAACAGTATGTATGATGAGTTATTTCAAAATACCCTTAATAACACTTTAAATTGAGACTATATTATGAAAGAATATTAAAATAAGGACTTAACAAACAACATCAGAGGCTATTCATAAGTGCATGAAGTAGAGAAAAGGAGAATGAGTCATTTACAAAATACTTTATTTGCAGTTTACAACTCTACCTAAATCTGGCCACTTTAATACAAGGTATCATGTTTGCATTTGTCTCATTTCTTAACATATATTTCCGTACTGAAAACAGTAGAATAGTACCAACATTTTGAACCTTACTCTTTTGATCTTTTCTACACTCAATATTCACCTTAAACTAGTCCTAATTACATTTGTTGATATGTTTGTGTTTTGCTAGTACTGCAATAGTTTTATTCTCTTCAATAAAATACACCGTGAATCCATATCTATTCATTTACCTTTACTCAAAGATCAGATGACAAATTGCCTCTTTTTGCAGCCTTAGAATAACACCTAATCCTGAGTTTTCTTTTCAGGAATATGCTGGCACCAGCAACATGATCAAATCTTCAGGCAGATAACTAGTTTTGCAGTCATCTAGCAGTCCAGTATGCATAGGTAAGCTGCATTTTTGCTTAGCTGAAGGCAAATAAAGTTTGCTGCTCTCAGCAGCTTTAGGAAGCTTCCCAGATAATGGTACCAAAATAAACCATATTCCCCACCTGTGATCAACACAAGTGACACTAGGGAAATCTGTACATCTCATCTCGAGTTTTTCTCCAAGCTCTCATGGGAGAGCTTTCTGTACTGCAGCTGGGGGCAAACATCACTGCTGTCTACACTGATTGAGGAGAAATAATGCTCCCATTTCCATCCAACTCCACTGGTTCCCACATCACAATCAATTTAAAAGTGCTTTTTGTTTCCAGTGTCTTTGCATGGGTTACATGAAGATTTGACACAAATTTCATCACCTGTTACATTGCATTTACAGAGAGTTGACATCAATTCTCACTATAACAGATCATGTCTGTGCCTGACAGACATCAATTGACTATCTCATTTAGTATTCTCATTTCAAAATACATCTTTTTTTCTTTTCCCTGCTTGATTAGTTTTCCCTGCCACCAGCTTTATGATTGACTTCTTTGATTTATACTGGAGAGTTTTCTGTTAGCATACTATTCATGGCCTACTCTCTGCAGTATTCTTGCATTTTATAAATAATTTGATAAACATCTTAAAAATCCATCCTGAAATATGGCTTTTAGATGTATATGCAACACAGGTTTTAGTTACATCATTAGAATTGGTGCTGACTTAAAATGGAAGGTGAAGTATTCAAAATAAAACCCCTTAGCTCTTGGCATTTCCCTTGTAGTTATTTTCACACCAAAACTGCAACTACAGTGATGTCTTAACTGTAAGCTTTTCCAACTGCATTTTTTATCAATTATTACTACAGTATTACACATATTATATGAGTTTATACTTAGGTGGAACTGAAGGGAAAGAAATGCAATTCCTCATTAAAAAATAAAAACACAATGTTTGTTCAATACCAGTCAAACAGCAGATAAAATGTATGAAAAAAATGAAATTTTCTTAAGAAATACATTGAGGAAGACCCTCAGAGAGTAACCTTTCTAAACATGCCTGTGGATCTAGTTTTATGTACAAAGCACATATTTTTGTAAATATTTCTTAAATTATTGCAGTAGGAGATACTTTTATTGGATACATAAATCACTTGCATTAAACTAACTTTATCACTTAAAATTCCATTGTTCTTCCACTGTCACATCTCAGCTTTTTATTTCACTAAAAACAAACATAATTCTAATAATACGCTAAACATTTGAACTAAGCAAAAGTATCATGCCTTTATTTTTCCTTCTAATGGCCACACATGGTAATTATAATCCTCCTGATAACTGAGTAACTGCAATATCTAAGCATACCTGCAATATAATGCACAGCCAGCAAACTTCCAAAGCTTAATTTTTCCCTGCCCACCTTTTTGCAAAAGTAAATACCTCTGCAGGGTCACCTGCAGGTAATGATAGTGACTCCCTGGAGCATCAGTTATTAAGTTTTTATGATTTGAACCCATTTCAAATCATGAGAGGGAACATTGTATCTGACACAGGAACCCTGTGATTCTCTGCAACTCCTGGAAACTTGCTTAAGTCTTTAAAAAGTTACTCAAAATTATTTTTTTTTAATTCCATGACTGTGTGTCCCAACTTAGTTTCATTTGTTCCTATTTCTTCTCTTAAGTATAAGGGGCATTTCAGGTACCATACACACACTTGGTATGTATCTGCCATGATCATGTTCTTATTTCCTGCATTCTGTGATTATTTCCTGCAGCCTGCATTTAGGGTCACTAAAGGTCCATACATTTCAGTGACAAGAAGTCACAGAGAAAGGACAAACTTGAACAGCTCTTCATTTGTCATCTGATTAATTTTCATTCTGTTCCCACGATGTGACAGGGAAATCCCTTATGTACTATTTTAAACTGTTTTGTGGTATCTTTCCTCCGAAAGGTGTTCCATATATTGACAAAATCCACCTCAAATCTTTACTGTGGATACTTCCCTTACCCTCAATAAGCCTGCATGCATGACAAAATTCTCAGAATTGTTACTGCTAAGGTGTTGTATAAATTTTCCTGGAAATGCCTGGAGTCTTTAGAAGCTTGAGTCCTTATCTCAAGCAATATTTAAGCAAACGTCTTCTAATGCACCTTAAAAAGTAATGATGGTTTTGCCTAATATGGGCTAAGCTGAAACCTTTTTTAAAATTATAGCCTTTAGCACGTTAATTTTATATCATTAAGAACTAAGCGAATTGCATATTTCCTAATCAAAATATAAGACAAAACAAATCTGAGAGTTACATAAGATAAATACTTCCTAAATTCTGGTGTTTTACATGCTGGAGTTTGTGAGGTGTTTTGGCAAGGAGCATGGGACTGAACCAAAGCAATTGTAACCCTTGCCAGCCTGAGGGTGCCCTTTCCTCTGAACAGATTGATCCAGAAGCCCCCTGCACTTCCCAGCAAGTTGTAAGCCTCTGTCAGACACATAGACAAGTTCTCCAACACGCTCTTGTGTTTTACACAGATCAGCCCAAACAAGAATATCTGAAAGTGAAACAGAGGGGAGACAAAGCTTCAGATAAACAGAGAATTGAAAACAATCTCAAAAAATTGAACTTGATCTGCCTTCTTTGAAGTTAAAGTGATTAGAATGGAGCAGACTGGGATTTATAGACTTCACAGGCTGTGGGAGGGACTTCAAAAGCATAGAGGTGACAGAAGAACATATTTTTTCAGCCGTGCAGTGACAAAAATGCAACATGGTTTCAGGGTTCTTGAAACAACAGGAAGAATAGGAAAACAAAAAGTTCTAATTTTAGTCTCTGCCAGTCAACCATGAGTCAGTCTGGTTGTCTTCTACTCAGGACACTCACCTCAAATGCACCTTCAGCAGAGCACACAGCGGATAAATACCGATAAAAATCTCAGTAAATGCACAGGACAGAGAAAAAGAACCACCAGGACCATTTTTAAGCTTTAGCTTTGAAAATTGGCCAAGCACATGATGCGCACAGTTCGAAACTAGGATGTGAACAGGATTTCCCATGACCAGCACTGCAACCTATGCCACTCTCCCTTCTTCCCCTGACAGGCTTCTGAGTGGCCTGTTAGAACCATCCCCCTGTGTGAAAAATGTTTAAATTCTAGGAGCAGTAAGGCACCGTTAACTTGTTGTTTGAGACAATCTGCCATGGGGAAGACATCTAAATTCTACGGTTAAAATCTCCCCAGAGCAGGAAAATGAACCCATCTCCAATTTAATCTCACTTCTGCACAGAAGGGGAGGAAACATTATGGACACTGGTGAGTCTAGTGCCTCTTACCAAGAAAATATTTCCAGCTGAACTATTCAACATAAAGCTCATTAATCAATTAGAACTGATCACAACTGTGTTTTAGTGAATACCTCATCTACCATTTACTGTCCTACTACTGCACATTTCACTACTGATCTTACCTGAACATAACTTTTAGCTTTGCATTAAAAAATTAAACTCTCAGAGGAAATGTTTTTTCCAGCTCCCCTAAATGGTGGCACACTATTCACAGTGAGGGTATGGTAAGAAGTGGCTTACAGACTTAATCAAGTTGTGCATATCAGCAAAGTTATTCAACATGCATGAGTTTTTCCAGAGTGTGACCTGAGCATCCTAATGCCGCAGTGATCTCCATATGACAGTTCTGTCTAATATAAAAAGATCCAAGTTTGCAGACTTTGTGAAAAGCATTCTGTTTCTGCATGCTTGACACTTGCACAAGCAGCCTTCGCCTTGATCAACTCTGCATGCTCCTCCAATCCAATTAATAAAATATAGAGCACTGCTTTCTGTGCTACATCAGATTTTGAAGATTTTAAAATAGTTTATGGATAAACACACAAGTTACTGCATAAACATTTATTTTAAAATATATATTTATTATAAATATGCATTAAAACAGTTACTTTTACAATGTATTTCACTTGCTTTGCTGGTTCCTGAAATTATCATTTCAATGAAATTCTAGGGGAATTCTTTCTGTAGAAGGAGGTCATGTCCTTAATTTATGGATTTTGCAGGAAAATAGAAGGCACAACTACAGCTGTATTTTAGTCATTGGAAATGCAGAGTAGACTCTATGACATCAGAGTATTTTCACACACATCTTCCTGTCCATAGATAGGATAGGTGCCCAGATCACTCACATCCCCACTTCAGCCCTCTGCCCTTTCTCACATATGAAAATGTGTTCCCACCTTTTTCAAGCAAGGCACATTCAGCTTACAAGCAGGAAAGTTAATCTCCACTAGGTTCCAAATGCAACCCCCCTAATTTATTCTGTACATTTAAAAAATTATTTCTCAAGAAATTATATTACACAAAGGTCTCTTATGAAAATTAGCAAGAACAAAATCAATAGATTTCTAGAGCAATTATTTAAAAATTATTCTAAGACTTTACATCGCTTTAGGACAGGTTCCTGGTGTGCAATTCAATGTGATAATTTTAAAAAAACCCTAAATAATAATCATAAAAGTAAATACTAAATACATAAAACTAAATAAATATTTTTCAGTCTGATCCAAGCAGCTTTACAGGATTTTTAAAAGCACATAAATGATTTGACCACAAATGACGAAGGCAGTGTCCATAGAGGGCTTAAGGTAAAAAGTTGATGTAGAAGCAGATATTTCTAGTTGTACCAAGTGATACTCTTGTTTTGATAAATCATAAAGTTAGACTAATATTAAAATTTCAACTTAAAGTTACTGTATAAATTTTGTGTTCAACTGTCCATGCAAACAACCAAAATGATTCTTCTAAACTGTGTAATCTAAATAGTATTGGTTTCCTGTCTTGACACTACCTGAAAACAAGATAAATATTCTAAAAAAGCAGGTGGCACTCTCAAATAATTAATGTAAGAAAAGTTAATGTCTCTGTGTTAAGCCTACCAGTGACAAAGAAAAACCATCAGGAGTATTTCCTTGTAATTAAACCACACTAATTACTTTTCAACAAACCTTCAGGATCAAAACAGATCTGAAATTGGGTGACTTCCCATTGGCATAAATCCTTGCCATTTTTGCACAGCCATGTCCCCTCGGTGTCCTGAGTGAACTGCAACACCTCAACAGAGACAAGGGCGCAGAGAGGCGGTCAGCAAAGCAGAATGGTCAGGAGAGGCCAGATGTATGCCAGCAGTTTGTACAAATGTTGAGAAATCTTTGTTTACAGTTCTGGTTGCACAGGTAAGGGAGTTCAGAATTACGTGGCTTTTTTTCTAAACTCTATTTTTTACTTTTCAGAAAAAAACCTTTTGCACCTCTGCTTTTAGTTAACTACTGTTTGTTCCACCACTAGCATATCACTAGAAGTAAAACAAACATCAAGCTCAGTTCTTGTCTTTGCCATCGGTTTGGTAACAGTGTGGCCACATACACCTTAAACTCACCTATATATACATATACGTTATATATATATATATATATATGTATATATATATATGTTATATAGTCTGTGCCAATCTGCGTGGGATGTGTGCCATGGCCCCACAGACCGAAGCTCCCTCGGCCTGCAGCTCCTTTCAGTTCCCAGAACTCCACAGGCAGCCCGAGCTTTGGGAACGAGGATAACCCAGAGCGGCCAGAGGGAAGAGTGGGCACGCGGGATGTGCTGCCGGGGATCGATTTTGGGGAGAGGCGCCGTTTTTCTGATTTAACTCGAGGGGAAATCAAGCGGTGGCAGGCGCTGAGCGGGTGGGACAGCGCGGCTGTAGCCCTGCACAGGGCGGCGCCTGACGGGCGAACCACGCCCGGATGAGCACGGGGCTGTTGCCAGCCCAGGGCCGGGCCGCGCTGCCTCAGGGCCGGCGGCAGCGGCCCGGCCCCTGCGGCGTGCGGGGCGGAGACCGCGGGTGCGGGCGGCGGGGCCGCCATGTTAGCTGCGGGCAGGGCTCGGCGCAGCCGGGGGCGCCATGTCTGTCAAGGGCGGCTGCCGGCAGAGGGCTCCCGGGACTGCGGCGCCCCGCACTGCCGCGGCAGCCGCACGGCAGCGCGCCCAGGGCGGCCGTGGGGCACAGCGCGGACGGGGAGCTCCAGGTGGGATCTGACCCCGCACTCCACGGGAACGCCGGGGGCGGGCGGGAGAGCGGCGCGGGCCCGCCCTGAGCGGCGGTGCCGCCTCGCAGCGCTGCAGGGCTGGCTCTACGGCCGAGGGTAGCCTGTCCTTAGTAAGGGAAGAGCGTAGCTGCTGGCTGAAATAAAAGCCCGAACGGCCTCGCTAGCGGGTTGCTGTATCCCACAGCGGCCCCGGCTGGGATTTCCTCTGCTCCCCGCCTGCTACCATCCCGGCCGGCCTCCCCTAGGGCAGCAGGAGTGCGAGGGACCGGAGGAGTGCGGAGGGCTGCGTTGCAAGGGTTTGCCCGTAGGATGGAGAGGAAAGGCTGTTGGATTCTATTCGTCACAGCCTCCCAAAATAGCCACCCCCGAGAAACATTTCACGAGGGGAATTTTCTCTGTGAGGTGCCCCAGATTTCAGTGGGAGATGAGTTAACTGCTGCGTCTTTGCCTCTTTCTGGAAGCAAAACCCGTGATTTGCATCACGAAAGATGTGTACCAACTGGCAACAATCTCTTTTGGTCGCAGGAGGCCATGAGCAGTGGCAACAGGGTGTTGGCTGCCGAGTGTCAATGAACACCTTGTTTTCCTGCTCGAAGTTCAAAGTATTGCAAGAGGTCAGAGGTCTGGGATCCAGGTGGTTGAGCTGGGTAAGCCTTTAACTCGGGTCGGCTCAGTTGCCTTTCTGTATTGCTGGTGATACTGCTGTACTCTGGCAACAGGCTACCCGTCTAAAACAAGGAGCAGTTAGCAGGTCCAAGGGTTACTCAAATGCTTGTTCCCATGTAATGTATTATCACCAGACAGGGTTCATACTAAACAACAAGATTGGAGAGTAACTTAGTTTGAAAGGAGCCTTTCCTGTGCCACTTGACCCAGACCCTTCCTCAAAGTAGGCTGGCCTCAAAGTTGCACTGGGGCCTCATCCAGTCTGAATTAGGAGCTCTTCCATGTGAGTACTTGGCTTCCCAGAAGGTAAAATTGTGGCAAATGGTCCATATGAGTTGCCTTACCTGCAGCCACTCTCCATGTAGAAAGAAGCACATGCTAAAGACTACTACCCCTTCCATCAACCGGCCTGTGTGCCCAGCTGAAAGCCTGGGAGGAGCTTGGCAGCATGAAGCCTGTCATCGTGGTGCATGGTGGAGCTGGCCGCATCTTCCGAGAACGAGAGGAGGGATGTCGTGCTGGTGTTGTCAGAGCTGCGCTGCGAGGTTACGGTGTCCTGAAGCACGGAGGCACTGCTGTAGATGCAGTTGAGGAGGCAGTACGGTCAATGGAAGATGATCCTCATTTTAATGCAGGTATGTTTTTAAGAATTAAGTGGACTTAGAATCATATTATATTTCAAGTGTTTTGCCCTGATGCTTCTGAAAATCCTAGCTTGTATTTTTATTATTATTATTGCATTATTATCGTTTTACATACATTGCAGCAGAGTAAATACTAGTGTCGCAAAATAGGTGATTTCTCAGCATTTTATGTACTGTTGTTTCTCATGAGTACACTTGGGAAGATGAGTTATGCTTTTCCCATTCTTCAGTGTTTTGCATCTGCCATTTAATTTGTGTAGTGCTGTCTTACTTTTCTGTAAATCTTCTGTTCCTGTGCTATGTATATCCAGTTTTAAGACACGGACTCTTATGGAATAAGTGTTAAGTTAATGTGCCTCTTCAAGGCACTTGGATATACCTTGCAGTATTGTTTAATCCTGAGTGCTTGACCTTTGTCTATTGCCACAGAAATACTGGTGTTGGGGATTTTAGGTGTTTTTCTCGTCATTCATGCTTGCAATTAGTTATTTTGTAAATAGAGAAGCAATGCAATAATGGTATATGAGTCACAGTTCTATAACTTCTTATAGTAAAGGTTCGTAACTGGATTTCCTAATCATTACTGTGAATTAATGTTAGTGGTAGTAATCAAATACTTTCTCCTCTTCTTAGGACCTCAAGTTTATTATTTTGATGAACTTCAGCAAAAATATTTCCCCACTCCCACCATGGTATGTCAGAAAAGAACATGAAAATACCTGTAGGTGCTCAGTATTTTAGATAACATAGCTATTAGTTACATGCTCAGTTAGTTTGCA
The DNA here is from genome assembly GCF_021018805.1 of Prinia subflava. Lineage (NCBI taxonomy): Eukaryota > Metazoa > Chordata > Aves > Passeriformes > Cisticolidae > Prinia > Prinia subflava. Next base: position 29,749,952 of record NC_086248.1, on the reverse strand, counting down.
GAGGTTCATTTGTTCTGTCTCACCTTGCAGTCCAGAGCAGCTTTTATTTAATATGAAAATTTCATTGTTTTGTTATTTACTTGAGTAGAACATTTTGATTTTTAGAGCATTCAAGCTGAAATCGTGAATTGGACATGGAGGTGTAGTGTGTGCTTTTATATACTTAGCATTAGGGTGGCATTCTCTCATTTAGCTTTTACTTAACTAGACTTGAGCCTTCACCCATTGTTCAGGTTTGACAATGATGATTTAAGTGGCAAGTGTCTGTTACAGATACATCTAATTGTGTTAGCACTCATTAGCTACATCTGCTCTCACAATCTGGCAAGAGTGAGCTGAAAGCTTTGTGCAAAGGACCTTGATTGGAGTGGCTTTTTAAAACTCACGGTGTTGTACTTCATTAAAGGATAACATTGGTTTTGCTGTAATATTTTCCAGTCAAACACAAACATTGCTAAGATACAACAATAAAGATGGGGAAGAACGGGCAGAACAATCAAGTTGTGTCCTTTTTTGTGTGATGTAGGGTGTAGCCATGCTGTGTAGGGTCATCTTGACGTAGGCTTGGTGCAAGGGCTCAGAAGCTATACTGGTGTATAAAATTACCATTTTAGTGACTTGTGCAGCATAATAAAGTCATCAAGCTCTACTTGTGGCATGGTTATATTTCTGTGTGATCTCTTTGGCTAGCAATATTAACCAGCTTAGCATGAGTACTCCAGGTGTAAGAACTGGCACTCTTAATCCTTGCACGCTCTTTCCTATGCAGCTTTTGCAGGACAGAGGAGAGATCTATTTATCCACAGATGGAGGGAGTTGGAGTTCTCCTCTCAGTATCCCACTGTGATTAAGCTGATGTCAGACATGTTGATTATTTGTTTCATCCTCTGTTTTGTCTTCTATTGTCTTTCTCTTGTTTTCCCAACCCTTTGCTTAATAAGTAAGCCAAAACCTTTATTTTCTCAGCACTGCTGCCAATGGATACTATGGCCTCAGAGGCTGGTAGTCCCTACCCATTGGTTTGGAAGGCAGGTCAAAAGGCAGCCTGTAACCACAGAAGGAAGGATTCGTCCTGCCTGAGGTCTCTTGAAGTTCAGTAACTAGCTCTGCCCTGGTGTACAGACTCCCATGGTGATTAGTGGAGTGGGAAAAGCTGGCTCAAAGCTGTAGGAGTAGTGGATGCCCTATCCCTGCAAGCGTTCAAGGCCAGGTTGGATCAGGTCCTGAGCAACCTGATCTAGTGGGGCAGGGGTTGGCACTAGATGATCTTTAGGGGCCTTTCCAACCCAGGCCTTTCTGTGAGTCTGTGGCAAGTGGGATGAATTTTTCTTAGAAGGTACCAGTCTCTACCACCTGTAAATGGAGACTTTTTTAGAAAGCTGCCTTTGATTACAGAAACTGCAACTGTTCCATGCTCAGCAAATTTTAGAAAACCCTAAAGTGTATCCTATGAGATATGTCCAGTAGGCATGGGATACTCTCAATGCAGTGATGAAGGGGCCTTGTTGAGTTTCCCCTGGAAGCATGGTTCTGGTCACTGATGCTTGAGAAAGAGGGTACTCTAGTTCTAGTGGGAATTTTGTGACCACAGGTCAGAAAGCCTGACCTTGTCAAGCAAGTTAAAAGAGCATGGCAGGGTTTAGCTAAGAAAACAATTCCTTACCAGCATAAGCAAAAGCTGAAAGAATGATGTTAACATGGGTGGCACAAGGCAATTAACCCGTAAGCTCTTTACAGATCAGTCTAGAAATTAACATATTGTGAATGATGCAGGACTGAACTCTGGAATAATTTATGCAGATGGAGACAAGTAAAAAATAACTTTTGGGGGGTGTGTCTGTATGTGGTAGGGACAGTTTTTGAGATTACAAGAGGGGGATTACAGGATTTAGCCACCTTTTATCACAGGGCATTTAATTTCATATATTCAGGTCTGAACTACATTGGTATAGAAGTTTTTATTTCAGTTATTAACAGGTTTCTGGGCTGCTTTAATGTTGGTTTAACAGAAAGGAGAAAAACCCTACTGGATTAATTATGTACAATGCTTGGGTCTTTTTACCTAAGGTACTATGTAAATCTGCCATGTTTTGGGTTGGTTTTTTACTTCTTTCTAGGTTTAGTCTTCACCATCTGTATTAGCAAGGCTTGTGCACTTGATGACTTGCAACCTGTTATTACTCTGGGGTACAATTATTTGCATTGTTTTAAAAACCACCCTATTTGCATTGTCTCATTTTGTATGCCATTAATTTTCAATTAGGTTAGTGATAGCACTGATAATTATAGAATATAACTACCTGATGTTTTATTACCTAATTTTTATTTTTAAAATGATTTATATACTGTTTTTATTTGGTAGTGGAAGAAGCTTTTTATTTCAAACTCTTGCTACAGTAGTGAGGGGACACTAATTCTGCTCCATTAATTTTGGCAGTTTCTTGGAGTGCTGTATGATGTTAATCTGTTGATAGGATCAAACGCTGTACTATTTCTTTGGGTGGTGTTGTATCCTCCTTTAGAAAAACTGTAAAGGCAAGAAAACTGTGTACACTTAAAAGCGATCTGGTAATAAAGAATTCTGCTCATTATGGTTTGTTGATTTAACTAATACCAAGTATATAATTTGGATGGGATTGGAAGTGTGTTTTTCATCCTATAAAAAATAAAACTCAATTTTAAAGTAGATGTTGTACTCTGTGAAACTTCTGTTAATGGTTGGATTTTGCGGTTATACTCAGCAGTGTTTCTGCTGTTTTGTTTGTATTTGGGAGATACTTTGGGGAAGTCAGCAAAGTGGGAAAGAGAAACGTTTCTTGATGAGACCTTACAGTTGAATCACCTGGTTGGGTAGTGCTTAATGACTTTCTTCTTTTTCTCTTGCCCCCTTACTTTTTTTTTTTTTTTTTTTTTTTTTTTTTTGGTGGTGGTGGTGGTGGTGGTTTTTTTTGTTTGTTTGTTTGTTTGTTTGTGGTGGTTTGTGTTTTTTTTTTTTTTTTGGTTTTGTGTTTTGGTTTTTTTTTGTTGTTGTTTTTTGGTTTTTGTTTGTTTTTGGTTTTGTTTTTGTTTTGTTTTTTGTTTTTTTTTTTTGTGTGGGGGGTTTGTTGTTTTTTGTTTGTTTGTTTGTTTTGTTTTTTTGTCTTTAGGTTGTGGATCTGTTTTAAATGAAAAAGGTGAAGTAGAAATGGATGCCATTATCATGGATGGAAAGAATTTAGACTCTGGAGCAGTATCTGCTGTTAAGTGCATAGCAAACCCAATAAAACTCGCTCGACTTGTTATGGAAAAGGTATGCTGATTATCTACTTGAGTATGAAGCATTTTCTTCTCCTTTGAACTTCATCCAGCATATTGATACACCTCAGTGATGATGTTTGTGTAGTGCTTTAAAGCAGCAAGGAAGGGAGGAAAGGATTGGAGTATTTAGAAACTATGGTCATGACCATGAAGCACTTACTTTAAGGGGTTTTGAGAAATATTTATAAACAATAGCATTCTAAGGAGACATAACTTGACCTATACACGTTGGTCTCCTGTGGTTCCACTGCTGGTATTCAAGGGGTTTTTTGTTGTTTTTCACTTGTTTTTTGAAGAGCTTTTATGTTGTCACTGAGCGTTGTGCTTGATCTTGCAAGATTAAAGTTAGGTAAGACACTGTTCACTTTGCAGTGATGTGGAACTGAATTAAATGACCCAGTTACATATTTGGCTATGTAATGCACTCCTGTGTTGTTCTGGGTAGCCTTCTCCACTGTGACCTGATCAGGTGGTAGCACCAGTACAGTTGTAGTCTTCCACCAGTAGAAGATATTAGTTCTGTGTGGTGCTGACAGATTTTCCAAGATAATCAAATTTATCAGGGCAGTAAAATATTACTTGACCTTCCATACAAGATCAATCCCACCTTACTTCACTAAGAAATCCATCTCATATTTGCCACAGCAGACTTCTTCTTATTCTTCAGATATGGTGCAATATCAGGATGGGAGTAAGTGATCTGTGAGATATCTGGCTCTGTTTTACTATTACAAGGCTGTGACAGTGATCAGAACATTTTTCCTGTCTTTGGAGTTTACATTTTCATCCTAGTAGTGCAGCTGCCCCATTGTTGAAAAGGTTCATATTTATGAAAACACTTACTAATACAGAAGACGTATGTTTCTTTAACCTTTCAAAGTGGTTTTTGAGGAAACAAAACTTGTTCTGGTGATCTATAAAGATGATTGACATTTATCTTGTCTTCAACGGCCTCCAAAGCAGATAGAAATTTTTTGTGTCCTTAATTGAAAGCTAGGTCTGCTTTTAAGATCAGAACATTTCACTAAAATATTGAATATAAATATTTCAGTGAAATGTACATCTACTAGAAAACAGTGTTAAAACTTGTGATGAATAAGGATTTTTTCCTTCATATGGATTTTATTTTGTTATTAACTAGATCAGTAAATAAGTATAGGTGGTAGACAGCTTCAGAAGACAAAATCCGAGAACATGTATGAAGGGTGGTGGAGAGATGTCTCTAGCATGTTAAGGTGAATGTTGTATTTTATTTTCTTCTCTAGAGAACTTATTTTAATGCCTGTTGCTTAGTTCTTATTCCAGAATCACTGATTTATTTTCTTTGTTGTCTTGTCCATGAAAAAAATCTCATTTAAGTCAACAAGAATAGGGTCAAAACAACACTGTTGGATTTTGAGAATTTAACTTTGCAAAGCATGTTTTAAAAATTTAAAAAAAAAAAAACAACAACAAACAAACCAGCAAACAGAAACCCCTCTCCTATGTCTTGTCTATTACACAGTCTTTCTTGTCATCACATGGTGCTTCTGGTGTTCAAATTGTTGAGGGTAAATTTGAAATGAAATAATAAAATTCTACTGTACAGGACCAAGTATGATGGTGTAGCCCTAACACCGTGACATTTTGTGGTTAAGGTATTAATCTTTGCCAAGATGCAAAAAATCTGTGTGCTTGATGGTAGATTTCAAATGTAAATGTTGACCTAAATTGCTTGATGTATCTTGAGATGAGTTTCTGCTCTTCTCTATCTCCCATAAATGGAGATGGAGATGTTGCTCTTCTTTTCATTGTTGCCCATCTGTTCATCTTGGACAGGAATTTTGGGACACCAACCCAGGATATTTCACAGAACATTTCATAGTGTGTTTTGTTGTACTGTGCTTAATTAAAAACCATTTTTAAACTGTGTGACTTGGGGGTAATAAGGCTAGTTTTCCTGGGGTCTTAAGTCTGTATCCATAATTCCCAGTGGTTTTGAGATGCCTTGATGCCATAAAGAATTTTGAAACATGCAGCTTCTGAAAACAAACAAACCAACCAAAGCCACCCTGTGCATCTGCTTGTAATTGTATTTCCATCCTATTATGGAACAGTGTGGGCTCCATCTGGTGGTCAGAGTAGCTCCTCTAGGTTGTTGCAACACATTTGTCCTTTTTGGCTGTCACTTTCCCACTGGGCTCAAACTTGTCCAAATTCATGGAGTAGAAGAAAGGAGGGCACCAGAATGATTTCCATTCATGATTTACTGTACTGTTGCTCACAGGAGCTTCTAGAGGTGGAAGACTTTTAGTACATTAACTAATGTAACATATTCTTGGAAAAACACTTAAATTTCTGTTGAACTATTCCTGTTTGTATTAAAAATAAATAGAATGATACATTGATTTTTTTTTTATTTGGGGCATGTAATCCTTCTCAGCTCCAACACTTAATTAGATGGGCTTCTCATGAGCATTAGAACACTAATTCATTGGTATATGTAAGTTGTGTGTGTTTTGCCCTGCTCTTATTGTGCAGGACTTTGTATTAGGCAAAAGAGAATTTAGCTTAGAACACAGACTTCTTGAGGCAAAGGACCAGGTTTTTTTCTGTGCTCTCTGCTGCCAGAATTGTTAAATGAAGAATTGTGATGGTCTGAACTTTAGGCCAGGCAGAAATTTGGAGTATTTTCCCCATTTCCAGTGAAATTAAATAAAAGTGCCAGCATTTGTTGCTTATTTGTAAGATCTCTTGAACCCTTTTTTGTCCTTTTGGATTACTTTATGTAAATGTCTTGCAGAAAAAGTAGGCGCTTTACATTAGCAAACATATGAATGAAACTGGAAGAACGAGACAGGAAAATGTGCTTTTGCATTTTTTGACAGTGTTCTACTAGTTCTTTTGATTGACAACATCTGCTTAAGAGAGTGACAAAAATCACCTTAGGACAACTTCTTTTCAGCAAGGACTGAAAAGGAAGGGAAAAAACTCCAAACACAAAGTCCTCTCATAGAAGTTTATTTATCAATACACAAGTATTTCTTGTTTGTGTAGCCTGGGAAAGTACATATGTTATGCAGATTTGCATATGGGATGGAATCCAATGAAAAAGTTTTTAAAATAGCTTCCATTTTTCATAATAAAACTTTATATTTTTAAAACTTATTTAAAGGATGATACAGTCATAGTTGCTGAAGAAAGCAAGGGATGGAGGACATAGCCTCCTGGTACAGATCAAAACAAAAGCAAATTTCAAATTTCCTACAAAAACAAACCAAACAACAAAAAAACCCCACAAATAAAAACCAAAACTATTTTGAATATCATAGAGTGTGCTTCTCGTGGGTTAATGGTGATGGCAGAGGGGGGCAGTATTGCACAAAGAAGTTGGCTCTCAATTCGAAGAACACTACTCATTAGTTTTGTTAGAAATAGGGAGGTCTTGCATTGTCTCATACTGCAGTAACAGCACTCAGCATGAAAGCCTGATGTTTGCTTTCACGTGTACAGGAGACTCCTTCCTTGTCACCCTCAGCATTCCCTAAAGCATGCTCTCATGAGTTAAAGATTAATTAAACAGGCATTTAAATTTTCAGAAATGTTTGATAGTGGGGCTGCAACATCAGAAATGTTTCCATTGTGTAGTGCTCTGTCCCTGTCCATAGGGCCTAATGCAGAGGCTGTAAGAGGCTTTAGTAGAGGTCAGTGTCTCTGACTGGGCTAGAGGTTTGTCTGGAATCCTTTAAAACAATGCAGTGCTATCCCTTGGTCATGGTAGTGATTACTTTTCTTTAGAAGTCAGCAGTAGTTGATGGGCTGCAACATCTTAACGTGAAGCTTTGAGACTGTTCACATCCTCCAGAATGTAGCATGATGCAGAAATACCCAACCCCTGCTGTCCTTGCTTCTGGCTGAGATCTGGGGCTGTGCCTCGTGGGTGCTCTGCAGGTCTGCTGCCTCCAGCATCACACGGTTCTGTTTGGACCTCAGCTGGTGTGGTGGGCTGTGCTGCTGCGTGGACAGAAAGGCTTGCTGTAAGTCAGGTGCTCTGCTCTCAAATTGCTCCGTGCTGTATAGTCACACCACCACTACTCTAACATGTTCCCAGGCTCTGATGAGCAATTGACAGCTGTGTAGTTGTGTAAGAAGCTGCTGCTTACTTTTTGACACATTAAAACAAAAAACAAACAAACAAACAAAAAAAATCAGATTTCAGAGCTACTACTGAAGTATAAGAATCAGTTAAACAAATTTATCTGGCAGGTTTCTCTAAAATATGAATTAACTGAGCTCTACAGACTTTGAAGCATGGAATTAACTAAGGTTGTTGAATTATAATCTGGTTTGAAGTGCTTTGTAGATAAAGGAATCAAAATAGAACTTTCAAGTATTGTTAGAAGAGAGTAAACATTTTTTGGTCAAACTCATTAGAAAGTACTCTGTTCCTAAATTTGATCGTCTGAGTTAATAAGAATAGCAGCTTGTTGAAGGAAATATTTAAAATGAAATTGTTAAGCTGATGATAAGGAACATTTTAGTTGTATGCTATTTACATTTGTTGGATATTTTACTAGGGGTAATGCCTTTAAACAGGAATTTATTTAGCATTCTTTTGAATAAAAGCCTTCTAAATCTCTTCGTTAACTGGACAAAACAGTTAGTTATGTAGTAATTTGGTGATTCATTTGAAACAGTACAGAACATTTGCATACAAATTAGCTAAAGAATAAATTTACCAGTTTTTCTTCTCCCACTATAGTAAGTGTTAAATAGATAAGTACAATTATTTTCTGTGATGGTTAAACCTTGTGATTCGGAAAACTGAAATCTTTTTCAGCTGTAGTGGAAGGGGATGTGGACAGAAGTTTAGAAATTTTTAAAATAAAATCTGTGATTTTCTTTGTGTGGATACTCCTAAAAATTATACAAAGCAGTTATACAAAGTTATACAAAACTGCTCAGTACAAGACAAAACAAGAATTGTCAGTGAATCTCTTGTCTTTCTGCAGACAAAGCACATGCTGCTGACTGACCATGGTGCACACCTGTTTGCTCAGGCCATGGGTATTCCTGAAATTCCAGGGGAGAAACTCATAACTGAGAGATCCCGGGAGAGATGGAAGAAGAACCTTGAGCCAGATTCCAACCCTGAAGAGTTTCAGAAGTAGGTAAAATCGAGTTTATTTTTAGATTGGGTAATTTAATCTGTGCTATCTGGTTACAAAAAACTCAAAAAAAACCCCAAACGAGCAAAGTGACCAAGAAAAACAAAATCCCAAACAAATAAACACAAACCCTGAAGGCCTGTATTCCAAATATTATGTGGTTTGATACAGTCTTTACAGTATGTCTTTACTGAAAGTAGTAGAAACTCAAGATTTCAATGAATTTACTTAAATGACTGGAAGAAACTTGATGAAACTTGTTGCTGCTTAAGAAGATTATTGGTCACTTTGACAATAGCATAAGTTTTGTGGCTTTATTGGAGAACAAAGTTAGAACTTGTTACTGCTCTTAAAATCATGAGTTACAGAAGTGCATAGTGTAGCTTTAACAAAAGCAGGTATTATTTTTAGCTTTTTCTGTGGATGAACTGATTTTAAAAATCTCCAGTGCACATACTAAAACAAGTTAATTAAAAAAACCTCAGAAAACCCAAGAAAGCTGATCTTAGTTCAGTAGATGATCAGATTTGTCTTTAAATTGGATTAGATAGTTAAACAACATCAGACTTCGACAAGTAATTCCTTCTGAGTGTTGATTGTGGCTACTGGTTGTGAAAAGAAATAAAAAAGAATGAACAAGTTTAGTTGTGGGTGGGAAGAGAGATGCTGTTGGATGGTATTGCCCAACAGCAAAATGAACATCACCTGGAAAACAACCCAGTCTCACATAAAGCAGAGGGGAAGGTGAGGTGGACAGCAAAGGAGTGAAAAACATGAGGTGTCAAGAATGTTTTCTGTGCCTGGGAGGTAGGCATAAACACCAAATTGTTTTGGGTTTCCGTTTGTACGTCCATGGTTGAGGTGCAGGAAAACACTGTATTATGTTACATAAATGCTGCATCATGTGCTGTTCATCTGTTCTGTGAAACAGGAATAATGGCAGCAGCAGAAATGAATTTGTAGATCAGAAGGAGGAAATTTCTTCTGTGAGCACGTTAATTAAAGTCCCTGAAATGAGGCTACAAATTACAACCTATATGTTACTTTCAGTAAAATGCTAAAAGGAAAAGGAAAGTACTGAGACAAGCACAAATATGGTCTTGTAAACAAAGTGGTGTTGTTCCTTGACCATAAGGTCTTGGTCATAGTTTGTCTTGTACCCAACAGAAGTTTTCTTTCAGTCTGTGGTGTGTCCAAGGACTGTGTGGTATTATCTATCATTCATTGTGAAAAATTTTGAAAGTGATGTAGCCACCAGTGCCTCTTGTTCTCTTGAACATCTGAGTTGGACTAGCATGGCATTTAATTCTTCATTCATTCCTCATAACTGTTTCATTTTTACCTTTTTTTTTTTCTTTTTCTGAAAACAGTGTTAGGCATCTTCAGTTTCAACATGGACATCTTCTGGAATATCTGATAATAAAAAGCTTGTGTGTTTCTGAAATGCTGAAGACTTTTTTTTGTCTTGGCTATGCTGGTTTTTTTCTGAAAACCAAAACATCAGCATAAATTCACAAAGTTGAAAACAGGGTTTTTTTTAATGCAAACCCACTTCATTCTGTATCACACGAGGAATGTTCTTTTTCCCTGTTATGTCCACAGTGATTATGCAGAAACCTGCCTGAGGCGAACAGACAGAAGGTGAAGTAGTATTAGTCAGAGGCAACATAATAGCAGATCATACTGGGAATTTGAAGGTTGGTGTATATTTTACTTCCAGTCCCCTGATCCTCACAGTGTTGGAAACCCTGGGGTTTCTTGGGCTTTGCAGGTGAAGTCTGGTGTCTCCACAGGAGAGACCTTTCTCCTCTGCTAGTTAGAAGCCTGCATTGGTTTATGCTGAAAGCTTAGGGTTCCATTGCATGGACAACATTCCATCTTGCACACCTTTTGCCAAGAACAAGGCGTGATTTGATTTATCTGCAGTCTCACACTGCAAAGACTCTGGCAATACCCCTGTTAAGAATTCCTGGAGTTTGCCTGAGAATCCCACAGAAAGGGTGTTGAGTGGCTGTAAGATAGTAAATAGCCCCACTGTGAATCTCACTGCTAGAGTAACTTGAGGAAGTATTAACTAACAAGGACCTAACAACAATAAAAAAAACCCACTACTGATGCAGGGCTGAGAGGCAAAATAGCAGGTAGTTATCCCCATTAGTTAAATGGGGATAATGTAAGTACATGCCACTTCATGGGTATTGGATAGTGAAAGATTTAGACAAAAGGGAATGAATAAATCCAAATAATACATTCTGTATCATAGTATATGCAGTATATAGGAATAATCTTTGATTGAAAATATCCCTAATAGCATCCTCTGGTTTACCACAGGTACTTGTTGAGATTTTTGCTACTGTCAATAACTACTGTCAATAACTAAGAGATGAGTAATAATTTGAGTTATAATATAGCGTTACAATTTGATAGCAGTTTTGTCTTCCTTGTTAATGTTTTGGAGCCAACTAGCCATACCAAAAAAAAAAAAAAGTGTCTTTGCCTTTGTTCTGAAGATGATCAAAGGAAAGGTTATACTGAAGCAGTAAAAAAGGGACTGTAAGAAATCAAGTGTAGTTGTCTATTTGCTCCACTGCAGATGAGGTGTGTTGGCCCATTCATTTTGTTACTTATTGCCAGTTGTGCTCTCATACCAAAACAGGTAATTACTGCCTCATCATCTGTGCTTTTATTTTTACAGTTGCTTAAGGTAAATACGTATCTAAGAAAATGTACATCTGGATACAGCTTTCTAAATTTCTCAGGAGGATCTAACTTTAGTTGGTTGAAGGGTGCTACATGAATGTATGTGCAAGGGACTCCTGAATTTACTAATGTTCTTTTCAGCAAATCATTTGTAACAGATGGATGGGTGGGAAGCCCATCTGCACCATCATAGCAGTTTGAGATGAGGTCCGTCTCTACATAAATGTCAGAGCAGCCTATAAGGCCTGTGATTCATCAGTCAACTTTGAATTGCTGTGAATGAAGTGTAGGGACTGACAGTATGGTATTTTACATAAGCAGGAGGGAACAGGAAGTTGGGTCTCTGAGAAACTGACTGTGGGTTTCAAGGTACACAAAGACTTTGACTTAATTAGCTTAGATTTGCAGAGCTATGGAGAAATCCTCACCAGTGCCCAGGCAAATTCAAAAGGTATTCCTCTCCCAGTTGCCTGTTGGGTAGTTTCTTGAAGGATTGTTACAGATTATTTTCCTGTGTGGAGAGATTATTTTTGGGGTTTGGTATACTTCTCCTAGTCACATACTGGTTTATGTTCCTACGTGAATTGCCAAGACTGGAATATATGGATATTTAAACCGTTGCTTCTCAGTAATGTCTCACTTCTCAGTGGAGCAACTGTTAGAGTGTGTCACGACAGGCTTTTTTTTTTCCCATACACAACTACACATGTATATTTTGAGCAGGCTATTGTATATGTCTTTTCTGTGTTGAAGAAATAGAGATATAGTTGAGACTTCTGTTTTCTTCAGCTCCTGAAGATTTTTAAACCAATGTGCAGTTTCAGCAGAGTCTACTGGCCAAGTGATTTAAACATCAAGATTACGTAGCTACAGAGTACAAAGACTAAAGCATGTCTTAATGATGCATTGTGAGCAATACTAGTTGAAAGGAAAATAAATAAGCTTTTTTTTATAGCATTCAAACATTAAGGGGAGTAAGGAAAAGGAAAGAGGAGGAACAGGAAGGAAATGATTCAGTGCATGCATAACATTACTGTCCTTTTCTGTATTCACTCATTTACGTGCATTGTCATTAACAATTCCGGTTAACCTCCTGTTGAGACAGTGGAGCCAATTGTTGCATCTTTGAGTTGCCATTTAGGGGAAAGTTGTGTGTCAGCCAAAAAACTACTCCAGAACTATAATGACTAGAAGTATTTCTGCCCTGTGTGCTTTTGTTTTATGGGTTTTTTTCCTCCCCAAGTTTCCATGCTATGAAAGTAAACAAGTCATGAGGGAAAGATTTAAAAAAAAAAAAAAGTGTTTTCTACTCTGTTAAAAACAAAGCTTGTGAGAATTGTTGCATGTTTCTTGTTATTTTTGTAATAAGAAGCATGACAAAAAAATAGCTTTATGATGAGCAGTAATTCTGTTGTAGAAATCTTCTTTAAAGCTACCAGGGAAATAAAGGCAACATGCTTTGGCAGGTATGCTTTAATTCTGTCTGATTTTGTGAACTGTTTTTCTTGGCAGAGACCTTGGAACAGTCGGTGCTGTTGCTATAGACAGTGAAGGCAGTGTAGCTTGTGCAACATCCACAGGAGGCCTCTCTAATAAACTGATTGGCCGTGTTGGTGACACAGCGTGCATAGGTATGGGGTGTGGGATCTTGCCTTTTACTTTCTGGGGATATCTCATTTAAAGAAAGGAAAAAAAAAAGTATTACAGTTCTCATTTTCATTAGCAAAACAAAACATAAATACTAGTCCAGCTGATATGGAGGTCTAACATTCAAATCTGTCAAAGCTAAAGCTCCTTATAGCATGAAGATTTGCAAGAAAGAATTGGGAGTTCTACGTGGAAAATGGGATGGCAGTTTGTTTTTTCTGTCCTTACTTCAGTGCAAACACCTGTGTTTCCTTCCTCTTGATTCTGATAAAGCTCTCCTTTTTTATGGCTCTGCTTTCCGCTAAGTCAAAAAAGGTAGCCTGCTCCATGTTAAGGTGCTGTTTCCTTGATACTTAAGGAAATAGGTGTAATTCCATTTACTACTGGTTGCATCAGTGAGCAAGAATTATAAAGTGACTTGGAACTCTGAGTAAATTCCTGTTCTTAAGAGAGCCCTGATAGGACTGTCTCAGAAGCTAATAGATATGGTTGTAGAATAAAGGAAATATTTTAAGAGATCTCTTATCCAAGTATAAAGAGACACTTGAAATCCTTTCCACAGATTTCTTCCTCTCGTGAAACAGACTTGCCATTTGATTGTTTCAGGGTTCTACCATACAGCTGGGATTTGGAAAATAATTATTTTTAGTAAAACATGTTCCAAACTCCAATAGCATTGCTGTTGGCAATATATGATTATTATAAAACTGTCTTTCTTTTGCATACAAAGTTGCTGACGTTTCAGTATCCTCTGGATTTTGACTATGGTTTTCCATTCTGTGTCTGGCTGCAGCCTTCTGACTGCAAATGCCCTCCCTCCTGTGAAGATCATGTTCAGCGTTCTTACAGTTTGGGAGATGGGTTTGTGAAGGACAAGTGAAACTGGGCACTTTTGAACATATTGCTTGCAACTTTTGGTCTCACTAGGCATCTTCAGAAATGTCAGCTGTGCTTTTAAACATCAGAGGCTTTGGTAAGGGGGCATTGCCTTAATATGGCAGTGTTTTTCCACATGTTACTCGGAGTCCATTAAAAGGGTCTGATCCGGGAAGTGCAGAAGGGAAGAAACTTTCATTGCTTTTCTAAGGCCTCTATCCCCTCCCCCAGTACTTTGTTTATAATGTTATGGTATGCTTCTTCCTAGCTCCTGGGAAATATTTTTCTTAGGAGATGTGGTAGAAATGTGGGTATTGAGCAAGCAGAAGCTTGGTGGAGAACAGGGTGTGGAATGTGCCAGCAAAACAAGGATGGGAGAAAAAAAAAGGGGGAGAAGGGGAATTCAGCAGAAGAAACACTCTGCTTGTGTGAGGTGTTCAGGGCTGGTTTGTGAAGTTTTACTGGAGCCCATGCTCTTGAAATCTCTTATGTGCTGTGGGGGGTAAGTTCGCCTTAAACCAGTCAGCTCACCAATGTCCTCACTAGATCTTCCTTTATATCCTCTCAACTGATATGACCTGGCATTCAGGGTCCCCACCCTATCTTGCTGATCTTCAATACATCTTCCCTTGCTGTTCCGGAAAATATTTTTGCCCATTCCTATGGAGTGTTGGCCTGCTTCTGCCCCTTGTACACAAACAGATCACTAGCAAATGACTTGCTCCAAATTTTGTTCATCTCTTTCATATATTTTACTTTTCAAATTGTGGCAGAAATGAGAAAGAAGCTTTTCTGACACTTTGCTCTCAGAAATGCACAGAGCTAATGGACATAAAGGAAGAAATGTTTGGTACCTATTTTAAACAATGCAAGACTTTTAAACTGTATTACAAAATATTACCGTCTTTTTTTTCCCTTTGGAAAGGAAGTGGAGGTTATGCTGACAACCATTCTGGTGCCACTTCAACCACAGGACATGGGGAGAGCATTATGAAAGTGGTCTTGGCCCGACTGATCCTCTATCACATGGAGCAAGGTATATTCCAAATTTCCTGTAATCTGAACTAATGAGAATAGGAACCATTGCCTAATCACAGGTTTCAGTATATATACTGTCATCCTAGAACAGTTGTCAAAAGAGTTGCTCTTAGGGGTATGTGGATGGGTTAAAACAAAAACTTTAAAAACAAAACAAAGTACTAAATTATTAATAAAGCCAAAATAGCTGAGGTGAACAGAATTCTCTCTGCTGCCTGATACTGAATCCTGCTTTAGATCAGTGTACATTGAAAGACATTACTCTATACTTTGTTTAACAGAAGTTCTCTTTAGTAATTTTTTCCCAATTAAAAACTGAAATTCTGTGAACAAGAAAAAGAAAACAGGTAAAAATAAGATATATTTAAGGGAGCAGTAAGGGAGGGCTAAAACCAGATAACTGGAGCTGAAATAGAAAGTATGGGATATTGCCTTTCTAATGAACTGTAAAAGTCTTTATTGTACCAACTCTGATTACAGTGACAGAAATTATTTTTAAACTTTTTAACCATTATTTCAATTTACATTTTGTTTTGGAAAATGTACTAACTGACTGGATGGGTATGTGATAAACAGCTGACACAGTATGTCTTATGTGACTGTAATACAATCTGACTGTGGGGTGACCCTTTGTAGCTTTACCTTCATGACTTAGTTTGTCATCTAAACCCTTGATTATGTTACAGCCTGTAAACATAGCCAGACAACATACTTGTGTTGCATGCAGTTCAAGAATCATTAATAAAGATATCACCATTATTTTTAGAAAGCTGTAGCTTTGGGGCAGTACAGTGTAACTTGCTTTGAGATAACCAAAGTGGAAATAGTTGGAAAACATTCAATTTACATTTTCACTGGAGAAGCAGTCAGTAGAGAGACAAGTAACAGCTGCAAATATTTTTGTTGTGCTTTATAGGATTGTTTGCATATAATGGGTGCATTTCTCTAAATCTCACAGCTGACGTGACAGTTTCAGCATAAAATACGACCTACAGATTATTTCCCAAAGTTCTGAACATGTTATGCTCTCCCTTTACTCTCTAAATTATGTCTCTAAGTATTCAATTTATGAACAGCTTTCTAAGCTCTTGTCTTAACTGTGTAAACCAGTTTCTTCTCTGGCTTGATGTTAACTGCATTGCAAGACTTAAGCTTTGATAGCAGTTATCTGGCTTGTGATTAATTAGTTTGAAAGGCAAATGAGTCTCAAAAAGATTATTGGAAAAAGAGAAAAAGAAAATGAACCCACACATATTCATGTCTAATTGGTTTGTACTTGTTCACCCTGCCCATGCTTGCTTTACCTTCATTCATCCGGCCCAGAAGTACAACTCAGCTGCCAGGCAAACACGTCAGCAGTCAGATTCCCCCCAGCCCCTCCTCGCACCATGTTTCCATGAAGGCACTGAAAACAAACCCTCACGTTATTATAGCTTTTTGATTCCTTGAACAGTGAGCTAAAGTTGCATACGTAAGAATGACTGTAGAGCCCTCACAGTTCTGTTCAGCTATTTGGTAACTTGCATACTAAATATCCTCTTTTGGACAAATGCTGCAAAATTTCTTCTGTATTTCAGGAGTGAATTTCACTTCTGTATTTCAGGAGTGAATTGCTTTGCCAGTCTTAACAGCTGTTGGAATTTCAGTCTTATGGTGGCAGCTGTTGTCTTGGTGAAAAATCAAACACTGAAATACTGACCCTTTGAAGACAGTGCCACTGACTTGAATAGTCTCAGTGTCACCCGTGCGTCAGAGTAAGGAGCTTTGTCCTGTCAGTCACCAGTGCTGTGAATAATTCTGACTCTGCTGGTTTTATTTGGTTTTAACTCAAAATTTGCAGAGAAGGCATGAAGGCTAGGTTTTGTTCCATCGCCTAAGCTGCATAACATTACTGAGGGTCTATATCTTAGGGTAATTAGGCCAAGCCAACTACATTCCTGAATGTATATTTAAACTTGTAGAGAAAAATATTTTGCTGCTATTATAAGTCTGTGTGTATGATGTACCTATTAAATCTGACTTATTTAGAAAATACTTCTGTCAATATGAATCAAGTAGTGAAAAGCTAAAGTTGCATTTCTGGTCCTTTGTCTGATGTCTAGTACATTGAGACCTCATTTTGCCTGATGGTTTCAAAGTTTCAGGAAGAGTCATGCTGATGTCTGCTTTTGATAATTTATGACAATGTGTAGTACGTGCTTTGAGCTCTGTTGCAGCCAGTGGAACTTGAACAGAGATGATGACTGAAATTTTTGATTGTTTTGATGTGTGTTTGTCCAGATTGTAAATGCTTTAGATGTACCTTGTCACAAACCTTTGATGAAAACCTTTCAGATTGGCATTTTTTTCCAGTCAAATGATGGCATAAGAACTGGTGTGTCGTGAACATAAAGTATTTAGATAGTTTGTGTTAAACACTGAAACTGAATCAAAATCTGAAGCTATACAAATAAATACTTGGAGCAGTACCACACCATAGCAGCTCTTTGCAACTGTCTAGAGCCTTTCCAAAAGTGCTTCCTTTGTTAGACTGGAAATTTCATGCTGATTTAGTTGAAAGAGAAGTTAGATTTGACTGGTTCCATAGGGAGGGGTGAAATTTTAAGAGAATGTTAAAACTGCCAGGACAAGTAGTATGAAGTTATTTTTTCTTTTCAGGCATGTCACCAGAGGTAGCAGCGGACACTGCATTAGACTACATGAAGACACGAGTTGGGGGCTTGGGAGGTGTCATTGTTGTCAACAAGGCAGGAGAGTGGGCAGCAAGGTTCTCCACCAAGCAAATGTCCTGGGCTACTGTAAAGGATGACAACCTGCATTATGGCATTTACGCTGGGGAGGAGCATATAAAATCTGTTGATGAAGCACTTGCATCTGAAAGGGAGGGATTCTGAGAACGAAGAAAGTTGATAGAGAAGAATGAAGATCTCCAGTTTTTGCTGGAGGACAGTGACCGTTGATTTTGTCTTTCTGAAAGATCTTTTGGTTCACAGGCATGACCACATTTACCGTCAAAACAAAATCTGGATGTAGTTCTTTGTGGACATGTATATATGTCCTTTGTGAAGTCAGATCCTCCTTCTTTAGATCAGAAGGAGAATGGGGTCTGTAGGTTCCATGGTTAGCACACCTTAATCTTACATTAAAGGAAGCCTGAGTTTCAGTATTAGAGGAACTCCTTTCCACATCCATTGTCAGAGACTGCTGCCAGGATGATTTGAGAGAAAAATACCTATTAATTAAAAACTGAATTTTGAAAATTCAGAGTCTTTTGAGCAGCTGTCTCATGGTAACAGCTTGCTAATAGTGAGTGAAATACCACCAAAGAACAGTGAAGAGTTAAGGTAACAATTGCTCTCACAGGCTTGAGGTAACTTGTCACAGGATATAATGAAGTAAAGAAAGGAACTTTCTCCAGAGAAGTTGTAAGCTGATGCTAAGGAGCTCTAATTCCGTTCCCTGACATGAGACTGGAAATCACAAGCAAGTAGGCTACAGTGTTTCAAACCGTATGTGGACAGCTAATGAAAATGATGCTATGGATGTAATATCTGGGGTAGTAATAAAGAAGGTCGTGCTTTCAATAAAATAACAGCAATCTTTTCTACTCAAATGCAAAGGTGATCGGTACCTTTTAAGTCAAAACATTAGACAGAGATGCTGATTAACTGGAAAAATAATTACCTGAAAGTAAGTGATCAAAGCAAGCTGTACTAAAATAAATAAAACTGCCTGTTAAAAAGCTTCTTGTGTGAAATCTCAAACACTGTCTGCAGAGATTTGCATTTTTTAAAAAATTGATATTCTATGTTACTTCTAATACATTTTCTTCATTAAGATTTTGTATTTTTAAAAGAAAGAAAATTCCTTTTTTATTTTATGAATCTCAACTACATTTTCTTTTGTGTTGAGAACTGTAATAATTTTATGCATTTCAGGTGGTGACTAGATTTTCTTTTGCATGCCATCATTGTGTGGAATGTTCCCTTCACAAGATAGCCCAAATAAACATAACAAAAATCTTAAATCGTGGTTTGAAAGTACTCATACCTGTGTCCCAGCTACAGTAAGATGTATTCCTGAGTTGGCACATACAGAGTAGTATGTTGCCAAGGTTGCCAAGACAGTCTTAACTTGCTCTATACTTTGATCTGTGGTTTCTTGGATGTTGCAGACGATTGGATGTGGACAGCAATGGTTCAGGAGAAGGCGGTGGATGCAAAGCTTGACCATGGAGTACTTATGCACTTTCTTCAATAGAATATTGTGTTGAAAATGGTTGCTACCTGATCATCAGAAGTTCATAAAACAGTAACAGTAATTCTGATGTGCTTATTGGTAGAAAAAAGTAGCCTTCTATTTAGTAAAAGTTAATTCATTTCCCCTTCTGTGTGTGAGATACCAATCCTACAAGGCCAGGCTGTTCTCTGGGGGTAAAAAATAAAAAAAAGCTTCATTTCCAAAATACATCCGAAGTATTTGTCACCAATATGCTTTGTTTATCTCACCTGTCCCTAGTGGAAGATAAAACTGGGGACAGGAAATAGAAAAATAACCTCCATGAGTTCAGCCAAAATTCACCTTGCAGCATTACTTTCATGAAATTGTTCAATGGTTCTTTTTTAATAAAAAATAATCCAACTTGAAGTATGTTTTGTAGAGCTAAATGGGGATGCATGGATGTAGGCTGTACACAAGGATACAAATATCTTGTCATATATGCTGGCTTTGTCAGATGAAGGAGTGCATAGAAGGCACGCTCCTCATAACTTTCCCTTTGCTTGAATAGCTGGAGGGAGAAGTGTTTACTCAGTACTGCCATAACACCTGGTGTACCTTCTTTGTAAAGCTGTTTGTGTGTTAACATTTTTGTTGTGGTCACACTCCAAGCTGACCAAAACCCAAGTGATGGTGAGTGTAGCAGCAAGCATAAGGTGGCACACCTGCTGCTGGGTGGTTGATTGGTGAGGATTTGACGCTATGTTAACTCCACCAGTTGGCTTTGGGTTAGCTTTGAAAAAGTTCACATCGACCCAAAAGGCACCAGGAACCTCAGCAGCACTGCACACAGGCTCTCAGGGGTGTCAGAAGGAATAGTGAGGGGCTACTGTGGTTAATTCACCAAAGCTGTTCTCAGGAATATGACGTAATCAATTGCTGGCTCTTGACAAAGTCATTATCCTCTATAAGTTCTTCTGTCACTCATAACTCGAGTCGCTGGGCACCTTCCAACAGTGCATTAAGCACTGTGACTGCCATCTGCTCTGTATGATTTCTTCTGTCTAACCCACCCCTTCGTCCCATGCTTTATATTCCTTTCCTATAAAAACTGTCTTGTTTTCAAAAATATGCATGGGCTGTTATGTTGCCTAAAATCAAAAGACAAAAACTTGCAACTGATAAAAAGCAGATCTTCAATGAAAGCTACCTGCACATGTGATAAAGGATTTCTACAATTTTTATAAGGTTAATTAATTAGTTTATCTAGCAGGTACATCCGTTAGGAGATGAGTTGCTCCAGTAACACAGCCTTGGGTCAACCCCTTGGAGTTGGTCCAGAGGCTTCCTTGCCCTATTTCTTATGTTTCTTAAGTGCTGCTGGAGAACCAGATATTCTTGTCAGAAATTCTCTTCCTAAGAATTAGACTAAACAGAATTTCAAGAATGTGCTAGAAGGAGTTAGCTTATTCTAAAATGTGAGAAATGGCAAGAAAAGTATTAGAAACCATACAACTGTAAATTTTAAAGCTACAAAGCTACAAGTATGTGAAAAAGCTTAAAAATGTTCAGGCATCAGTTATACCTTTCCAATTCATGTGGGGCTGGGAATATATATATATATACACATACATACATACATATATATATATATATATATATATATATATATATATGCCTGTGCCATATGAGTTGATGGCATTTGATAATCTTCAGGCTGTAGTTTGTTTGCTCCACAGTTCAAATGATATTAGCTCAGGCAAAGCAGTGGTCCAGGCATTCAGGGCTGTCTGCTTTTCTTCCAAGTAGCTGGCCCACACTCAGTAAAGGTATGTGATTTCCTCACCTGATCTGGATAGCAGATAGACCTCTTACAGGACAGTGTTCCTCGTAAGGGGGAATGGTAGGTCAGGGATGTGGAAGCTTGAGACCTGGAGATGGAAGAGTTTCCTCTCTTGCTTTAGCCTTTTCAGTCATGTTCTTTAGCTAGAACAGGGTGAGACTGTTGCAGATGATGTTAGAGGTTGCTGGTGTTGCACAGGACTGCCTAATTTTTTAATACGCTTACATGTCACCTGACCTTTGTGAATATTAAGAAACTACCCTTTCTAAGGGCTGTAACATTTAACAGCTTTTATAAATGTAGTTGCAAGGTGCTGAACTTAGGGGGGATACCAACAGCAGGACAGGAAGCTGTGTGCCCCTGCTGTGCACTGCTGCTAGAAATGAGCCTCTAATCCAAATGGCTGTGACCTGGATATCAAAGAAAGAAAATTAGAGGTCTGTTGCCAAGAAACTGGGTGTCCTTGGCATCTAGCAAAGCAGAAACAGTTTTAATTATCTAATTAAAGTGGGGCAACCTGTTATTTTATATCATTTAGAAAGCCAGTTGTGGATGTTGTCCTGTTGCTTTCTTAGTACTCTGTAGAAAGTGTCCCTGACATGCACAGATAGCTGTGATGGGTCTACGTATCAAAGATGTTAACAAAAGCCCCAGGGTGGTGACCACTGACTTTGTTCACATATTGTTAGTTCTATGTAGGTTTTGCTTCATAACCTTTGCAAGTTACAAGTAATCAAAACCTGTCCTGTAGGACACCAGTGTTTGGAAACATTTTTTTCAATGCTCTACTTTGTCCTACATTTTAGTTCTTTGTCTCCGGGGTGGTTTTCATTGACTTTGAAATCTAGCTTGGCAAAGTTTAATGGCACTCGCTGTTGTGCTTGTTTCTCTTCTGGTCTGCTTTTCCCTTGATATGCTCTGATAAATATTTGCTGTGGGACAGATTTCAATCTCAGTTACGTCAGTATAAATGAAAAGCAAAAAGCACAGTCACTGAAGTCTGTGATTATGCTGCAGGAAGTGAAATCAGACGTGGGCTCTCCTGTCCGAAGTCAGTCCTCTGTATTGAAACAGCCTTTGCTAATGAGCGAGAGAATAGAGAGGGCAGAGAGCCTGCTGTGGGGAGTCACTGCCTGAAACAGGACTCTGGTCTCTGACAGTTTCAGGGTAAAGATGATGCCCAGGGATATGGTTAAATATGCATACTGGGAAATAAGTGTCAAATGATTCACATGAAAGAACCTTAAGAGCACACAGAGTGAGCAAAGAGTCATTTTGTTTTAGACGTGCAAACCACAAAGGACGGGAATCTCATTTTCCTTCCCACTGCACTCCTTACGCTTGGTTTATTGGGGGCTTGTGGATACCCTGCAACCTCTGTGTAATTGAGTTTTGCCAGACCTGGTCACATGTGCTATAATTTCAATTATTTTTTAAATTTACATTTTTTTAATTCTTGCCTTTTGGCCTTTAAAGTTCCCCTTGGTTGGAATGAGGCTGTTTTCTTGTGGTTCCTCTCTAAGTCCTTTTCTGCTGAGGACAGGATGGGTTATGATGCAGTCTGCGTGGGCTTTAGCCCTCCAGCCCTGCACTTTTGACCCTTTCCTGCTAGGGCTTTACTACAACTTAAGCTATGTAAATGCATGGTAGCATGCAGCTTATTAAATACTCAGCCTCTTCCAGACTTAATGGCTGTGCCGGGTGCTGCCTGCTTAGCGGCATAGCAGGCTGTGTGCTTAGCAACCCCAGCTGCCGTGAGCGCATCGCCCCATGCACTGCCTTCCCCGCCGCCTCACCACTGAATATTGCAAATATTGCCAGCTTTTTCTGGAACAAAACCTTGCCTAGGTTCGGGCATAACTACCACCTGCCAGCCACAGCCTGTGTATTTTAACAGTGTCATGAGGGCTGACTGTGACAGGACACAAAACCTTGGGCTGTTAGAGGTGCTCAACCCCCTTCTGCAAGTACTAATGGCTGTAAAACAAATACACATACCAGCAAGTGTAGACCCAATTGTTTTAGCACTTGCTTTTGCTTAGGAATTTCAAAATTTAAAAAACTCATAGTTTCAAGAACAATTCATAAACCACTGTTCTTCTGGGCTGGAAAAGTGCACAATTTGCTAGGATATGGGTGCTCTTGTACTCTGTAGGAGGAGCTCATTTTCTGCATGGAAGAGAGCTACAGCCAG
Organism: Prinia subflava; assembly: GCF_021018805.1. Taxonomy (NCBI): domain Eukaryota; kingdom Metazoa; phylum Chordata; class Aves; order Passeriformes; family Cisticolidae; genus Prinia; species Prinia subflava. Next base: position 29,726,992 of record NC_086248.1, on the reverse strand, counting down.
TAAATCTCTTCATTCCTACATTATAGAAGGTAATCTGTGGTGTCCTTGATTGGTTAATTTCTTTATTTGTTTTGTTGGTTTTATGTCTTAAAAGCTGAAGAAGGTTGTTGTCACTTTACTTTTATTTCACCTCAGCTAACCATTCTGAGATCCTCAGACACAACTACAGCGCAGCTAAGCCTCTCGTAGGATGATCACTCAGAAATTACTATATTGGGGAAATGAGTTGCAGGTTTTCAAGTATTTTAACCCAGGAGAAATCACAACTATTTTCTAGTCTTAATGCCTAAATAAAGAGGCCACAGGTCCTTCTCTCTGTTATTCCTGCATTAAACAAATAAGTTCTGTTGAGGTGTGGTCTACTCCAGCCATGGTCAGAATGAAAATGAGGAGGCTCTCAGGGAGAAAACATCTGGAAAGGGAGGGGGGGAAAGATGGCATCATGCCAGATGCCACTGTACCTTCTGGGCTGCCACCAGGCTGTGCTTCAAGCTTCTATGGGGCAAGGGCATCTGCTAGAAAACAGACCTGCATTTTCAAATCCAAAGACACTTGGTATTTTCCCGGAGACAAACCTCCAGAAGTCCTGCATGTAATAGTAATATTTATATAACAATTCAGTTCTTCAAAGAAGTATACAGAAGCTGTGAAGTGATCTGCACAGCAATTCAGTGGAGTTTATTATATTTGAACTGTTTTATCTCTGGCAAGCATGCAGGGTGATTAAGCAACTCCTCTGGAGCTACCAAATGCATCTGAGGTAGGGCCAAGATTAGAATATTGATTTCTTGCTTCCTGAGTCCCAGGCTCAGTTCACTACATTATGTTGTCTTTACAGATAACATTTAGACAAATAGATCTTGACATAACAAAAGCTCAGTAGCCTCTCAGTAAATTGAGCAGGGCTTTAGCTGTTCAGTACCTGTGATTTGTGCATGTCTCACACTTGGTGCCAGTAATGTCAGTAACTATTGTATATTTACAGTGAAGCTCACTTGTATCCTGAGGCATACTAAACTTTTTTCCTCTGAGTAGAAATAAGCCTAATTATGATACATTTTCCTTATGTCAGATTGAGATTTGCACAAAAAATTCAAAGAAATTTTGCTTCAGTCCTCTTTACAAAAACCCCCAAAATGTAGAGATTTTCAGTCCTTACCAGGGGTAGCTTGTCACTCATTCTAATTTCTTGAGTAAGAAGTCAGAAAGATGGGAAAAGTCCTACATACCCAAAGTTGAAATCCAAGTACTTTTGAAATCACCACATACCAAGGATACTCGGTTCCTGATATCCAGATGCCAAAGAAAAGGCACGTACTTGAAAGCTGAAATAAATTCTACACAGAGAATAACACAGGTATATTTGTGTGAGAAAATTTGTGTCTGGGTATCCACAGAGGTGTAAGAATATTGCCATTGCTACAACCCAGGAAACTTCCAAACTACACCAGAGCTTGCTGAGGTGTAGGCCGGGACTTCTTTTCCATTCCTAAACTCCAGGTATCTCATCTGCAGCTAACAAAGGACCCTGTTTACTCTCTTGAAGTCTTGACAGTCCTACAAAAGCTGTACTGGTGTTTCAAACACATCAAGTTGTCTACTAGTCTTCTCCACCCTTCTTTGTTACTTGATGCAGCAGCACGATGTCATTTGTCAGAGCACCAAAACTGGAGACATGCTGAATATGTGAATACCAAGGAAGTGGTTTCCTTAGCAATAACAGGCATGTGAAAGTCAAAACTTCCTTTCCTCCTCATGTGACCTTTTTCAAAGCAATTCAGCCTGGGGACAATAGGAGTGAATTCCAAACACCCACAGTGTTCCTGCATGGCTCGGCAAGGATCCGCTAAATGGCAAATTTATCTTACCTATTTATTAAGGTAAAATTATATTTCCCTTTAGATGTTCTTCTCTAGGAATTCTGTGTATTTATATGTACAGGAAAGTGCTTCTTGAAAGCAGAATTACCTAATGCCACATAAACAAATGTATAGAATATAAGTAATTTTCTTGCCATTGTGGACCAAAGCTTTTGTTATGCATAAAATTCAAGTACTTTCGGTTGTCAGGAAATAATGACAATTCTTACCAGCTTGTTTTAATAGCTGGACTTCCCTGATGACACCTCACCCATTTCATTTAAGGTGAAAATCAACACTCCTAAGGAAAAAAAAGAGAAAGGGAGATGATTTATGAAGGCAAGTAAGAGGAAGATGACATTCATCTCACCCATCCTGCATACAAGAGCAGTATCAGTCCTCTGTTGCTATTCTTATCCTATTTAGTACAGCCTTTTCTCATCCCTAAGGAGACAACAGTGATAGCCAGAAGTGCTTGCACAAAGCTGCCTGTCCAAGAATCCTGAGGTATTTTCTAAAAGTAGCAACTAAATTTAAACCTGAGCTGTCTACTGAGTTGGAGAACTATTCTCTATTTTTTTTTGAGCTAGGGAGGTGATACAGCAGGTAGTTGTCAGAAGGTCAGAGAAAATTGCTGTTGGAGCTGGAAATGGTCACTCAGCATACTTTCTGTATGATAATGTGTGACAGACTGTCTTGGATTTCAGAAGATCAAGGAAACTTCTGGTGTTGCAGTTCTCCCCAGATCTGGTGCTGCTGGACCACCCATACACATCCTGTTGCCTTGCTGCCCACTGATGGTGTCTGTATTCAAGTCTCTGGTGATTCACCAAGACAAGGGTTTAGGCCTCAAGGACCACTGATTACCATCTCACTTTTAGTCACACATGTTGTGGTTTGCTTGAGTTTTCCCCACCACTTTCAGCCTTTAGTTTTAAACTCTAGAGCATAAGTTTTCAGAAATGAATAATGCAATCTGAATAGCTGCATTTGGAGCTGGTCCCACCAGGCAGGAGAAGAAATTTGACAGGAGACAGTTCCTCTGCAGTTTTCTGTGAATCTGAGAAAGAGATGTGCTGTGGATTTGGAGCCTTAATGTCTGGAGGAAAATAGGCAAGCCATCTGCTCCCACAGGTGCTGGTGCATCGGTGCTTTGTGCCGGTTCCTCCAAGGCAAAACGTATTGTCTAGCCAAGCATTCATGTCCAACAGAGTGTGTAAGTACCTGCGGTGAGTTGTTGTATGAAATCCCAATCCACCCTTGGCAGAATGTCATACCAAGCATGTTCATGTTTAATGCCAGGAGCTATTCAACTGCTCTGCAGTATTTCTGTGGTTTCTGAAGGGGGACTGTGGTGAGGATGCTTGAAGAAGGATGCAAATGGACTCTCTGTACACGGCAGCAGCCTCTGCCTCTGATTCAGTGCCCAAGGGGGTGACCTTCAAACCAACTTTTGATAACACCCTCTTAGCCAAAGTCAGACATGATCAGAAACAGGGGCAGCTGAAGTAAAACAAACACAACTGTGGTGAACAACTGCAACGAGCCTTTCTGGATATAGGACACCTGTTCCACAGGAAACAAAGAGCAGGAAAACGAGGCCTGTGCCTCCCATGGGGGAGCAAGTGAGTAGCAGCTGGGTCACGGCTCCCATGGCACCATGGTGGTGGTGCAGCACGGAGGTGGGCTTCCTGCCATCAGGAGGCTTAGCAAGTGATGCCAGAGCCCAAAGTCCCACACTACTCAGCCTGTGTGAAGTAGGTGCACACTTGGAACACCAGGGGTGGTGAAACAAAAGGCATCTGCTCCCAGCCAGTGCCTTGACATAAGAAAGGAGTACTCAGAAAAAGGCTCCTGGATTTTTTTTTCTCGCATGGCAGAAAAGGGTCAGAAAAAGGTGTAAGAGAAGCCTAGAAAATGCTCTCTAGCAGAGGAAAGGTGGCACTGGGCTGCCCACAAGTCTCCCTCCAATAGTAACTACACAGGCTGGGTGAAAGTCAAGCTAGGCAGTACCTTGGTGCCACAGTAACATCCAGTAAACTACAGCACTACTAAACTGCTGATTTTATTACATGTTACTGCCAAAATGAGAAGTTCAGGACTTATTCAACTGTCTCTGGGTTGCTGTTCTGCATGCAGTGCTTTCCAATCTGCTGTCACCTTGGCCGGGGGTTAAGGACTGTCCCTGTGTCTGTGAAACAGAAAAGGCACGGTGACATTCTGGGATGAAGGGGGGCACGGTGGGGTTGTGGTGGGCACAGGGTTCCTGAGAGCCCTGGGAGAACATGGCACTCAGGAAAGGTTCTGCCCTCCCAGGGGAGTCACAGCAGAGCAGAGATCCCTCCAGACTCCAGCCTGCTCCACACTGGAGGGTGTCTCTCTGGGAGTTTAGAGAGGTGCAGATCAGCACAGAGAAAAAGCAGCTTTGGCCAACACTTTGCCTTCCTCACACAGCACTAGCCCACCACTATCCATGTGTCTTGCTACCAGCACTTGAAGAATTCAAATGAAATTCAAAGCCTAGAAGTCTGCCAGTGGAGAAGCAGCACTGCACATTAACCACCCCAGGTTACAGGAAGAAGCAGAGACTGGTGAAAAAGAGAACAGCAGCAAAAAAATGTGAAAGACGGGAGAGGTGTGCCTGGGGCCTGGGGGAGACTGGCACTGAGCTGCCCATGTCCGGTTACAGAGTAACCTGCTGGGCTCAGGGAATTGTTTTCCTATCAAGGACAAATTTGAATATGCAGGCTCAGTGCATTGTAATTACCCAACACAGAGCAAACTGCAAGATGTTTGTCCCATGCTGTGGGACCAGGCACTATTTACCACAATCCCACAGAAATGTCATACGATGATACTGTCAGCTACATTTATTTATTGGGTTTTCTTTATTTCTTTGTTCATGTTAAGACATGCTCTGTTTCTCTCAATGTGTCATTTAGCTCGATAACTTTAGTTGAAAAATTACTCAATAAATGTTTAAGCAAAAATCTTTCAAAGTTTTTGTCCCTTTTGGAGAAAATCTGGCCAAATACCTTTCTGTTGCTTTATAGGAGAATAATACAGTCAGGATATGCCAGCTCCTCCTGTGTAATCCAGTGGGGGTTTTTTTTCACTTAGTTTTTGCATGCTTCAGTTTTATGATTGCTCCCATGGGTCAGAATAAACCAAGATATAGAGAAAATATATTCAGCATATTTTGAAAAATAACAAGTTATATCCTCTACAGGAAATGTGGGCTGAGGCATACTATTACAAACTTTTGTCATGTCCTTTAATCTCACTTAAAAGGGCATAGTTCACCCATGCTGGTTTCTTTAGAGCATGTGCTGATAGGATTTAATTAATAAATCAGATTTCAGATTCTGTGACTACTACAAAATGTTTAGCAGCAAAGTCACTTTGACAGAGCTGCTTTTCAACATATTATCCTTCTGCTGAAAGATCTCCCAATGAATCCAGTATTTGTCTCAAACACTGAAGACAGCAATGACCTGCTATAAAAAGTTCTGTCTGGTGGTCAGAGCTTGCCATCAAGTTACTGCTACAGCAGCTCATTTGCAAGCTTGCTGAATAAAAACATGTATTAAACCATTCAGCTGATGGAAAAAAATGCAGAATTTATTCTAATTATATGTACTATGATGTTACTAGACTTCAGTTTTTCAGTTGTGTGTTTTAAAAAAACTGGCTTCTAGGAGATGGGAGTGTAAACTAAGACAGTGCTATATGCCTTTAATACAGAAATTTTCCAGCTATTCCAGCACAACAGTGCTGTCAATTTAGTGCACTTTTGAAACCTGCTATGAAACAATTATGGCAACGATGAGAGTCAAGCACATCATTCTAGAGCTGTTCCAGGTGAAATGTCCAGCAAAATGAAAAGTTGAGTGGCTGAGAATGAGGGCGGGATCCAGAGACAAGAGTGGGATGTAGAGACAAAGGTGGGATGCAGAGATGAGGGCAGGATGCAGAAGCATGGTGGGATGTGGGGGCAAGGGATGCAAAGATGAAGGTGGGATGAGCAGGCCTGGACAGACACACAGCTGATGTGAAAGGCTCTTTCACCTAACACCAGTTGTATCCTTTCTCTCAGCACAGACACACAACCTTGCCTCTTCCAGTGGATCTCTAGGCCCTTTAGTGTTTGAGAGCCATCAGGTACCAGGACAAAATTAAAAAGCATCTCTGCAGGAAAGCAAGAGCGTGTCTCCAGAACTTTCCTGATTAGCTTGAAAACATGCAATCACCCACAAAATCTATTTGCTGTCGCAGACAGCTGAAGGACACACAGAAATTCAGCATCTCCACTATTGCAACTACCAAGACCTGAAAAACAGGTTTGTGACCTGTTCTTCTGGTGTAATGGGAGGATATGATCTCCTATCTGTGGTTTCACTTGTTCTTGGTGCTCGTCACTTGATCAGGCAGATTTGGCCCTATTTCTAGTTCATTCTTCCTTTGTTCCAATCTGTTTCACAGGCAGTGTTTGGGAAAAGCACCTGCCTCTTCCAGCATCCTTTTGCATTAGCAGATCTCCGAGAACTTTACAAAATGAAAATAAATTGAAGGAATGAGGCAGATTTGGGGCAGTTGGCATGGACAGGTGATTAGGGAAGCACTGTTGATCAATGGATCACCCTTGAGAGGAGCAGATGGAAGAGCTGTCACATGAAAACAGTGTGGCAGGTTCTGGAGTGATAGCCAAGCTCCCTGAATCCTCTGTGTTTGCCACTACTGCTGAATCCCACCGAGCAGACCTCTTCTTGTGCTGTTCTTCCTACAAAGAATAAGCTACTGCTAAAACCAAACAAATGCTGCTTCAAGCAGGTGTGATTTCTATGGGGAGCCTAAACATTTCAGCCCCAGTGTGCCAATGTCATGACGTTTTGGGGGTTTCCTCCTCCAATTTTTGAAGTAACTTAAAAGCTACATTAAAAGAAAGCCATAAAATCAAGCATTCATTTTAATGTTAGAATCACAGTTGTGCTCTATAATTCTTTTTCCCTGCATGATACAATTTTTAACTACACTCCACCGGCTACACTTTAAGAAAAATGCTGATGTTTACTTTTCCTGGTAATTTACTATAGAAAATAATACTATCATGAGTGACATGTTTGATGATTTAATATTGCCAAAGTAACAATGTGATAAAATATTGTGGCATTATCTGTCTGCTTCTTATACTGTAGTTACTGTACAAATGATTTAGTGAACAGCACAGAAAACCTGAAGCTTGAAAATATCTTTTGACAAAAAAAAAGACTTCTAGCCAATGAGAAAAATGATCTCAAAAAAAAAGGCAAAGGATATGGACTAATTACTTTGTTTTCTTGTCCCACACATTCAGCTAGAAAAGAGGAGCCTTACAAAACTCATATGATAGTAGCAGCTTGTTTTGCAAACCAAAATTGTTAGTTCATGCTGTTTGATGGCATCTCCCCAATGTACATAGGGCCCTGATGCTTACAAGCTCATGCACAGTGCATCTGTTCGTGTTACACACATTCACCACCACAGAACTGTCAAAAAAAAAAGAGTAAATCATAGTTCCTGCAATACAATATTTCATGTTCTCCCCTCTCTTGTTTCTGTATTCACCTCTAGTCCAAATTTTAATTTGTAAGGGAATGATACATTTCATATTTTCTGGGCTATTCCTGGTGGAAGATGTGAAGAGCTATGGACATTTACTGTTCTCTTACAGTATTACAAATATAAATTGCTTTAAATTTAAATAATTATGTAATATCTTGTACCAGGAGGACTGCTTTGTCTCCAAAGACAATTGTTAGAAATATTTGTAATTGCAATTCTTTGCCTCTTACTACTAGATTTTTTTTTGCTTTTTGCTAATATCAATTGGCACTAAGTAAATAGTTCTGTTGTCTTTAGCAAGATAGCTTAAGGAGAAAATTCCTTTGATACCAGAAGGGCAAAACCAGGCCCTTCGTTCTTTAAACAACGATTCAAAGTCACGTTGCCCTTATTGTTGGCCTTCAGTTCTAAAGATTTTTCTCATGCCTGGCTACACTTTGACTTCATGGCTAAGGTTTCAGCTAATGATGCTATCAGACAATAGCAGAACACAATTCAAAACAGCTAGTGGAAAAATCCCTACCCTCTTCCACAGCTACTATGTTAGAGTAAAAGAAGAGCTGTGACACCACCTACTGTGAAGCAAACACATGCATTGAAGCTCTACGGCACATATCTGTACATTGACTTGCTCATTACTCTTTAGTGTTTCAAATGTAAGTTGCAAATGGTTTGGTAACAAGGCTCAAAAACAGAGCTTCTGCATCTTTTGAAAACTGGCTATGGTATTTCATTTTATTGTATTTTATTGTATTTCATTTTATGTTTTTCAGCCACAGCATTTCTCTGTAATTAACTATTGCATTTCCCATGAAGCTCACCAGAAACTATGCTGTCATGGTCAATACATCCTATCTAGTAATTTTCTTAGGGAACTCAGGTATTTTTTGTTAGCATATACTTCTCCTACTATGCTATCTGGAGGTAAACTGTGGTATTAACAACTATGGAGAGAGCAGAGAGTTACTGGTAACAGGAGGGATACATATTGCATACATCTCTGTGAGGCATTAAATTGAACCCTATCAGTCCAGATTAATATTTCTTTATAGATGAGACCTATAGTCCAAAGTCTGAAGTCTAAAAATCACTTTTGTTTAAATTGTAAAATATTATTTTCTGAATATTTTCTAATCTGTGTTAATTTTATTTTGAAATTCAGATGCAAGTCAATATTCCAGTTATTCTGATCATGTCTTTTGAAGGTTAAAGACTACATACCTCTCCCTAATTGTATCTCACCAAGTGCATAATAGAAGTACTGAATTGGACATCTGCTGCTGTCGTCTTTACCAGAGAGGCCACTTTAAAAAGCTGTCTGCTGTGCTTTCAAAGAAACCCATTGCTGTGTTCCAGCACTGAAGACAATAGTGAAGGGCAAAGATGTAACCTCTCTGGTCCAAGTGTTATATATTCACATTACATCTCCTGCAGATGAAAAAAACATCATTACAATGAAGAAGAAAATGAATTTTGGAACAGTGTATTTTTCTGAATTGTTGTTTCAGTCAGAAATGAAGTGGCAGAACTGCCCAATCGTAGTATTATTCATTAGGCAGATTCATTATGGTTGTATCTATCAGCCAACCCATATCAGATCCTCTTGTGCTAGACATTGTAAAACCAAGAGCTGTTCTGAAAGTTGGACTATGCAGACAATAATTTTGTACTGCTGAAATATGTTGCTTGGAGGGGTGCCTAGCTTTGTCACTTTTTTAGTACAAACACTTTTAGAGTAAGAAAAATGGTGTAATATTAATTTCACCCAAACCCTCAGATTATATAGGCCATGCTACACAGAAACAGAACATCAGCCAGAATGTGTTGCTTGTTTGTGACTGGAAAAAGCCAGATAAGAGACAAGTGGTCAGAGCTGCAAGTATGCTGACTGAGGGAAACATGAGGAATCAGTCTTTTTGATAGAAAATAGACTGGAAGAATGCTAGGAGTACTGAACAAATATTGAAAAAGGTATGTTCTTCCTTAAGAAAGCAGAACTTTGTCACTGCTGCTCCCAACTCTACCCTTGACTTGCTTTTCTGGTGGAAATAATATGTGAGACCATGAGTATTGGCTCAAAAGGGATCTGAGGCACATTTTTTGAGTTTGGACCAGAAGAGGCAAGAAGATATTACTTGTTTTGTCCTTAATGTTGCAGTGTGTTTGTCCTTCATTAAAAAATTAAATTACTTTGCTTTTTCTTCCTTCCAGCCTTCCAGCCAGCAGCTCCACTGCAGTTGAGATGCCATGTAGGGTAGGTACCTCTTCCTTCTGAACGCCTTGTTTAATCTACTCCTTCCCTTCTGTTCACTTTCTATTACAGTACAATAAACTCCAGGCTTTGTCCACCAGTCTGTGTGTATATATTAGATCTTCAACCTTATTGTATCTATGATGACCTCTGGGGAGAATACATCACCACTTTTTCATCTCACTACAGCAGTGAAAGAGAGTAAAACACAGTTGTTTTGTCCTTGAGCAATGGATTTGATGAGGTGGTTATCTTGGTAATTAAAAAACCTCCACCCCAAGAACTCTGAATGGCTTCTGCATTAATCACTACAAGAGCACCATTGACTTACCATGTTTGTAGGAGACATGCCCCTAAAAAGTAGACACAATTTTTTTCTAACTCAAAGAACACTTCATTTGGCAGTCTAATAGCTTTCACTCACAGATATTATAATAATAAACCGTGAGTGAAAAAAGGTAATAAATATAGGCCTGCACATCCTAAATATATGACTGAATTTTGTATGTTTACCAATATACTTTAAGTGTAAACCAGTAATGTTCAGGTCTTTACAGGCCAGCAAGGTTGGGCTAACCCAGCCTTCTGATTGTTTCATCTTGGTGTTAAAGCCTGATGAGAGTTCACCTCTGCTGGGGTTACCAGAGTCAGCCAAGCAGCAGTGCCCATGCCTGCCCTTAGTCCATGGCAGTAGTGAGATATGACCCTTACACAACCCTCTTCCCCTGGAAATGCAGATTAGGAAAGGTTTTTCTCACACTTGAAACTGTTTATGAGGAACATGGCCAATTACCCTGGGTCAGTCAGAGGTAGATCATAAAGCCAATGCAAATCACTATGTATCTGCTGTGACCAGTGTCTTACTTCACCCACATTTTGTGAAGCCGGGCTTTTGCAGGAGGGATTTCTGCACTATGGATATGAGTGATTCCAAAATTTTTGCCCTGCTCTTCTGCTGAGATTTGGGTTAATCCTTAGGTAACTATTTCAGTAAATATACTAGATTTCATTGGTCCTTCAGCATCCCTTACACCTTGTCCAACTTGAGCTGTGGGGTTTGGGGGACAGGTTTATCCTTGATGAGACATTTGTAACAGAATGGCATGGTAAGGCTGTGATGGAAATGCAAACCTTGTAAACAGTAACACCTGAACCTCTGTGCTAAAATCTGAAGACACCAGAAAAGTACCAAATCAGATCAGTAGGTCAGATCTTAATTGAGAAACAGAAATGCAGCAAAAAAAATCTAAGCCTCTGTTATGAGATGCACAGGAGGGGTGCTTGCACATTGATATTCATCTCTCAAGACTAAAGGCTGAGAAAGAAGGACCTAGTCACCCTAAGACACATGTACAGGAGAAAAATCCAAGTTAGCCAAATCTATTTTTTCTAATCGTACTATTGATGAGTCTTCACACGACATGGCGTATGGCATACAAGCAGGAATTAGCCTCTATCACTGTCGTATCTATGCTACGGGACTCCTACCATGGCAATCGTCATCAAAGGGCAAGAGTCAGATGCTCCTCCCAGGAGTTAGCCCACATGGGGAACCCACCAGTGAGCTTTTACTGCCAGCACTCATAATCTGCACCAACAACTGCAGACTACTTGTCTGCTGCCATTAGTCACTAAGGATTGAGAGCAAATATGTAAGGAGAATACAATTAAATAGATGCAAGTGGAAGGTGGGATAAAATGCAACAGGACTTTACCAAAGATATTTTGTGAAGCAAACCCAGAACCCTCTGTGAGCAGAATAAAGAGAAGGCAAGAGATTCAGCATGACTAGACCTCAGTCAGTGTTTGGTACATGATTTCACAGAACACTGTTACAGGTGAGACGCTGCAGCATGGGGAAAAGTTGGCTAAAAAGAGATGCCACAGTGGAACTGCTCCTTCACAGAAATAAGCTCCAGAAGGATCAGGCATCACACCTATGTAAAGTGTAACTGGTCATCCATGAACTAAATTAGGGACTGTACCAGTGACATTTCTTGATAGTGTGGCTGGGAGGAACAGCCAGGACAAAGATCAGGATAGCCTGAAAAAGGGTTTGCCTGAACTTGAGGACTGGAATAATGACAGAAGTTCAAGCACCAAGCAACAAGAATATGTATTTTTAAAATAAACAATAAACATATCCAGTTTTGTGGTGCACAGCTGTGATTTACAGTGTAGGACCAAATGGTGCATAATTCTGGGTCACAAAATGAGCATAACATAGTGAGAGGACTGGAGGAAGTGGCCTTAAGGTGAGACAGGGGAGATTCATATTAGATAACAGAAAAAGATTCGGGTGATCTCAAATCGTGGTAACTCCATGAGAGTCTTGGGAAAGACTGTGAGACCCCAAGGTGGCTGTTTTCACCTCTCAGTTATCATTACTATGTCTTCTGCTCACTTCTTGGGTATATAAGGGACTTAGTGTTCCCTACAATCCAAAACGGACGTAAGGACGAGTCAAGGGAGGCTTTTAGTCTCCACCAACTCCTCTCTCCGGATCCCCAGCCGGGGACGTCATACGGCTTCTTCTCAAGTCCTTTTTCCCTTCCACCCCTGCCGCCTCTCCGAACAAGTCTGAGGGCAGGCAGGCGAGGCAGGACAAGACACGACAGGACACGACAGGACACGACAGGACACGACAGGACACGACAGGACACGACAGACCGGGCCGTGCCGCCCCGCGCCGCCGGGGCCCTCAGGGACGCGCAGCCCGGACCGAGCCCCGCGCGCCCCGGGCGGCCCCGCGCGCTGCCCCCGCCGGCCGCCCCGCGCCGCGCGCCGCGCGGGGGAGGCGGGCCCGCCCTCCGGGCCGCCCCATTGGCTCCGCGCGGGACTCTCCGCGCTCCCCGGCGCCTCATTGGCCGAGGCGCCCCCTGCCCCGAGCCGATTGGCGGAGCGGCCGGGATCCCCTCCGGCGGGGGGGCGGTGCCCGGGCGGGGGCGGCCGCTCGGTCACCTGCGGCCGGGGCGGCCCCGCTCCGCTCCGCCGGCCCCGCCGGGGCGGCCGCGGCGTCACCGGGAACGGCCGGGAAAAGCCGGAGAGACAAAGAACATGGCGAGGGGAGGAGGGGTTTACGCCGCTTCAACCGCTGGGAAGGGCGCTCCGGGGGCGTACAATGCCCGCCGCGGGGCGGGCTCGCTTCCCTCCGCCCCCTTTCCCCGCCCCTGTGGCCGGGCTGGCGGGGGGCTGGGGCGGAACGGGACGGGACGGGCTGAACTGGACTGGACTGGAGATGGCCGTCGAGAGTGCGTCCGCTGTCTGCCGCAAGTTTCGCCCGGAGTGGGAAAGTTGGGCGGGACCCGCCCAGGTAAGGAGCGGGCGGGGGTCCCGGGGCACCTGCGGGCCGGGCCGCGCTCCCGCTGCGCCCGCAGCGCCCGGGCTCCGGCCGGGGCCGCAGGTGCGGCAGGACGGGGCGGCCGTGCCCGGCGGGCTCGCGGAGCTTCTGGGGTCAGGCAGCCCCTGCGTATGGAAACTTTTTAGGAACTTGGAAGGTTGTTCGCCCTGGCTGTCTCCCTGTCTGGAGAGAGCCGTCGCCGTGCGCTACCCCTCGGCACCTGGCCCAAAACCTGGCGGGACTGTCAGGGCCAAAGCGAGAAGCTCCTAAAAAACTTATTAAAATTGCGTGGAGTTATAAACCTACCTGTGGAGAGATGCCGGGACCGCAGCCCTTGTGAAAGGAAAACTCTCCCACCCGTTTCTTTCTGGCGTCTGCACAGAGCGCGGCTCTCTGCTGGTTTTTCTCAACTCTCAAATTATTCTTTAGCTCTGGTCTCGAATAAATATTGTTCATGTCAGAATGATTATGGTAGAGTTGGGAGGCCTTGGTCAGGATTTTGTTTCTTTTAGTTTGTACTGAGATGAAGACTTTGGGGTTTTTTTTTTTAATTGTATTTTTTTTTAACTTTTAAACTAATTAATGATTTGAGCATCCGGTTTGAGGGGTAACTTAAATGAATTGTACTAAGCGTTCAGCTTTTCAGCGTTTGTTTTCAGATGTCCTAAGCTGGTTAGCTGAAGTTTGAATTTTCAGAAATGTTTAGAAGTGAAGAGATAAATCACTGGGCTGCCTAAAGTCATGATTAATGCGTTCATAATTAATTCAGTTACGGTCCCGTCCCCCCATCCTCCCCCAGATTCACATCGAGGCAGCTCAATTGCATATCAAAAGCCTCTTCTCATTTTCGTTTACTAAGTTATTAGACTTTCAAACTGTTCTTGCTCCTTTTCTTCTCACTTTGCTCACACCCTCAACAATTGAAATGAAATTCTGGGGCAAGTGTCTCTGTGTACTTGCTTCAACACAAGTAATAAGGACAGCTTAGTGATAGAAAAGCCAGGAGTGTAAATAGCCATTATTTTCTATCAAAGGTTAATTAGTTATCATCTTTATATCTGCACATGTAAGTATAAAATGGGTAAAATTTGAAGGTGAAAGTGCACAGCAGCTCTGGAAGGTACTGTTACACATTGCCGCAGCTTAAAAAGAATATCTCTTTAAAATGTGTTGACATTTAATTGACCTTTGAAAGTTCATTCTGTTAATCATACTCAAAGCACTAAAGCTATGGTTGACTGATCTGGTGCTCGTACATTCAGCCGTGCTCAGCATATAAATTCTGCAGCATAATTGCTACTTATTGAGCAAGAGTTTCTTTTCTTCTCTGAAAATGAGAAAGTTTTGCTTTGCCTCCGGCTGGGTGCTACGGGTAGAGTTGTGAATCCAAATGCTTTCCTGCCATCAGTTGTTGTGGCGGGTGTGGCCTCTAGCCAGGCAAGAAATTCCTTTGCTGAAACTGTGGTTTTTTCCTTCCTGAGGCCGCGCATAGGGCAAGGTAACCTTGAAGGTTACTTCTGTATCTACTTTGAGTCAAAACACAATAGGTCACTTTGCTTTTTATGTTTTAAGCTCTTGTATGTGCCAGCTGTTTGAATGAAGAAGGCTGTTTAAAAGGGTTGATTGCAGAAGATAACTCCCCTCTCCCCCTCAAAAACTTGGCTCTTAAAGTTAAACCTAATATACCCACATTAATAAGCATGCTACCTTTTTATGGCTATTGTGCATAGCTTTGTTGTAACTCAAACTCGTACAGATACAGGCAATGGAAGTGTTACTTATGAGCTCACTGTCAAATGATCTGGGTAAAGATTAATTTTTACTGCGTTCACTTTCTGGATAGATTTGCCAATGAGGTTAATATAGTTGGTAATAGTTTTTGTGTGCCTCTTGTGTCACATCATGAATTTGTAAGTCTGCCTGTTGCCTCATGAGAAATGAGGGAAAAACTAAATATTAAATGCAATGTCAGTGGTTCCTAATACATCATTAGCTCTTTGCTGTTACCATTGAAAACTAATTAATAGCTCTTATTCTTAGTCATAAATCTACTTACAAAGTTAGAGACCTGGCATTGCTTTTGTAGTTTTCTAAGCTGTTTTGGCAGTGCTGCTTTTGTACTGGAATTCCCTTCCCCTAGCTGTGAAGACAGATGTGATGTTCAAGGTGCATTTGCAGCCGAGTAACTGCCCTGACACAGTATTGGGCTAGGCACTGTTAAAGTCCTCAGAGGGAGGGGTTGTCATCTGAGCAAGTATTTTTGTCAGGGCTGTGTCCACCAGCTCACGAGTGCTTTGAATACTAAAAAGTGATCCTGTGGTTGAGTTTTGTTTATTTTAGTAGAATAGATACAAGTACAACACGTGATTCATTTCACTGAATCTTTAGAAAGCTGAGTGAAGATAAATGTGCCAAGAGCATGTCTGTACTTTCTGTACAGTTGACAGAAGGAGGAGGCAAAACATCCAGGGTGGCTTAAGGGCTGGAGTGTGCAGATACCTGACCTGCAGCTGCCCTGATGCCTGTAGCCCAGAGCTGGCACCAGTTTTGTCTGTGAAACTTGCAGGAAAAGGCCATGCAAGGTGTCCTCTGTCACCTCAGAGGACAATGGTCAGAGCCTCAGGGACCAGCAGGACATGCAGAGGGAGATTTACTCTGCAGCTTAGCTTTTATAGAGGCTTCAGTCTTGGGTCTAGCTAGGTGAAGGTGTCAATCCATTTGTTATCTGCAGTTGCAAACACTGCCCTGGAATGAGATGCCTAAGCAGGGTCCCCTTTTGCAAACGGGTCATCTTAGTGATTTGGAGGAGTGATTTGAATGTGGTGGCTCTCCTGGGTGGCAGAAGCTCCTGGACTCAGCCTCTCCTGTTGAAAGCAGTGGTCAAAGTATGGATGGCATCACCACATGGGCACAGGCATTCAAGTGGGGGAGTGAAAGCCAAGCTTTGACTTGTGACTGAGGCAGGCCTAGAGGGGGATTTAAACCTGAACTCTTCTTGTTCTAGTGTTTGTATTGTACAAAAAGGTTTCTGATGCAGCTGGTGTATTCCCAAACTCCGTATTTTATTGTTGGGATAAAGGACAGACCTGGAAGTTGCACATTCTTGCACTTCAGCAGTTGAGGAGTGATGGGGTGAGCAGAGGATTTGAGAACCACGTGGTGATTTCAACATGTGGTATTGGTTCAGTGTTACGAAGGCTTCAGTGTTGGTACAAGTACCCACTGGCAGGAAGCTGTGTGCTTGGAGGGTAGTAGCAGCCAAGAATGGATGTTTAAAGTTTTAACAATATCTGAAACTTTATCAGGCACCTAAACCCTTGAGGATTAAGAGGGAGAGTCTTACGAAGGTGATGGTTGATGTTCTTTCTACCTGCATTCCTAGATTACTCTGAGGAGGATATTGTGAAGTGGTTCTCTGAAGATTATGGCATTGCCTGAAAGGAATGTAGCACTGGGCCATAAATTAACAGGAACAGGAAAAGCTCATTCTCAACTCCAGTTTATTAACTGAGCCATTTGCATATGTAGTTCTTTGTACCAAAAACTTGTGCTATATAAATATACCTTTTACAGTAGCAGCGTACCACAGCAAATAGATGTTTGTGCAGAAAAGTTTCCCCTTCTAAGTTCAGATGTGTAGAAAATAAGTCTTACATTATTCTGTAAGACTGCTTCTATGATACTTCAAATTGAATAAAACACATGATAATATCTTCTTGATCAGTGTTAGATCCACAGATGCTTTTCCTCTGTAACCATTTGAAATTTTAGAAACATGTGTTACAGTGCATAAGTAGACAGCTTTAGTTGCATTTTAACATACTTGCTGGTCAAGGTGAGCCCATGCTTTCCTAATGTGACATGCCTGACATAATCCCAGGGGGATTAGTTGTTAAGACATTTGAAAAATAAAGTCAGGTCTTGCTTTACTGTTTTTCCAAAGTGACACATGTTCTAAATTAAAGCATTTGCAGCAAGTTGACTATAAACTTTCTATGAGTCTAAGCAACTGATAGCTGTTCTTGGAGCTGTCAAGAGATGTACTCATAGCTCTAATTTTTAACTGACTACTAAATCTATATTTATCCACCAAGGATTTTCCTCACTATTGATCATCAGAAAAGTGGGTTTTGTAATAGAACGTGTCCTCTTTCTTTTTCTGTTCCTTTTCCGTAATCTCTGGGCAGTTATTTCTGCTATCAGGAGTAAAATGCAGTTACACAAACTACTGGCATCTGTGGAAAGCTGTGTGGGGGCAGCATTTAGAGTAACTCTTCATGATTTATACTGAAAACTTTGGGGTGAAGGTGAGGAAGAAGGATAATTCCAAGTTCCCAATGCCTGAAGTTAATCAGCATGGGTTTCTTCTCACTTTGTGCCCTCCTCCTACCTGTTATTTCTCACATGCAGCTCTATTTTAGCTGTTCCAGGAGGACTCACTCTGCCTTCTCCTCTTGCAGAACTTTGTAGTGTGTGCATTCTTTGTGTTGTAGTTTTTGGAGCACTTCAGAGCTTCCTCAGTGTCTTAGCTAGAGCATTTATGCTGGGAAGCCTTCTCTTGCTTCACTGGTCAGTCTAATGCTTTCTCCTTGCTTTGTAGGTCTGAATTGTGCCTCTCTTTTAACTTGGTGGGCGTTTTTTGTCATGTGCTTATTAGTCTCTTGTAACTTCTGCTTCTGAAAAGTTGGGAGGAAAGACCTTTTCATGGTGATGAGTTTACAGGTTAACATTAACAAGATTCAGGTTCATGGCTCTGTCAGTATGATGTCAGCATTTTATCTGATAGGTCGGAATGTTTAATTTTAAACTGTAGGGACAAGCAAGTGTTTAACTACTGATGTTCACCCTCATTCTGTTCCCTCATTTAATAAGACTGGTCACACCCAAGAAAAGGGGCGTTTGTTAGAAATAAATGGAGAAAGGGACTTAAATAGGTGTATTGCCCCAGTTGGTATGTGTGCAAAGGTTAGTGCATTTGCTGCACGTGAACTCTAGTTTTGTACTTTAAATGTTGCTGTTATGTTTTTCTTGTGTAGTGCTATGAATAAACAAGCATTTTCTGATTTACTTTAGAATATGCTGTTCTTAATAAAGTTGCTTTCTGCACACTTTTAGTAGATGTTTTGCTTCACGTAGTACCCAGTAGTTCTCTTTCATCTAGAACTAATTTCTGGTAATGTTCAAGTACCTTTGGGTGAAGAGTAATCAATGCATTGCACAACTTCATGTGTAAAGATGTGTAAACTGAAGCCTTGCAGACTCTTCTGCAACATCTGGGGCTTGTGCAGTTTACTGTGGAGCACAGTAAGTTGCAATAGTGTTGTGGTCAGAGGCTGTATGTGTTTTGATATGCTGGAGGTGAAGGACTAACAGTATGATTGTGCTAATTAGTTTGAGAATCTTTATGTCCCAGTTTTGTGTTTGAGCTCTAAATGAGGAAAGTAGTGATGAGAAAGTAAAAACTGGCCTTCCCTGTATTTGCAGGGAATCTGGGATGGAAGCAGTGTCCTACCTACAGGCAAGCAGAAATGATTCCTGCATTAACAACCTGACCCTGAAATTGGAAATATGAGGGCAAACTTGCAGCATGTGAGATGTGAGTCACTGGGCTGGATTGGAGTTAAAGTCCCTGCTTTTCCCATGAGTACAGAAAAGTATAAAATAGTTCCCCAGGGATGTGACAGCACAAATTCCATGTCATCCTGAATAAAGGAAATAAGAAATGGGAGTTAGGAGACAATTTGTAAAATACAGGATGAAAGTGTTCTAGAAGTCCTTGGAGGCTGCTGGGGCAGAACTTCAAGTTTGAGCATGGTTCTGGTGAGCCCGACATACGTCTGCTCCTGTGTGCAGGGATCTCAGGTATGTGCCATAACTGTAATGTGTCCCCTGTGCCAGAGGCTTATCACTGCAGCTGTATTTTGCCTTTGAAGTGGACAGTGCAGCTGAATGGGTTGTAAATGCTGTAGGTATTTTGTTCACACTGTTAAAGCTAAGTAAATGTTCTTTGCTAAGCTTGGGATCTGTTAGGCTATGCTCCCTTGGACAATGCTTCTCCCATAAAACTATGAGATGTTACTACCACTGGAGACTGTTTTCTGGTCTAATATACACTTTTTATTCTTGCGCTGACCCAGTACATGGTCTCTGTATTTATCTGACGTGGGAAACCACAGCCTTAATGGTTCTGCACTGGGAGGTGACACAGCAATGTGTAGTTAGGTGCAGTTTCAGGCCGGGCGCTGCGCCGCTTGTGGAGCAGCAACTGGCACGGCGCTTGGCTGTGCCCACAGGGAGACAGAAACGCTTCAGAGCACCTGGGTGTCACCCCTTCTGCCAGCTGATACCACAACAGTTGAACCTGTTGCATCTGCCTTTCTGGCTGGAACTTAAGGTTTGCAGGCTTCACAGCGATTCCCTCATGGCATTGAAATGGAGTATACAGCACTGATGCTATAGCAGAGCATAAATAGTGCTCATATTCCTCTTTAGCTTTCACTTGTTGCCGCAGCTGGTTGATGGAGACGTGTATTAAAGACATGTTTGTTTCATGTCTTTAATACACGTTTCTGGATGTTTCATTCATCCAGAATGGGTTCAAGTACCTTCAAAAAGCGTCAGGAGTGCAAATTGATAAATATGTTTTAAGTATGTACCTTTCAGTTAATATGTGCTGTGTCCTGCACTTCTTTTGCTTTTGTTGTGTGCTTATAACTTAGAATTCAGAACTGTCATGTGTGTATTCTCCCTCTGCTTCAGGTTGCTTTACTTTAGTTCTCCTTTGTTTGTTTTTTTCTATGTTCTTCTCAAACTCTATTTCTTTGGGTTTTGCCTAATATTGTAATTCTGACTTTTGTATCTGTTTGCTCCTCCATCTTCACAGGAGTTCTCTATGTGCTTCTTCTTCTAGAATTATTGCGTGAATAAATTCTTCATCCTAAAGACTCTGGGGATTTTGCTTTTCTGAAATGATGTTGTATCTGAGATTGATTATGTGGTTGGTTTTGGTTGTGTAGTCTGTATGTTTCTTAATATAATAAATGAGAAGTCATTATGCTTACCTCTGGTCAGAAATTTAAATTCTTCAGTCTTGTTTCTGAATATTTATGCTGCCTTAGCAGTTAACCTTTATCTACACGAATTGAGAGACAGCTGCATTCAGGAATAATGTGTCACATTAAACACATTCTAAGTTTTAAATGACGGTACCAGAAAAGGACACAGTTGTAATAATGGTTGTTAAAAGCTATCTGACTTCTTGCAGACAGTCCTAATAATGAGAACTATGTGATTTGAACTGCTGAACTTCTGGAATTACAATAACTTCTGTTCATGTATGTGATACAGATTCCTGGAAATCTGAGGAGCAGTCTTTGGTGGACGAAGAATGTAATTCTCCCTGGAGGTGTGGGTGTCTCTTATGAAGAGGACTGAAGTAGGTTCTGCTGATATCCAAAAAGTGAGTTCTTGGGCTTTTTTCACCAGATATATTGCTAGTGAGGTGCACTGTAGTATTCATTCACTGGGGTGGATTAGAAGCTGATTAAAGTCTTTTATGATTAGACATTGAGGAGATAATTTTGGGGAGAGGCTCAAAAAAACTAGGCACTACATGTTCATGATTTTACCAAAAGTTTTGACATCTCATTCCCAAATGTTTGCATGTTTTGTGTCTCGTTTGGTGCATAATTTCAACTGCTTGTCTGCAACTGCCTGCTTAGTGCAGGGGGAGCCTGTTGCTTCAGGCATTGTAGAGCTAAAATGCAGTTGGGAGAATTGGATTCATCTGCAACAGTTGGAGATACTCATTCTGTATCATAACAGCTGTGAACTTGAGTTCATATAAGTAATGTGTGCTTAATCTTCCTGTGCTGTCACTTACAGGAAGAGGAGGAATAATATTTTCCCATATTTAATGATGATGTTAAAATTTTTGACGAGCAAATTTGAAAATGTAAACTATAAAGCAACTTAGGAAATAATTGACACAAGTTAAGTTTTTGGAAATTCTGTGTTGCTTTTTATTTGCATTTTCATCTGTTGATATTCCAGTGTTAATCTCATATGATTAAAAACTAATTTACCTGTCTGAGTTACCCTATTACCTCATCTGTATGAAAGGTAACGGAAAAGGTAGAGGCCCTGGGATTGAATTGTAGGAGCACTTGGCCAGTTTTGGTTTAGTTGCTTTGTTTGTTTGCTTGTTTTAGTTCCTTCTTTGTCACCAATAATCCATTCATCTGACTTAGAAATTTTGGGGGAATGAGAGAAAAGCAGTGTAAAGCTTTTTTTTTTTTTTTGAGAGAACAGGGCTTAAGTGCTACCAGTTTGTCTCTTTCTCCTTCTGGGACATGAACTATAAATTCATTAAGATTAAAAAGTTCAAATGTTGTTCATTTTATCTTACCTGTATTCACGTATGTTCCACCTTATCAAGATCAACATGTTCAAGCCCTGTTCAGATCAAGCCCTGTTGATTTCTCTTTGAGTCTTGGACACTTTCTTACTAAACACCTCTTTCTTACTAAACACTTTAGAAATTAAATATCAGAGTGGTAAAGACAACTCATTCCTGCCTTCTGCATAACAGTCCATACTGTGTGACAAAGTGCCTCACAGTTTTAGATTGACCTTCTTTTGACTTTCATACAGATATAATCTGTGTTTTTAAAATGGAGAGGTAGCCATATATGGAGTGGGATTGCATGTTGTTGCTGATATAATGTCCTTCATCTAATTAATTCCATTTTATAACCTTCCTATATTTTCCCCCTTTAAGGTGTAGATATTAGGCCAGTGTATTTACAGATGAAATTATAATTTTAGTGTCATGAATAGGTATAATTAGGCTGAAATATTTCCATCCTGCAATCAGTGTTTTGCATTTAAGGGTGTTTTGTTTTGTGGGTTTTTTTGGTTGTTTTTTTTTTTGGTTACTATCTGTGCATACTGTTTTACAAGGTGATTTAAGTGTATTTCTTAGCTAGCTTGTGACAAAGAAGATTGGACTTGCCAAGAGAGGAACTCTTTTCCTTTTTTCCCAGAGTATTGTTATAGTAACTCTATTTTCTTACTGTCCTGTTCTTCAGTAGATCTCACTTAGGAAAGGCCATTACCTCCTCGTATTGCCAACTTTGTGAAAAGTTGGAGACCTTACTGAGGATTTCATAGCTTGCCATGATAGCTCTCCTAAGGAGAGGGTGAGTGGATCCTGTGGCTCTAGTGTGGTATATAGATGCCAAATGCTAGGAATTCCTGGAATGTAGAGTTGTGCAGCACTGATAAAGTTTGCTTTGTTTCCTTAGTGACTTGACCCATTATGAAAATGTGATTCGCTAGGAAGCTTTAGTAGCTCAAAGTTTATGTTGAATAAAGGGAAAGGCCCTAGCATAATTCTACTTGTTTTCACCTGCTGCCTGAAAGATTAATTTTCTTAACCTTAGTATAGAAAATATAACCCTGCATTTTGAAGGTGATTTATAGAGATCCTTCACACATGTCAGCTTGAGTAAATACGCCACAGGCTTCTGCGTTGCAGCTACAGTCTTGTCATAACCTACTGGTTTACAGTGTGGTAATTTCATTTGGGGGTAAGAAACTTTCAAGGAAAAACACCTTATAATTAGAGTGATACAATCACTCTGCTTGCCTGCTGCGGTTTCATATGACTTCAGAAAAATAGTTGAGTGATTATCTGTAATTTTCCCCATCATTAACTTAATAAGGAAATGGGGGATAGAACAGAAAAACTGAGCAGAACTGTACAACCGAGATGTTGTTATGCCAAATCTTTCTGGCTTTTTCATTTGGTGAGAAATGCCGTTCTGCCAACTCTACGTGAAGAGTAGCAGCAACTGCTTAGCTCATATAATTTGTAGAAATCTTGAACTTCATTGAAGCCTTTGCAGAGCTTGCTGTACTACTTCCTTCTTCCCCACAGTCCCCTGTGGGCTGGGTGGTGGGGTTTTTTCCATGGTTTTATTTAGAAGCAAATCTTGCATAAGCTAACTTCTAATATAATAAAATTTCCTTGCACCCACTTTTCTGAGGGGAAGGATGCCATCCCAGACACTTCAGTGAAATACCTTCAGGAAACATTTGATTCTATTTTTGTGCTGGTTACTGTTTTTAGTTGCTGTGCTGATAAGTGAACTTTGTTGTAGTGTTATGCAGTTTTTGTATGAATGTGACAAGATTGGTCAAGTCTCTTGGAGAACAAAAACAAATACAACAGTGGAAGCAAGTTGCTCTTTTTGTACGTCTTTAATTCTTACTGGGTGTAAAACAGGGAACGTAATACTGGAATTGTAATGCTTGAATAGAAAATATGCCTAGCTGTTTGGAAATGTTGCTCTGGAGTTTTACATTATTTCATTAGTAAATACTGTAAAAACAGTCCGGTGTACATCTGCAGGCAGCAACACAGCTACAGAAGTTGTAGTGATCTTAACTAACCTGCTTGGAGGCTTCGGCATGCTAATAATATAAAATAAACAGCCAAGGAATGTGTATTGCTGTTGACAGTGAGCGACTGTAAACATCCTCGACTGGAAGCTGTGAAGCAGCAGATGGGGCTTTCAGTCGGATGTTTGCAGCTGCCAACTGCCACAGACGTCAAGAAATGTTTGACACCTAAAACATAGCTGTCTGTTTAAAGCTTATTTCATTTATCCCAGGCATACAAATCAGGCCAAATTTTTCTACATACTGCTTAATCTTTCTTGTGATGTGTCTTAATATGTAGAAATCATCCAATCTCTGTTAGGAAGAATCAAAGATGGAATCAGGTTACATTTTTAACTGCAAACTCAGTTTTAAGTTTTCAGAGTTGCTTGGGTTTTTTTTTTAGACTTTGCTGGAAAGTTTTCAGAAAATTATTTCACATCTTTATAATCTCTCCAATGGTTCACTTGGAATTTGAAATCCTAAGCCTTGTAGGAAATAATCGGAAATAATCACTTAAAGGACTTCTGGAAATTAGAAATTCACCAGAAAGCAAAACTGGCCAGGGGTGGGGGAGACAAGTATTAAAAATTTATTTTTCCTGGAAGTGGCCCCCCCAAAAAAAGGAGGAAGTGCTAAAAATTGATTCATACTTTAAATACTTTTCTAGAAGTCAATTGAGGCAATTTCAAGATTCCAGTCCTGCCAACTAATTATATGTGTGGTGGACCCTGTTGCTAAAATAACAACCATAAGACATACAGACCAAATTATGTGACTAGGACAATACTTAAGGGTGATTGCTATCGTACCACAAAAAGAGCAGTGAGGTTGTAGCACATAACTGATTTAAGCTGATACTGAAAGCAGGAGTGAATTCATTCCTTCTTGAGAAAATGTAGAGAAGACATGCATCTGCTTGGTACGTGTTAAGTATCTATGATTTTGGTAAAGTGAGTTGTGTTGTTAATTGTTTTTTTCTTGTTCTTAGTATCCTTTTTTCTAAAATATGTTTGTGTGCATATTTGTATAAAAGTATGAGAGGACATAATCTAAACATTAATCTGTCCCTTTACATTTCACATAAGATACAGATACCTTAAGACTTTCCAGACTTTTTGACTTTTTGTGTAAAGGAGTTAATGTCCTGGTCAGAGTTCTTACAACATATTATTTTCATATAGGTAGATAAAACAGTATCTGCAGTGTCAAACCCCCCATATTTTGTGTTTAGAAACTTCACTAATCTGTGTTTTGCAAATAGCATTGAGTGGAGATTCGTACACTTGTCAGGTTCAAATTATATTGTATTTCAGTAATGCTTGAAGGTCCTGTCAGGATTAGCGCTGTACATCATCTTGCACTCTTCTTGTTCATAGTAAGCTATGAGGTCTCCCAAAAAGGATTTACAGTCTGATTCAAGACAAGTGGCATCAAAGTGGAATTTGAATGATATGGGCAGGGGTCACCTGGGAAGACTGAGAGGAGGAGGGCAGAAGGATGGGCCCTTGCTGTTTTTAGGGGGTGTGAGTTGATTGCTAATTAAAATGTAGGAAGATAGAAGACATATTTTCTTAGCCAGTTATTTATTTGGCTGTAAAAATCTTGAAAGATGATGATTTAGTTGGATAGTATATGGATTTGAAATTAGGAGAGACACTGATGAAACTGTGATTTTTGCGTTGATGATTTTTTCTACAGATGGAGCAGGTGAAATGGGCAGAGGTTTCCAAAAGCCTTTTCTTGCAGATCTAAGTGACCCTCAAAAGCTTGTACTGAACTCAGAAAGAGAAAATTCAACAAATACAGCATTTGACTTAAAATAATTGCAAATTTAATTCAGGGCCAAGGTAGTTTTTCAGAGTATGGCTTACATAGTTTATAGAAGTAGCTGAAATTTTGGCATTTATGGCAGAAGAAAAATGGGAATTGCAGGCAACAGTCAGGTTACATTTGTGAATAACAGAGGTGGGTGTTACTGCTGACAAAGTAGAACAGTAATGAACAGAGTTGGGGATTTACAAATAACAAGTGCTTAGAGGACTCTTTCTAGGCTTAAAACTGGCTTTATTGACAACCATGAGAACTTTCTAAGTGAACTTGTAATGAAATTTATGAGACTTGGATGCACTTGAGAAATGCCATCTTGGCAGAGGATTCTTGACATAATCTCCGCATCTGGAAAGCTTCGCAATAGTTTTGAAGAGGATTGAGCAATAGGAAAAGACTTGCATAGGCAGAGTATTTAATATCAAAAGCATTAAGTACCTCCTGTGAAGATTTACATATTGATGATATTTGTGCTTTGGCAGGAAATTCTTTCAATACCCATTCTATTACTCTTCCTGAATTACGTATCGTCTCAAAGTTCAGCATGTTTCCTCTTGGAAAGTGTAGTAATATGTTGAGACTCTTTTCTTTGTAAACAGCAGCTTCAAACATGTAACCTGCTCTTCTGCCAGCCATCCCTTAAAAACTGCTAGGGCTAAACTTCAGAAGAATTTATGGTGGTTTGACCCTGGCTGGATGCCAGACACCCATGAAAGCCACTCTATCACTGCCTTCCACAACTGGATGGGGAAAGAAAATAAAACAAAAAGTTCATGAGTTGAAATAAGGACAGAAAGAGATCACTCATCAAATTATCATCACGAGCAAAACAGACTTGACTTGGAGATATTAATTGAAATTATTACCATTCAGAATGAGAGCAGAATAATGAGAAGTAAAACAAAGCTTGAAGGCACCTTTTCCCTGCTCCTCCATCCTTCCCAGGCTCTACCTCCTCCCCCAGAGTGGCACAGGGAAATGGAGAATGGTGGCTACAATCAGTTCATCGCAGATTGTTCTTAGTGGTGATCAGGGAGAGGAGTCACTCCCCTGCTCAAGTGTGGGATCTCTCCCATGGGAGACAGTTCTTCAGGAGTTTCTCCAATGTGAATCCTTCCCGTGGAAGGATTCAAGTTTTTCATGAGCTGCCCCAACATGGGTCACTCTTCCACACGGTGCCGTCCTTCAGGCACAGCCTGATCCAGTGTGGATCCCCCACAGGGTAACAGGTCCTACCAGGAGACCTGCTCCAGCATGGGCTCTTCTCTCCAAGGGTCTGTTGGACCCTGCCAGGAGCCTGCTCCAGCACTTCCAGCATCTTTTGGGCTTCCACCCCTTCAGGTGTGGGTCTCTTCCATGGGCTGTAGGTGGATCTCTGCATCCCCACAGAGTGCAGGGGAATCTCTGCTCTAGTGCCTAGAGCACCTCCTCCCTCTTCTTCTTCACTTACCTTGGTGCTTGCATAGTGTTCCTCTCACATATTCTCACTCCTCTCTTCTTTGAGCCAAATTATTTTTGTAGAACAGCTTCTTAAATATGTTGTCGTGGGGGACTACTACCATCTCAGACTGGCTCAGTCTTGGCCAGCAGTGGGTCCATCTCAGAGCTGGCTGTCATTGGCTGTGCCAGACATGGGGAAAGCCTCTGGAAGCTTCTCACAGAAGCTACCCTTGTAGTCTCCACTGCTATCAAAACCTGGCCATGCAAACCCAAAATACAAGAGAGTTAGAGCAGTAACGCTTATTTTCTGTCTGAAATAGCAACTGGCTGCTGGTTTTGTCTTACCTTAAATATTGGTGGGTGTATGTTGTCTTACTTGGTATTTCTTGAAGTCACCATCTCCCTGAAGAGGTAGGGTGTTGTTTTCAGGCAGTGGCTTTCAGATTTGGATAGGTGAAGTCAAGCCCTCTTCACCTATGTGTGGAATTAACAATGTATTCTTAAAAAGCTTCTTCACTGCCCAGCCCTATTTGAAAGAAAAGAGCAGGTCTTGTCTGAGGGGTCTTAGTTTTGACTCTGCAGAAGTTGTGTCTGTCCACCAAGGAGGGAAGTAAAAGAGGAAAGTCAACCAGGCTATTTACATCTGCATGCTGTTCATGGAAATCGTCTATAAAATGACAGGACAACTGTTGGAAATGGCCCAATCCATCTGCCTACATATGCACTTGTTATGAAGAAGATACAGGTGATGATGTGAATGGAAAGCTCTCAGTACTGAGCTGCTGTTCCTACTCAAGCTGCACTCAGAACTGTATATTGTTCAGATACATGCTTCAACTCTTTGCTTGAAAAGTGAGTGTTTAATCGCCCTGTTTCTCGAGACGTTCTCTTTGTTAGTTTGTCCTGGGGTGACTTTTGATGCTTGTATCCCCAGTTGTCTGTTCTGTTTGTTGGATATTGTGCCCTGTAGCTTTGAGACTGGTTTGGAGAGTGAAGGGGCAGAAAGAAGCAGCGCAGTTTGTTTTCAGAAACTGTTCTCCCTCCTCTGTGTTCTGCTCCTCGGCTGTGTTTGTCTGAAGCATGCACAGACAGCGGGACAGAAATCTCCTTTGCTTTTAGTTAGTTTAGCTAGCTGAGGCAGAGAAGTGGCCTGGACTGGTTTTTTCCCTTTTGTTGGGACTGTTTAAACCTGTCCTGGACTGGAAAACCCAGAGAGACACCTGGACCTCACACCTGTGGCCCGCTGGAGCCCAGGATGGCATTTCCAGTGCCAGAGGGACTGGGACTAATAAGGGACTGAGAGAGCCCAGCTACACCCACGGCAGGGATGTTCTGAGTTTGCCATCTCACTTGGGAACAACAAGGGGTTTTATTGTTTCATATTATTGTTTGTTGAATAGTTTTTCCACTTTTTTCTAAGGAGATTTTTTTCCCGGACCGATGTGGGGGCAGGCCGTTTGGATTTGCTTTTCCAGAGGACCCTCATTCGGAGGTTTCCTCCCAAATTTGCCCTAAACCAGGACATAATTATATGTGAAATAAGCATTAAACAATGCTTATTGTGTTTTTTAGAAACAGAATAAAAGAAGATGAACTAATCCTATATCACTAAAAAAATCTGATTTAGAAAGGATGATTCTTTTGCCTTGACCTGAATTGAGTGGTATTTGACATCTAACTTTTTTCCGTTTAAGCAGTAATTTACAGACCAAGATGCATGAATGCCATTTTTTTTCTATTGACAGATACAGGTTTCTTTAGTTTTTTCCTAAGGCTTCAAATAGTTTTTATGAAACAAATAAATGAACAAAGGATATGGGAAGGAAGCCACGTGCCATGCAGTGAAGTGTTTTTCCAGATGATAGCTTGAGGCATCTTTTTAGCTGTGGATGTCAACATAGCTGCTTTTATTTAACAATACATCTCTTGATTTAATATGGATAGCCAGCATTTTGCTCCAATTCAGGTTTCCTGTTATTGGCACTTGGATTTGTCTTGTGGATAAATTGGAAATACTTTCTGTAACTTTGTCTTGTGTTGCTGAAGTATTTTTTCTTCCCCCCTTCCTTATACATCCTTTGATTAAATACATACCTCCTTTCATAGTGCGGAGTGTAGAAAATTAATTCAAGAACTTCTATCTATAGCATGGCAAGACTGTCAGTGGAAGAGAGGGATATTGCTCAGAGCAGTTTTTTTGCAAAATCCTTTGGTCATCCAGGTGTATTTCAGTCAGTAGTGGGTCTTTGAGCCTTGACCTGGAGGAGCTCTGAGCCATTCTGTCTTCTTCATTGCACTCCTTTTGTAACTCTTCTTGTGCAAGGACAGAGGACTTGCTTTTAGCTCTCCAGGATACTGTGCAGAGATGTCTTGTCTCTTTGCTTTCACCGTATCACTCATCTTTTTGCCTTCCCTGGACTCACCTTTATTCATTAGATGCAACTTAAACTACTTGCTTTGTCTTCATCACAGCCTGTACATGAAATAACTCCCACATCCAGTTGTTCTGTAATGCTATTATCCTCTGTTAGGGACCTGAACTTTTTCAGTCCTTTTCAAGCCTTTTTCCTCGGTCTCAGAAGTAAAAGGTTAATCAGTCAACAACCTTTTTAACTACTTTATTGTAGTGAAAGCTTTGGGAAGAGGTTGTGAACTCTGCTGAAGGCCATAGGCCTTTAGGAGATGTTCTTACAGTAATATTTATAGTACTCTTTCCTCTTGCCCTCCTCACCTTCTGTATACTTGGAGAATAGGATTAATATTTTCATATTGCAGTGTTGACTTTGCAGAGTTGATAGCTGCATTTCTGATGTGTGCTGCTATTTCTGGGGAATGTGTCTGCTTTGCTTTGTGAAGAACAGTGAAAATATTGTACTTTCTCCAGAAACATTTTCACTACTCTACATAACTTGTATATCCTTAATATGCCTTTAGATATATTTTTTATATGTATGCTTGAAACTAATTGTATCAAGAAGTTCCACTATATAAGGCTGATATACTTTGCTTTGTATTTTTATCAGTGTGTGTGTGCATATGTGTATACACACATACACACACCTGTATCAGGGAAGAAGGAGAAGAAAGAGGAAAAGGAAGCTGTGCAAATGGCTTGGGGTTTTTTCTACCCGTTGCCTAGATATGCACACTGTGCAGAATAAACTAGTCTTGTGTTCTAGAATTTCTTAATACAATTAGTCGCTAGCATTCTGCCTGTAGTTGATGACATTATTCAGTGGAATATGTACTTATCTGAAGCTCTTGCTCAGAAATTAGTGGTTTAAAAAAATAAAGCAGCTGAATACTTAGTCTACCTGCATTAAGTACAAATTATACTGTTCCTTCAGAGCAAGGATCTTATTAGTGTGTGAGCAATTTATTTATGGAGGCAAAAGTGATCTGTGAAGTTCCTCTATTTTGATTGTTAAAAGCTATGGAACCTTAAAGCCTTTTTAGATATCTGAGGTGATGCTGGGATTCATAGCAGTGATTAATTCTCTGACTATAAATATTCCTAATCAACATCCTGAAATGTTTTCAAAACATACAGAGGGATTTTTTAGCTTAAACTAAACAGTGATGAAATGGCAGAAGGCCTATGTGAGACACATTTACTTGCTATCTCCTTGAAATCATACCTGCTATGAGGGGTTTTGGTCTTCCATTTGAGTAGTGATGTCCCTTAAGACACTCCAGCCAGTAACTGGAGCTCCTATGTAATACATGGAAAGCAGTGAAAGCAATCAAACTGGCTTGGGTCCTACATTTACAGGGCAAGACCCAATTAATAGCAGAGGGAAAAGCATATAAAGCAACACTCACATGGCTCTGCAGAGTTGGCACAATGTCCTGTCTGCTAAACCTTTTCCAGCTTTTCTTAGAGAAACTTGCATGTACAGAAGCATCTTCAGAAATACTTGAAAGACAGGTCAGATTTACTTGAAATGGCTGTACTTGTTCTGCAGAGCGTGTTAGATGAGGCTCAGGGCTATGACCCTGCAGATGTACAGTTCTGAGCAAAAGTGGCAGCCATTGACAGGTCAGTAATACAGGTGCCTGTGAATCAGTGAAGTACCTCAGAAGTGTTTATTTTATGAATACATAAGCTTCTTCACAAAGAAACCAATGGGAATTATTAACATTCTGAAAATAGATATGGTCGTGTCTTAAGGTGGAAATCCACTGGAAATGTAATTTCTTTGTCCCACAGTGGATTAGTGGGGTTATCATTACCTTGGAATACTCTATGGGCTTGTAATTGTTCATGAAAATTGGTAGGAAATACCTGTGGTAAGCATTCATATTGCTGAACTTATTACAGCTGTACTGTAGTTAAATAGATCTGAGCTGCACTGTTCTAGGCTTACACTAATGAATAAGAAGAGGCCCTTTTACATGACAATTTTATATGTTTTATTTTAGATATGTATTTAGGAATGAGATGACTTGTCCCCAGTTGCCCTGCTTGTTTCTCTCCTTTAGCTTCAAAGTCAGTCGAGGATAACTACCTCAGGTGTACATATCTTTGCTATAGAAGTCTGTTTGTAGTCAGATGAATTCAATATTTTTTCCTCAAAGGAAGAAATTCAAAAGGTAGAAAGCTTTTGAACAACACAAGGAGAAAGATGAAATATTAACTGAAAAAGTGTAGCACTTTTGAATGGCTTATTAAAACCTTACTAGTCATGGAAGAATCTACAACCAAGGGAGATAGCAAAGATAAAATGCTGAGAATAGAGGTGGAAATGGTGCCTAAAAATATTCTTTCCCTTCCTCCTGCCTCAAGAAATCCCTAAATAGATGTCTGTCAGCTTTTATTCCGTGAATATAAATTAGCAGATAATGAAGCAATGTATAAAATTAGTAAGAAAATGTCATGGATGGAGAGAGGACAGCTGGACAGTCAGAGAAAGAAAGACGGATTTTATTAGGCACAAAAAGATTTTAATGTTGACGCTCGTGATCAGGTAGAAGTCAAAATTATATAGTGCTTAAAGACAATACTCTATAGAGTTGTCAGGCTCGTGATTAAAAAGCTGGGGCGTAGTCAGATGCAAATGTTGATGGCATTCTTTCAACTTTAGCAAGCCAGGAGGATGTTTAACAACAGTTATTAAAATAGGACATAGCTTAGAAGATGCCAATAACTTGTATCAAGGAATTGGAGAGGAGTAATATGAAAAACTCTGTGGATTCTTATTCTAAAATTAGTGTACTCCAGATTACAGATGGAAACTAAATTGTCCCAAGGCTTAACTGAGTGAGTAGAGTTTACGACTATAGATTGTCAACATAGTTTTGGACAGAAATACTGAAATAGGACTGGGACCAAAGTAGGTAAATTCAGTAGATCCTACCAGGAAATGGAACTCACTTGTTACGTTATCTTTTTATTTCATAGTAAATTGCAGATAAATAGCAGATTGATAGCCTCCTGCAGACAGTAGCCTTTGTGATATATTACACAATACTGGATTTGGCAGCCCAAATGTCCTGATAGAAAAAATTGAAATAGTAAAAAGTCTAGATATGATGTATGTGGTGAACAGATTTAAAAATATTGATGAAGAATAGTCACTGTGTGTTATGTTTTCCTGGGGTGGAGAGTGGTAGGCTTTGATTCTTTTTTTTCTCTCGATTTTTTTTTTCCCTCTAGAGAAATCCTCAGGTATTCCTGTTAGCTTGCAAGTGAATTAAATATTGGAAAGGTACAATGAAGATGGAAACAGGTCATAGGGTAGGTTGCTTTTATCTCTTAGGAAGCAATGTGGTACTGTTCACCTAGAATGCAACCAAATTATATACATGTACACATTTAGAAACCAGAAGTGTAGGGTCTGTTTACACATCCTCCAGGCTGAATTTATAACAGTGAGGAGTTAGAAAAGTGACACTGTATAAGCCTTAGTGGTGTTTTGTACTTTTTTCAGGGCAGTATGTGCTTTGAGGATAGATGGACCGTAGCTACAACCTAGTACATAGCTTCTGTAATGGAAGAGGTAAAGCAAGGTTGCTGTCTATTACAAGGCAGTGGGCAGTGTCCTAGATGGGGGAATAGAGGGAGGCTTGAAAAATAAATGTCTGGCTTAGCGAAGAAAAAGAAAAGGAGAAAAGGCAAGCTAACAAAGCTGAAAATGTGGGATGGACAAGCATGAGAGAAACAGTACCAAAAGCTTGAAAACAAGTGCTGCAGATAAAATTTTTGAAATACTTAAATATTTTCAGTCCATTTTTTGTGTTGAGCAGTAGAGCATAACTTTGTCAGGCAAAATATGTCACCAGTGTACCTCTGCTGCATCTGATCAAAAGCATTCCTGCATGCCTCACTGACAGGGTGGAAGCAGAGCACTGACCGGCTCTGTGGGGAGTGAGGGTGTGGACAACAGCATGAGAGGGATCAGCCTTTAACTGAAGGTGTCCTAAAGAGTGTACCGTTGTGTTTGAGAGAGAGAGACTGCATGCTTATGTCTTTTGGAAATCCAGCCTTCAGAGGATTCATCTCCGTGCAGTCAACAAAGAATGCTGAGGGGTTTTCTTTTCTTTTGTAAAACATGGTTGTGCTGTTTTGACCTCTAAAGAGGATCATCAGCATCATCTTACAGCTTGTGTTGGATGGTATTTTTGAGAGGGATAGAACTTGGCTATATAAAAACAGCACATTAAAAGTGTCATTTGAGAGTTCAGAGAGTTGGCTGGTCTCAGACCTGAAGTAGCTGCACTATGGATTACTTCTAATACTGAGCATGCTCTATCTATGAGCTGAGGTTAACAGATCAAATTCCTAAGTTAGTCAGTCTCTGATTCATCTTTTAAATGATCCAGGTCTTCAAAGTAAGCCAAATTCTCTACAGCAACAAATAGTTCCACTTCTCTGAGCATACTGAACAAGTAAATAAGTCCAGCAAAATCTAAATGCAGTTTGGCAAGACAGGATAATGCTGGAAACATTTGCCAGAACTGACTTGGCAAAAGCTCTTCTGTTTTCAGTAGATTTGGGATGGAATCTGACAAGCTCTCTCAGCTCTCTCTCCATGGGAACTATGTGACTCTCTTAAATATTCTTACTATTGGGTGGATTGTGTGTAAGGAGTATATCTATAGAAGCACTGCATGCCTTTCTTGCACAGTATCCCTTATCTCTAAGATGTGAGAAATGGATTATAGCTACATTAACAGAATCATTCTGATGTTTTTTAAATAAATGGGAAAGCGTGCCTGTAAATATGAAGGGGTGATGCTTTCTCCAGTGTTTAAACTTAGTAGTTGTTCTGTCCCAGTCTGGCCTTTGTGAAGGTCTGATTTCTGTCAGGAGGGCCTCTGGGTTAACAGCCAGCAGATTAATATCTTCCAGTGGAAACAAATCCCAGAATATAGAAAAACCAAAAAATAATGGAAAGAAGTCTAGGCCCATACCCTCCAGTGTATTATTTTTTTCTTCTTCAAATTTCTGGTGGTGTTTGGGGTAGCACAAATACAGATTGGATGCTACTGTTTCAGTTTAGGCTGTTTGCTAACAGTGGGCAGTAGATGGTTTGGGGCATTAGTTAGATTTTCCAGGCATATGTGACAACATGGAAAATAATTTTTTTACACTTTATGCAAGCTGTAAGCAGGTAAAGAAAGAGAAATAGATTAAGGAAAACAGAAGCACTGGGGGCAGGGGATAAATAAATGGCAGTCTAAAGAGAGCAAGATAACTGCCACAGAATTTGTAAGTTGTCATTGTCACAGGCCTGGTTTCCTTTTCTATTTATTTTTGAGTTTTGAATTCCTGACATGACTGAGCTGAATGTTCAGGCTATAGCAAGATGCTGGTGGTGGCATAAGGATGTCTAAGATTGATGTTCAAAGAAATTTAAATGCTAAAAATTAGACAGGGTCACCCTCTGGAGGTCTTTAAAGGCATCTCTGTCCATGCAGGCAATTTTGTACTTTTTTTAGAAAGACTGCATCATTTAGTTCCTAAGCCGTAGAATTATCCTGGATCAGGTGGTTGCTTCCACCTCACCCTGGATATTTGGTGGAAGCACAATATATGACAGAACTAGACTGGTCACTGGCTGAATGGGAGAACTAACCTGTCCTGTACGAGTGGGTTTTTTACACCATACTGAAAAAAAGTTGGTTAAGGCAGTTCATACAGACAGGTTAAATAGAAGGTTTTGGCAAAAAGGTTCTGGTCTAATCTTCTGGCAAGCGACTAGGGATCTAGGGAAGAAATTACATTTGGCAGCTTCTTTAAAACGTGGGACCCTAAAGAAGTAACTGCAAAGGCCAAATCTCTTGCATAACCCCCAAACTACAATAAAGAGCAGCCTGAGTATTCAACAAGTGATAGTGTTAGCTATAGCTGTATTCTTATCAATTGTCAAAAGAATAAAGGATGCATTCTGTTCGTGACTGATGAAGAACATTTAAGTTTTATACTTTTGCACCAAGTTTCTGTGCTGTCCTAATAGCTGCTGCAAATGTCCTTGGCAGAGTCAGTGGGGCCTGGATAGTAGCCCTCTGGTCACCTGCCTGAACTAGGTGCCAGCTAGGATCTCTAAAGCATTGGTAAAAGTTGCATGATGCTGAGGGGTACAAGGTTTACAGGAGAGGCAACTGGGACTGAGGTGAACTGCCAGGACATTTAAACTGACTGCATATACTTATGTCTAGGTACCTGAATTAGACCCTAAATGCCTGCTGTAGAGTAAGTGAATCTCTGTAGGCTTTTTGACTGTAGAGGACTGCATGGTTTAGGTATCTTACTGCAAGTTTAATCCTACCCTGAGTGTCTTTGTCTTACTCTTCTTGAATCTGTAAATAGATAGGCATACCTGTTGGGATAAAACATGTGTAAGAAGTTCTCAGAGGAATCGGGATTTTGCCTGAGAATGTCAAAATGGTGTGTTTTTTAATAGATCCATGCAGTGTTACATTGTGGTGAAGTGTTGACAATGTTCAGAGATAATCTGGCATTTCATTCCCAGAGTAAGTCTCTTTTCCCTTGAATAAGTCTTTCAGGATTTAGTATGCCTTTTATTCTCTGAAACTGTATTGTCCCTCCTGTCTGTTGCCTAATCCACGTGGATGTTTTTCTGTAGCTCTGTGGAGAACATGTGGGGGCTTTGAAAAGTTGCTAACACTGTGTCTGTTCTCTGCCATCTGACAGTCTTAAGACAGGAAGCTAAAGGGTTTCAATTTCAAGATGGATCAAGTGGAACATATTGGAAACCTGTAAACAAGAAGTCTGATCTCCCCTCTTTTTCCCCTTAAGTCTGCACCATAGCAACTATCTACACAGAAGGATTTCATGTCTTGTATGAGGAAATCTGTAAAGAAGCCTTGTTGTTCTTTTGTTCATTTCTATCACAAAGATATTTTATACAAATATATCTGGTGCTGTCCTGGAAAGTTGGGTGTTTCATTCCTGGGAGGAACTGACTGCAGATAGCAGCTTTGCGAAAAGATCTTTTTTTTTCTGTTACATTTCCTTCTATGTCAGTGTGCTGAGCTGAAAATCCGATTGTAAAGGAGATGCCAACCCATAGAAAAAAAAGCATGCAAGTTTCCTTGTCTGAGCATTCTCCTCCTCATGAGGAAGATCTGCACTTTTTTCACATTAGTAAAATGGAATTAAAGTGGTAGCTTTAGTGAGTGTTTCAGTGCAGAGTTTGAATAATTAAAATTTGGAACTTGACACATTTTTGCCTCTGGCATTTTGCAGTTGCTGCCTATGAGAACAGTGTTATTTTGGAATGTTTCGAATCTTCTGTCAGCATCACTGATGTAAGACTGGTTTAGACCTTATACTGCCAAGTGGACATACATTGAGGGTATGAGGTATAAGTGCTTCTCTTAAGACAAAGGCAAAAAGCTGCAAGCATGAAATAAAGATATGAAAATCATCTTCCTTGCTCTTGTGTCAGCTGCACCCAGGTCTAAGCCTGTCTACCACTTTTCTGTGGTTATATATGTCAGTTTTCTCCACTGCCAACTGAATGTCTGATGTTTGTGAAGGTGCTTGCACAGCGGGGATGAAGCTTAGAGATCCCTGCCTGGGTACTCTCCTTGAGATGCACACAGTTTGCCTTGTCTTCACAAGTGCTATTGTCTACAGCTCCTCTTGTGTAAGTGTACTCATTTACTCATAGCTAAAACAGATTTAAAATATTTCTAGAAAGGGTATTGTGCTTTAAGTTCTTCAGACTTATGGCACTTTCTGATGTCATGGGACGTGGGTGATTAGACTTGGTCATATCATTGTCGCTGCTTCTCTTGCAGAGAAGCTTTCTGAACTGATGGCAGCCTACACTTGCTGGGTGTATTGACTTAAAGGTAGTGTCATTTGCATTCTCCTCCATGAAAGCTACAGATCAAGAAAATGCTTTGCTTTCAAGACTAATGCTTTTGAATTTTCAAAATTGAAAATTCAAAAATATTTTGAAAATATCTTTGTTCCTAGAGATTCAGCAGCTCCTAGTAGGATGTGTACAGATAAAGACTTTTGCCTTAGCAGTAAGTAATTTTTAACCTTTCGAAGATGTTTCTGTGGTTGCAGCAAATCTGTTGTGTTGTGTGAAGTATATGAGTAGAAACAGGATGTGCTAAAATTGCATCATGAACTAAAATCAGAGTTGTGACATTCATCATATATTGAGAAATAGTTTGCACTGAATTGCTTGAACTCTCTTACGGAATAACTTGCAGGATATCACTTTTTACTGAAAAGAACATCTGAAGATATGTATCGTCTAGTTTTCATTATAAGCGATAAATCATCACTTTGATTTGATTGCATTTTGGCTTATGTTGCCAGTGCTCTTTAATTTGCTGGAATTCATTTGTGGAACCAGTTTTCTCCTCTTAGGAGAGAAATATTAGCTGGTGGGACAAACATTTCTTTGAGCTGACCAAAAATGTAACTAATGTATCTTGAATGCAGTGATCTTTGGATGTTAGTATATATTGCAGGTTTTAACTGTGGTTTGTATCTGCTCTTACTGTAAGCTTCAAACGGTGAGTGAAATATTTGGAGTTTTAGAAAATGAGGTGTGTACTTTCAGATCTTCTCACAGAAATTACTGTTGTTGCAATAAATTCTAATGCAGAAGATTTGTGTCAACCTTCTGCCTTTCCAAAGAATTCAAAGACACATGATGTAAAATTGAACATCATTTACTCTTCACTTCCACATTTTATCACTTCAGAATGAAGGACTCTTTAGTTTAAAAAACTAAAATCTGATCCCAACTTCCAGTTTCCTCTTTGGTTCCCGTTTTAGCATGTCTTGGCACTGCTCTTGTGTTGGTAGGAGGTGTCACTTTGCTGAGCTTTAGGGAAAAAAGTTTCCTTGCACTGGCATGACCAGCACCAGGACAGATTTTTTGTTATGATGAGGGTGTATACTATCCTAAAATTTGGATTTTGGCTTCTGCTGAAGTCTGTAATGGTGATGACAGAGTCATGTCTGATACCATCCCATGGTAAGCTCAGTGCAGTTTGTGCAGCCCTCCAGGGCTATAAGCAGGCAATGGTCAGTTGCTGCAGCCTCGAAGAGAAAGCAGAGTATGTCCAGCTGGAAACATAAGCCAGGCTGGGAGGGAGTCATCATGGCTTTTTAATCACCATCACAAGATATTCTCACTATTTTACATAGCCTCCTAACAAACAGCCTGTGTGCCACTTGCCATCAGCCCTCTCTGGATTTGTGTTCAGAAGGTAAAATCAGGATGTGACTGGACTCTACCTAACACATCAGTTCCCTCAGTACGACCCGTAGAACTGCAGTGCTGGTAAAAAGTATCTCTAGAAAGGAAGTACCCGAGCTGCTTACATCCCTTTCTTCTCCCTTTAATACTTGGCAGGATTTCACTTAGCTTGATCAGGAAGTTAATATGGGCACTGCCTGAAATAACTAGCTGCCTGCCCTCATCTTGAGCCAGAAAGGGCACAGGCAGAACTGTATGCAGTTGCTTTATTTATTTAAATTGTATTTTACTTTATTTTCCTGTGCAGCAATTTAGATTTCATGGTGTTTTAAGACTTGTGAAAGAAAATGAAGCCTCTGGCCACGGTTTGGTTGGGTCTAGAAGAGGTTTCTTGCAAATTAGGTTTTCTGAGAAGTAGCCTGCTCATTTTTGTACAGAGAGAAGCTCTGGATGTGAGTAGCACTGTTCCATGTTAGCACAATTCACAGCCCTGAAGAGGGGAACAGGATGAGATTTTGCAGCTTCAATGTGGGAGGCATTGGGCAACAGAATTTTTTTAAGATATTATTTCAGTTGCCAAGCCACTTACTTAAAAAATTCTTGTGCTGGAGCCTGTCTCTGCCCTTATCTTCTGCAGCTGACCCTCGAGTTTCTTTCTTCCTGCTTCTTGGACGGAGCTTGGATTTTCACATTTTCTCTGAAACTTCTTTGCCTCTTGTGTCATATCAGCTGTGTCTGTCATAGTCACCAGGCAGGTTGTAGGACTGGAAGTGAGGTAGAAACAAGAAAAAAACGTGGTGCCTTTTTCTCTTGTGCATGTTTGCCTTGTATTATACATTGACCATATGATGTTACAAGTTTGATTCGTTGGCAAAATGCATGCTGAGAGCAGCTTTTTGCTTCATTCCTGTGTTAGTAACTGTGAGATTGAAACCACTTCAATTACCATATGGACTGGGTTTTACAAAAGTTATAATTCTCATGAACGTTGTGAAAATTAGAGTTTATATTTGTATATCCTACCCTTGGAGATTATAGTTTTCTGTATTTATTTGTTTAAGTACAGGGTACAGCATGTACTATTTTGATGTACTATTTTTGATGATCACTGTATTGTTCCACTTCCTTAAAATAAATAAAATAAAAATAGACTAATGCTCTAGCGGCATGCTAAGTGGTGAAAGGTTGATACTAATTAAATAAGGTTCTCAAAGTCCATGTATGAAGAACTACAGATGGTCCAGAAACCTTGTAAATAGTTTCAGTACTCTGCCTTTGTATTTTTCCAAAGTTTGGGTAGTCTAAAGTCTTTCTGTGCATTAAAAAAAAAAAAAAATAGGACAAACCCCACAAGAAAAGAAATGTTTCTTTATTTTGGCATGACTTAGGTCCGCATGTGCACATGTGGACGTTAGGCAGCAAGAGGACAGGTGGGGATGGAAATACAGAACTGCTGCTAAATTGGTACCTCTCAGTTCCTTTGTTCAGCATAAGATTTACTTTAACCACAGTAAAATAGATGTGGTTTTTCAGGAAGCCTCCATATGAAATAGCTAAAAAAATGTATCAGCATTTGACTAATGCTCAACTTTACTACTTTTTCATGGAAAAAAAATACTGCTGCTTCTCTCTTCTTTCAAACTATTTCGGTGACGTTTCTGTTTCTGTAAACACTGTCCATGGGCTGGCTCCAGGACTCTGTTTGTTCAGAGCGTGAGTTGGGAGACTCCCTTCCAACAGAGGAAATGGGACGATGTGTTAAGCTTTCGTTGGAGATTGTTCTCTTCCACAGAAGCTGTATCCTCTGCGGGAAAACGGAGTTGGATCCCTGCCACAGCATGTCCGTGATGTTAACGAGTAGGAGAAGCTGTGCC
This sequence comes from Prinia subflava, assembly GCF_021018805.1. Taxonomy (NCBI): domain Eukaryota; kingdom Metazoa; phylum Chordata; class Aves; order Passeriformes; family Cisticolidae; genus Prinia; species Prinia subflava. The sequence continues at coordinate 29,686,658 of NC_086248.1, read as the reverse complement.
TGCTTCAGCAGCAGCCTGCTAATTCAGAGAAGGGGTTAGAGAACAAAGTGGAGTTTGATGAAATTTAAATGCGACACTTAATCCTGTTAGCACACAGAGGGAAAAGTTTTTTGTTCCATGGAGGGGAAGGAGAGGAGCTATTGAATTTACCTGAAATCTATGCATCAGGAAGAACCATATCAAATGGAATCTGGGTCTGTGCCATGTTTCAAATACATCATCTTTGCCAAACAGAAACCTCAGCTGAGCCTCTGTACAACTGAAGCCCTGCTTGTTTTCAACCTGCAGCAACTGTTGTTTAATACAGATGAGCAACTTGATCTTTGGCTTGGTCACATACCATAGTGATGAGCCTTACTGAAATACTACAAAAGAAGTTTTAAGTTTTCTGCCTATTTAGGAGAAAAGAAAGTATGTTCAGGTGAGGGGTTTTTTACTGTCTTCATGGTCAAGTAGCGATTTTATTGCAAAAAAAAAAAATTCAGTTTCAACATTGCTGCTTCAAGTAATGCCTATTCTTTTCTCTCATTTTTTTCTTTGATGTTGTTAATTAGTCAGCCTTAGCCAAAAGTGGGTGAAGTGCCTTCATAAGTTGTCAGTCAGATGTTCGGTGTGACCGCAGCACGTGGGGGTGCTGAGCACCGTGACTCGTATGAAGTCCCTGGCACAGTTCTGGATTGCAGTGGGTACATGGACCTCCCCATGAATGGGTGGAGCGTGGGGCGAGCCAGGGGGGACTGGTGGGACTGGTAGGTGCACACAGTGTGAAGGGGAAGACTCTGAGGGAGGCTGTGAGGGTGGAAATTGCAGTTCTGTTAAGACACAGTGAAGAAGAAAGCACCAATGAGCTGTAACAGAAACTGTCTGCCCTCGTGTGATATGGATATAGAGAAGGCGGCTTACTGAGGGTAGGGAAGGTTGCAGATCTTGATGGGCCTAGATCATGGCAATGGCTGCTGCTTGATTCAACCAAGAAGAGACAGGAGGCCCTAGAAGGATATAAAGGTTTGTAGAGTATTCCTTCTGGCAGTAGTTTTCTCAATCTGTTCAAATCACGGCAAAATTTTTGCCTTTCCTTCACTGGAGAATGTTGTGTAAAAGTGAACCTGGAAGACAAGGAGTTGCTGGATGGGCTGGAAATGTCAGGATCAATTGAAAGGACTTCAATTTAGATTTTATGCATAAATAATTTGCAAACCTGGGTGTTTGACTAGGTCTGTGGAGTTGCAAGTATTAATAATGTGTTAGAGTTAGCAGGCATATTTTTCTTGAAGTGTTGGATAGATTGAGAAAGTTTTCATGTGTGCTATTGGACATAGAGTAGAGGCAGTTTTCTGGGCCATGTTCACAAAGGGGATGGAGTTTTTTTAATTGCAAAGTAAACCACCCAGACTGAATGTGCAGAAGAGCTTTTAAGGCTCTCCACTGTAAAAACAAATGGAATGTCTTCTGAGAAGGAGTGAAGGAGGAGGGTAGCAGAATAAAAGACCTGGTTCTAGACTGTCACAGGAAAGATTGACAACTCAAAATATACAGGGATGGAATAGTGCGAATATCTTCGGTCTTCAGCAAGAGCACTGTTTGCTAAGTTAACCTGAAGAAGATCTGGGATGGAAATAGGAAAGTGAAACTTAAGGCAACTACTGTGCTTAGGGAAGAAATGGAAATCTGGGTATTTAAAGAAGAATTGAGTCATCTAAGAGAGGCAAAATAATTGAAGGATGAAAATTCCCTATTAAGGCATACTTTGTCATTAAACTTATTTGTAATTCCTTGTAAAGAGGATGTCTTTAAAAACAAACGAACCAACATAACTATTGTAATATGGTTATAATAACCATAAGACAGTAGCAATAAGAAATGCTTCCTGCATTGCTTAATTCTTACTTGTGAATATAATAGAATTCTTAAGCCAGCATTGGCAAGAAAAATTAAATGTACAACTATTTCAAGCATACTGCCAAATATTATTCCTACTTATCCATGTAGAAATGACAGCATTTCAGACTGGCAATTTCCCTTTTTTTAAAAGCATCTTTAACTAGAACTCTTTTCATTGAGGAAAAAAATGTGTCCACCATTCTCCATCTGCACAGGCATGCCAATACTGCCACGTAACTCTTGAAATGCCAGCCTCTTTCAAAGTCTCACAGCTGGAATGCCATTTGCCATAGTGTGTTCAGCAGCAGAATTAACTGCTTGGTGGGTGTAGAGGAAATGCTAGTAGGGGATAGCTGCACATAATTTAGGTAATGTAGAGAAGAATCCACAAACCCCTTTGACACTCAAGGGTGAACTTTAAAAGATTCTAGGAAATGAACTGACTATAGGCTTCTTTCTGCTCAAGTTTTGATGCTGATGTGAATTTCCAATAACTTTTAAGTGCATCTTTGCAATTTTGGTTCTGCAGAATCTGAAATTCTTTGTATTCTTAAAACTTTGATTTTGAAGGAGTTATGTTTCTTGAGTGAAAGGAGCTGGCTATTCTGTTATCCTGGCATAGTGTGCAAGCTGGCTGTTGAGTCATGCACTCTCGATGCTGGTAATGTTCTTGAGATTTCCTGAATAGCCAGTAACTGGAGTGGTACTTATCATCTGGACATAGCAAACTCGGTCTGAGCAAGTGGCACAAGTAAAACTGAGAGCCTTGGGTTTGGCTTTGCACATTTTGAATGTGCAGAAAGTTGGGGGAAAATGACTTGCAGAAGAGGCATTGTAGAAACAAGTGTTTACGTGTAGGGAATTTGAGGGAGGGAAGTTAACAGAGAGAAACTATGAGCCTCAAGGGTCCTTTTTACAATTAGAGCCAAGACTCAGGAATTAAAAATTCCAATTTAGAGAGTGCACATAAATTACCTCTTGTTTCAAACTGGCAAAGACGTGCAGTTGTATGGAACAAAATAGGAATTGTGAAAGGTTTCCTAATGAAAATCAAAAGCAAGGTGAAACATGCTTATAGTTTTTCTATTTAATTAAGCACTTAGGTTTGGAACAAACCCTGCCTTTCCTCTTGAGTCAGTGATTAGGCTCCTCCAGGAGAAACTTCTGAGACTACAAAGCTCACCTGAATTGAAGGGAGGTTCCAAGGCTTAGTTTAGGTATGAAATTAAGAGGTGCTCCACTTTAAGTGGTTTGAGGGTTTCCTGTAAAACGATTTACTTCACATTCTTTTTTTTTGCATTCGCTGCTGCTCAATTTACAGGCAGTTTGTACTCCTTCGCCCCTTCAAAATTATATGACTTTCAAGATGTTGCCTCTCTGCTTTTTATTTCTCTTTTTCATATTAATATCCCAAATTATTGAGCTGTCTATGTTATGAAAACCTAAATGCTCAGAAAAAATCTCTACGTATTTGTATTTCTATTGCTCTCTCAATTTTACTCAGTCTGAGATACGAAACTGTACAAAGGAAATCCAGGAGTGTGCTAGGGTTAAAACTGAAGCTAAAATCTCAGAGCTGTGCCAAGATGGCCCTATAGGGCAAGACAGATATTTCAGTGAGTTCTTTTTGAAACCAGTGGCCTAAAAAGTTCATTTTTTGTTTAACTCACCAACTTTCTTTTGATGATATAATTTATAAAGTTTTTTTGCATTGGACTTACGAAGACGCATGCACCGAGTTGATTGCATTTAGTAAGAAAATAAGAGATTTTGTAAGACTATGTGTGCTGGTTTTGCATTAAGCCAGTATTAAAATTATAAACATTGATTACATTATTCCTATACAAGCAGATTTTCCTGATGTAAATTTCCACAGGTCAGTGTGTGTTATTTTGCTTAACTGAATATTTCTCACAAAATGGAAATCACAATGTCACTAATATTGAGTAGTTATATGCCAACCAAAATTTAAAGTTAGGTTTCTTAATCACTTAATAATTCTCTTATTGGTTTCTTCGGTTTCTGGTGTTCTCTCAATGCATATTTTGATTCAAAGTAAGACTTGTTGGTCATGGTAGGACAAGAAGCTCAATCTATAAACTCACAAAGCTCAAAATTCTTGCTGAGACTAAATAATGTAGATTATATTTGGCATGGGAGAGTGATTTCTTTCCCTTTTTGATTGTTTCTTACCATGGGCACTGATGGTCTGAAGTAAGGCCTGCTCTTTAAGTAGCCTGTGAAACCTGCCTGGTGAATAGCTTTAGTAGCCAGGTTTGTAAATGAATTTGGACATGGAGCAGAAAAAATGTTTACATGCCATATGTTTTGCTGCAACTAATTTCTACCATCAAGAAAACATAGATTTATATATTTATTTGTGTGAAGAAGTCAGATAAAGTTTGCTGTTAGAAGTTTCAAAGCAAAATCACCTCAGCCAGAGATGTTCCACTCTAACTTTCCATTGCAACTCTTGTAAAAAATCAGAGATGGGGAGAACTTGGAGGGAGCCTGTGCTGTAGCACAAGGACAGACATGGTAATGCTTGTTTTGCAGAAAAGCAACCTTTTATTTAGCTTAGCAACCTCATTGCTAAATATTCCCTGTCACTTTGCAGCATAATCTAAGGAGACTGAAGCTATTTAGGAACAGAGGAAACGTGAGTGTGTGGGGCCAAGACTCACTGCTAGAGAATCTGATGAGCATGAGAGAAGAGGGCAGTGAGCCTTAATAGTAGATTATTTAGTATCAAGCTGGTTCTTCTTGTCCTGAGGCAGTAGAAGTTTAGGCCTATTCTTACACCTTTTTTGGGTTTTGTTCATGTTGATAACGTGCAAATGAGATCTATTGTGTGTGATTTTTTTTCCATTCAGGACTTGTGGAAGGGCTGGATTTGTGTACCTGGACAGCTGGGGGGAATGTTAAATAAATGTCCTTATCAGCCTGGAGTAGGGGGTTGTACTAGCAATTCTCTAGGCTGTACTGACATCTGGTGGCAGTTTATGTATTTATATAGTATTTGGATTATTTTTCATTCAAAGGTGGGCAAATTAATTCCCTGTCTAGAATATGCCTGCTTATGTATTTGGGACTGTTTCACCTTATTTTGTGGCTTGTGTTTGGTGGCTGTTCTTTCCCCACTGTCTTGCTTCTGATTCTCAGAGCAAAAACTTTAAAATTGTTGAAACTAATCTTTCTTTTGCCTAGTTTAAAAATGTATTGACTTTGTTTTCAGATTGTTTTTTATGTGTCTTATAGCAGTTATTTGGGAAAGGAAACATTACTTTTTTTTCCTTTCCCTTCAAATAGTTGCAGGGCTCGGGAAGAAAATGAATAGGATAGTTTTCTTTCTTTGAAGCTGAAAAGAGAGCTGAAAGAGAGCCCTGAGATCCACCTCTGTTTTTAGGTCTTCCACATCAGACAGAGACTTCAGAGTTCCTCTTTACATACACGTATATATAAATATATGTTTATAAAGTGAACACAGAATGTTTAAGAAGGGAAAAAACCAGAATTCTTTGCCATGGGCTTGATGTCGTCTTAGAAACATGCCAGGCTTTTTCTTAGAAAGTTGATAGCAAATCATTGTTACCAGGACTGCAAGGTGTTCACTGAAACTGTGTGGCCTTCCAGGAAGGGGCAGGTGAGAAAGAAAACCCGGCAATTTTGAGAGAAATTGTTCTTCATGTGGAGAACAACAGTAGTGAGAGGTTTGTAGTTTTAGTGGTCACCACACAGAGATGGAAACATGGAAGACTCTAGCTAAGCTCTAAGGATGGCTGACACTGTGACTGCCCCTTCCCAAATCCAAAACTCAATTCTTACCTCAAACTGATACGGCTGTTACTCTGTATACTAACTGCTTCTTGAGGGGTGACTGATCAGTGGAGGTGAATTGGGAATATCTCCAAATGTAGAGACCACACAGTCTCCAGGATTCGACCAGGCAGAGAATGAAGAGTTTTAAATACCTTGCAGTCTTCCCTGGCCCTGCTCCTTTTTAAGTTGATTGTATTCAGAAGGGGGATTCAGCACAAGTATTTTGCCCCTCAGGTAGGGGCAGGTAGGTCAGGTAAGCCTCCTTGTAGGCAGGCTGGCCTTCCCTATGTGCATTATGAATTTTGAGGAAGGTTTTGAGACAGTTTTGAATTTTTGTAAAAGGCAATGTAAGAGACCTTCCTATATAAGTAGTGCATCCTTAGTTTTGCTAATGGCATAATATTTATAATGTTCAGTGATAGTTGCCCTCTTTTTAATAGTGTGCTTGATGCAGAGCAGAAAGATTAGCTTTTTTAGAGGGCCATGAGTACACAGAAGGTAGCATAAAGTCAGCTCATCTTACAAGCCTGTAGGAGAGTTAAACCTTACACTATATATATTTTCTCCCTGATTGCAAACAGGGTACTTTTTCTTTATTTTATGGTCCTCTGCTGTTGGGTGATATATTTAAGTGGTTCTGGCTGTAACAAGTGTTCTCTAAAGTGAGCAGTGAGTAATTTGTGCATGTTGGCACCCAGCTTACTGTCATTACCAGAACTTAAACATCTAACTTGTTACAAAGGGAAGAGAATACGTTTTCTTTTCAGTCCTTTCCTTTTGTGCTTAGTTGTAAAATGAAAGTAAATTAATGACTACTGTTTCTTTATAGGGTGGCATTTACTGGGCAACTCACAGTCTCTTCTTTCCAGGTGATGGCAGGGCAGTGCTTTAGTTTTGGGTTGTTAGTTTATTATTGCGCTGCATTCTTTTAGCAGCTGCTTCTTACGTAACTCTCTGTACTACATTTTACAGTCATATCCCTCAAGTGTCGGAGAGGGAAGCCAAGGGAGGGAGAGCAGGTTTTAGGATCAGGTAAATAACTATGTCACTAACACTGCCTCTTGGAGATCTGGGGGAGAGAGCTTTTTTTGCAGTACTTAATCCTTACTTTTGTGATAGCTTTACTGAGACATGATCACTTGTGTGGCTATCGGTGCAGGTAGTGCCTTCCTTTAGATCCTTCAGGGGAGGGATTTTAGCCTGGCTTTGTGCAAGGCTTGCTGGCAAATCACCAACTCTATTTCTTAGACACCTACAGAAGGACGTGGTTTGCAATGGAAGCTGGGGCAAGCAGGTTGCTGTCTCTGGGTACCTATACATAGACAAGGAACTGTGCCTGGCAAGTGGTAGGCATCTATTTTGGCGAAGGGGTATGATATATGTAGCTTCTTATCCTCCCCAAGTATGTCACCTTAGGTGTATCTTTGACCGCATAAATATTAGTAAAAAGGGAGTAGCTACCTGAAACAATTTGGAAGTCAAAGGCAATCTATAGAGAAGCAGTAAAAATACAGTGGACCCATGCTTAAAGTCATCATTTAATTGCTATCATGTTCTTCTGTCATTTGTTTTGACTGTAAGCCCTTTAGAATAGGAATTACTTTGTTGAGTATAAATGAAGTTCTTGCCAGAAGATTTCTTTAAATTGTTTGAAGTTACTTGGTGCACCTTTCAGAAGCACATCTGAAATATATACGCAAAACTGACATATAAAGTCCTAAGTCATTTGTCTCATTCATTTAAATGCTAAAGAAAATATAATAAGTCTCAAGGGTGTTTGGGATTCTGTGATACCATAATATGTTACTTAGTTTTTATTTTGATTTTCATTATTCTGAAACTCCAGATTCTTTTTGCTTCATGTGTTTTGAGTATTTCCTTGTCACTGCATCGTTTGCCTTGACAAGTTTTCTTCTCTGTGTGTTGACAGTGTGTTGCCTGTTACAGCACTGGCACTCACAATTTTCTTAGATATGAAGCCCACAGTTCCAGTAGTTCCTAGGCTTATTTTGGAAGCAGAATTTTTTCTTGCTATAGACAGTTTGGGGTTTTTTTTATTTTTCCTTCTACTTACTTTATGGCAAATACAATATCAATGCTTTCTGAATTTACATAGTTGTGTGGGGGGCTTTGTACTGGGGACTAGGTTATTGGGAGAGGGCTCATATATTTGTTCCGTATATTAAACTTGGAAGATCTGTTTTAACGTTAGAGTGTAAAGCAAGTTAATATTTTTGAAGTCCGCTGTCTAATTTTAAGCCCTGGAATTTCAATTGTACTGAAAAAGTAATTGTAAATAACAATTCTAACCAATGGTAATAAAAGATGCACATCAAGATGATATGATGATGGATGTTTTAAATATAAAAAAATCATCATAGCTCTTACAGGATCAAAATAGGATCTGTTAGCAATAGAAATATCAGACACTTGTTAGCAAAAGATTGAGTGTACTGTGGTAAATTCCATCAGAGACTACCACAATATTATTTTTGAATGTTCTCTTGTAAAGGGCTGAAGTGCCTTCTGCAAATCATACTTAATCTGCAAAACCTTGAATGAAAAATGTAAGATCTCTTGCAGCAGTTCATGTGGGATTTCAAAACTAGCTCTGCCTCCAGGAGGACCTGGGACTAGATTAGCTACTGAGATGTTTTCACCTGGATTATTCTGAGATTTGCTCCTTTTCCTTGCTCTGAGAGAGCAGCTCCATGACTTCACTTAATGCTTTTGTTTCTACTGCTGGATTGGTTGTTGAGGCAGTGCCAGGCTGTTTCTTGCAGGGCTACCTGGCAATCTGATTGGTGTGGCTGCTTGATTGAAGACAGGGATTTCTTCTTCTGTTGTATGCCCTAGAGAAAGATCTAACCCACTGACCCCACTGACATGTGAAATCGGTGAATTTAGGAAAAATGCATCTTCTTAGCGCAGCACTAGCATCAGTTGTTTAACTGCTGACCAGAGAGATGGTTAATGCAGGACAGCTCAAGAAAGAAAACCTTTAATTCTTACAATCTGTGTTGCCTTTGCCCTTGCGGTCTGCATTCTTTTATAGCAGACTAGAAGGTAAAGATGATCAGATCTCTAAAGCCTTCCAATCTCTTTCAACTTTTGAGCCTCCTGCAAATCTCTAGGCCTCCTTATGAATGGTCAGGCAATGGACAGTTACATTGTCCCCTTCTTTCCCCTCCTGCTGCTGCTGTGTTTCCTGACCAAATTGATCCCCTCCAGGCACTGACTTTTAGATATCTATCCTGATTTTTAGGACTACTGGAATGATACCTAGATAATGGTAGAGGAGAAAACTCTATGGTTACTTTGGTCCAAATGAAACATACCTCATGCCCACAGAGCAGCTGTTTCCTTGGAAAGCTGGCCAATACACTGTGCTGTAAGTGGTGTTCATGTAATGATTACTGTACTAGACTTGGGGCAACCCTTCTATGGGTTGTGTTCTCAGCTGAAGCTCCTCTACCTTTTCAATAGCAGATTAACTTCTTTTAAAGTGCATTCCTGTGCTTCTATAACACAATTTGGGCCCTTGGTCACTTGAACATGGTTTTTTGCACATGCATTGTTTTTTAAAGCAGAAACTATTAATAAACTTGTCCCAAAGATTTTTTTATGTTGTACTAAAACCTGTTTAAGTGGCATTTTTTTCTCTTCTGAGAATTTTGACTTTTGTTCTACATGAGAAATTTTTTTCTTTTTTCTGATTGGGTTCTCTTTTTTAAAAAAAATATTTTGTTTCTTTGTTGTTTTTTTCCTCTTAGAGGTGCTGCCTTCAAGGCAACTGAATATTTAAAATGTTTCTGAGCGGAAAGTACAATCTCAAATGTGCCTAGACTGCTGTTAACAGCCACAAGTTGTTATTTAACCAAACTCTTCAATTTAGTAAGCTGTATCTTTAAAAGTATTCTTTTCCTCACAGTGTTCAAAAGTGTCTCCAAAGCATCATTCCTCTGTTAATTAAAAATAAGTTAGATAGTGTAGGCATTCTGTGAGCCAGCACTCTAAATCACTTTTAAATCATGTTAAAAGCTTCCAGACCTTTGGAAATTACATGATGTCTCTTACTTGTAGATTGCAAAGTCCATTTTTCTGCTATGTGCACTGTTTAAAATGGTGAATTCTCTGTTTTCTGCAGGCACAACTTCAAGACATGCAAGAATACTTTGGAGTGAACTGGCAGCAAGCCTTGCAGTATTGTGATGGCAATAACACTGGCTGTCCTCTGGAGATGCTGAAGCTCAGCTTACTTTCAGCTTCTTTTTTAGACCCTCCAACTTGTTGACAAAGGACTTAACACTGGTTTGGACTCACATGGTCATGGGTATGGATTTTTTCCTCCCATTACTTGACATCTGCACGTTTCCAGCAGTCAGTGCTGAAGTCAATACTAGGTCTGCTGAGATTTGTTCTGTTCTTGGGAGCTCTGAGTGACAGGTATTGTAAACATCCTACACTCTCAGCTGTGGAAACTAAGAAAGCTGGGAGAAGGCTGTTTACTCTCCCTGCCTTGGAAATCATCTGGAGGGCAACATTATGTTGGCTATATTTCTGACAGCTTGTATTTCATACTTCCCATTATGGTGTCAGTGAACAAATTATGTCATTACATCACACCATCAATGTCTTGTGTTCAGACCAAGGGCAGAAGAGCCTTATGATATGCTTTAGCTGTACTGCTGGCTTGAGGAAAACTTAAATAGTAGCAATAATACACTGCAATGCTTCCATCCTTAAGCAGTGATCAAAAAAGACCTGTCACACTGTTTATAGGCAGTGATACATAAAAGTTGCAGTGTGGACATCTTCAAGTTGACACATCAGTATTTTATTTAATCAAAATCACCCTTAAATGGTTGGTAATTGTTTTCTAAGGTCTAAATTCTCATTTTCTGGCCAAAAGAGCTAGAAACAGAGGTTAGAAGGCAAAAAGGTTCTAGAGAAATTCAGATTTCAGTTTCTTTTTGAAGAAAATCAGAGGTGTCAACATCAACTCTAAATTTAATTAGGACACAAAGATCTCATACCTTTGTTTTCCACTTGGTGTTCCCTATCACTTGCTCCCCAGACTTTATGGGGATTTTATTTTATTCTACTTTGTGCTTTGTCCTGGCAATCTTTCTCTTCCTCCTTGTATTTCTTTCATTCCATATGCTGTAAGCCAAGTAGAACTCCTCAGTTTAAATACAGAATAAGCTGAAAAAATAATTTTCCTTTTAAATCTAATATCCTGCTGGCATGGTCCTAAATAATCTTAAAGTGAGTTTTGCAGCCTTTCTTAAGGGACTCTGGCAGAAAGAATATTGTTTCCATTGTTTCCCTCTTTTCTCTTTTTCCTTGTTTGTGGGGAAGGGACACACCTTTTGTGTGCTCTTTAGAAAATTTTTCATAATAAAGTTGAATTCAAAGATCACTGTCTAGTTCCTTTTGCAATAGCATTCTTATGTCTTCAGATCCCGATGCTTCAGCTTTTTAGAAAAGGCATTTAAATATAAAACCTGTGAAATAAGGGCTTTTAGAAGAGGTTAGTTTTCAGGATTTGGAAAGGGATGGGAGTGGAAAGACAACAGATAAACGAAGGTTTTGAAGTAGTATGTACACAAAATGGACAAAAAAGAATTCAAACTTCGATGCAGAACTTTAAAAAAGTCAGTTACTTAAAGTAATAATTATTTTTCAGACTCTGGCTTGCTTTCCTATTGGAAAAAGCAGTAAGAGGGAAAGCCAGGGTCACGGTGCTGTAGTGAAGGACTAAATTGATGAGTAAAAAGAAGGCTCATGATTTGTGTAGTAATTTCCAAGAAATGCATTGTTAACCTCTGAAAATGATCATTTTAAGGAGATGTTAGCTGTTCAGACTAGTCAGACGATAGAGGGTAGCATTTCCTAATACACATGATTCCCTTGGCAGAGAGATTTCTGGGGATGATGGAGCACAGTTACTTCCTCCACTGCATGACAATATTGATTGTAGACTATGCTGCCCAGGAAAAACAACCTCCTGAAGGAGATCACTTCTTGAATTTCTGAGATGTGGGTTTGTATATTACTTTCATTTAGACATGCTTTAGGTTTGGAGTCATTATTTTGTGTAATTTGAAAACACTTCTCTGTATTTAATACTACTTACTTGTGCATTTAATAGTGAAATTCCATCTTCAGTTTCATCAGTATAAGACTCCAGTACCCCAACTTTGTCATATATTTTTCCTGGCCTACACTTTCCTGTCATTGTACTAACATGATTAAACTCAAACTAATTCAGTGGCTTGACCCCACTGAAAACTAAATAAGCAAAAGAGCTTTTATGTGGATCAGCTGCTTACTCCACCACTGTCCTGTGGCCTAAAATGCTACTGAAAGTCCTAGTTCCTTCAAATATGGCCACTTTCCTGAAGAAGAAGAACAGCATTTATTTTGAATAGATTGTGTCGTCCTAAAACAATAAAATAGTGAAATCACAGGATTTTGAATATTTTGATACTAAATTATTCTGTTGATGCTGTCTGAACACAATTGCAAGCATGGTGCTAAAATAAATTCAGATTAAATTGTTTTAATTAAAATGTTTCATTTTTTGAACACCATGTATGCTTCTTCCTAAAAGATTTGTTGGTAAAGTCTAATTTAAAGGATTTGTTGCTAAAAGGGAGCAACTGGTAATTTCGCTATCTTCAGACCTTTAGTTGTAAAGGTATCTTCTGATGTACCTGCACCATACTGAGCACTGTATAAATTGCATCATGTCTAGATCTCAGAGGGTTTTTTTTTCCCCTGAGGTATTGCTTGCCAAGCCAAAGGCAAACACTTTGTCCTTTTCTCTTGTTAATCCCAGACTTCAAAGAGTTGAAGATTCTTTCCAGTCTATCAATTAAATACAGAGTTTTTCCACTGTGGAAAAAAAACGTAACAGGGCTGTTTCAAAAGTCTGTTGCCAGTAATGAGTTTTGGATTGGGTCCATGGAGAGGTAATCTGGATAGCTACCACTGCAGGTCATCTCTGGGAAAATTGCTGATTGTAGGCATGGCCTTTTTTCTTGAAGGGTGCTTCTGCCAAGATGCAAAAATGACTTGTTCCAAGTGATTCTTGGCACCACCCAGGATGATGTTATTCCTGCCTGTTATGGTCAACATGCTACGTTGACTATGTTTCTATCGGTTTTTGTTATGAGGAAAAGGACAGTTCTTGTTACCATGTTTCTTTATTTGGGTTTTGTTTGTTTGTGTTTTTAAGCTCCATTTTTCGTTATGTAGTCCTTCAAGGTAATTGTCAAACATCCATTTCATTTGGTAATACAGGGAGTGACCGTGGGAAGGAAGAAAGAATGTGTGGGAGTACTCAGGCAGAGCTGTTGCTTGTACTGAGATTGAAATCTGAACTTGAGATTTACAAGTGAAAATATTAGAAAAATGTTGTATTAAAAGTTTCAAAGAGCTGCCGGTGAGGGAGATGAGACGTGAAAGGGATCAAGAGCTGATTGACTTGTCATCCGAAGTGTGAAAAGTATTACAATGTTGATTTTATGTCTAAACAATTCCTTGATGATGCAGTGAAAGAAAGCCGTAATTTCCCTTAATGCTTATACAAAAGTCAAGTTCTGTTTTTTATGCGGTAAATCTCACTGTCACTGATTCTAATTCACTACAGAAGAATTTAAGTCTATGGACAAGCTATTCTACTTTGAAGACCTATACTGAAACTGAAAAAGAAAAGAAAGTTTGCTTTGAATGAAGAAGAAAACCACATTATGTGGACTTCAGTCATAACTGCCCTGAAATGAGAGATGGAGTTCTAGATCTCAGTTTTCTGTGTGCTGTGATTGAGATAAAAACATGTAAAAGCAACTTTCCTTTTGCAAAATGCAAACAGGTGTGCAACATCTGCAGTACAAATACTCATTCATATGCAAACAAATGTTTTTACAGCTTAAAAATACATTAGGTTAAAATCTGATCAAACATGTTGTTTGTTCCAGGTTTTATTCAAAACTAGGTTCTGTTTTTAAAAAACCTTTTAACGTAAACTGATTCTCATAAAAATAATTTATAATTTAATTAAATTTATAGTTTAAATAAATAGAATGCAAAAGCTGAAGTTTCTGTTACTCTTGTGAAGATTTCGGTTCTTGTCAGCTCTGGGTTCCAGCCAAGACCTACTTAGCTACAGTCGAGCTGTTGTTTCCGTGTTTTTGACCTTTGGTTTTAAGAATGTTAGCATGAATTAAATGGAAATACAGTTTTCTAGCAAGCACTTTATAGAATAAGCAAACTTCAGCTGAGCAGTGCAGTCTATAACTACAAAGCTGAGGACTTGCTTATTTTAAATAGTGTAATATGATAGCTAAATTATACCTTATTTAACTCTTCAAAAAGGAGAAAAGAGTGAGGCTGTGTCATAAGCCTTATGTTTGCAACGCTGGCTCTACTTTACAAGAAGATCCAGTTTTGTTCCTGCTTTAATTAATAGGGGATTTTTGTTTGCTGCCTTGGTGCTGTTATTAAACTGTTAAAATAATACTGCAGAGATCTAGGCTCTAATCCTGGTTTTGGGCAGACTCTCTGCTTTCTCCATTGTGAAGAAGATGACGCTTCCTCTGTAAAGGCAGAACCCCACGTTGTTCATCAGTCTCAACTGCAATAAAGCATGCTTCCTAAAATCATGCCATCACAAGCTGTTTTGGCTCATTGTGTTCCAGCCTTCCTGTGATTTAGATTGCATTGCCTGCTTGTGTTGCTGGGGAAGCAGAAAGGATGTTACAGACCTAATGCAGGGTTATTATAAGGGCTGCTGAGAGCTCCTCCTTGTGCTTCTGTTGTGATGCTGTTCTCCTGAGGATGAGAGGAGGGCATGCTTCTAGTGGTTTTAAGAGTGTGCTTGTAGGGCAGCCACAGTTTGTACAGGTGTACCTGGCCAGCTGAGGGAGTGAGACCTGCCCAATTATGGCACCATGGAAATTGGCTCTAAGCCATCCTCACCCCTCTTTGAGACCCTGGGTATATTTTTAGCTATGGGAGTGTCCAGCAGGCTTTATTTCATTATTCACTTTATGAGAAATACATTGGGTATTGTTACCAACCAAGAATTTCTGGGCTTTCCATCATTTGAAGGCTGCATTTCTCCAGTTGTTTCTGTGTAGCCTAGAGCATCTGCTGGCTCAGGTGTTCTGCAGAAGTGCTGCTAAAATAACTCAGCTCTGATGGGCAAAGAATAGGTTGATGTTGACAAATGAAATAATTTCAGGATCTGTGAAATTTATGTTCTGTAGCTTGGCTAGAAATAGATGGCTCTGTATAGCTCTGAGCTTTGTAAACAGTTGAACTTGGTGCAACTTGCCAAACTTGCAAAGTTGTTGAAGGACATTGGGATGCCACTAGATTTTATGCTTAGTTCACTAAGTCCAGATGAAATATACACAGCGGTATATACTTTTTTCTTGTATTTGTCCATACTCACAGCATAGATATTAATGGAGCTGCTAATTAAGATCTTGCTGTTTTATTGTGCTCAGTTTAATTTGAAGTATTTAAAAGATGTGTAGATATGGCACTTGGAGACATGGTTTAGTAGTGGAATTGGCAGCGTTAGGTTTATGGTTGGACTTGATGATATTAAAGGCGTTTCTAACCTAAATAATTCAGTGATCCTAGAGCTTTAAGTGATGAAAAGCTACAATATGCTTTTGTGCCTGCATGAAAGAGCAGATCAAATCTAAATTGAAATAGATGATGTTCTACTGCCTTGGGGTAATTGTGTGCAGCATAAAGCTTTTAAATTAGAAGGGGCAAACCCGGTGGTCTCTGTTGCCACCCAGAGCAGGTGTGTGTCACAGTGTACAGATTTGTAAAAGCAGGAGTGACCAAACTTCTATGTTCTTCGCTGAAGTCGTGACATTATTGAAAAGTCCCACAGCTACTCATATCCATGGCTTGAAGCCTGTCATGTTGACTGCTGGGGACCCTGGCCCTTGGGATCCCAGGAAAGGACTCTCCAGAGGGTATTTTTACCTACTTTCCCTATTGGAAGTGAGAACTATCAGCTGCCTTTTGTGATTAGCCTTGCTGAAGTTTGCATGCTCTAAAATGTCTTAGCAGGTAGCTAGAGGGGAGCTTGGTGACTCTGTACCGTGAGAGACAAGGTCTACTGCTAAGACAGATCTATTTTCGGATACTTCCAGTGGCAAATCTTATTCCAACAGTGCCTTTTCACCTGTACTTCAAGGTTTTTGCTCTCCTGCAGAGATGGGGGAGTCTGTTAGCCCAAATGCTTTTTAGTGAGACTTTGCTGTCCTTTAATTTAGAGATTTGGTTAGAGCTATGTGAACTTGCCATGTCACATGGCTTAGAATAGAAGGAGCAGGACTGAAACTCAGAGAACAAAAGTAGTTGGATTGAAAATACCAGGTATGAATTGCTGAGCTTTTCTGAGTTGGGGAGAAAAAGAGATCAAAAATTAGGAGTATTAAAGACAAATTGATGTCTGAACTGTCAGTTCAGGAAACTCCAGAGATAAACTGAATGGAAAGTTTTCCCTTAAGATGCCCATGGAATTTTAAAAGACAAATCTAAATGGAGAACAGCATGGATTTACGTCCTTGTCTACAGGAACAGAATAATTATTTGCAGCCAGAAAAGAAACTACAGGTTCTTGGCAAAAAAAGAAAGATCTGGCTCAGAAACTTGAACTGAGATGATTTAAAGTCTTTCAGGGGCAAATGTAAGGTTTTTATACGTACAGTAGAACAAGTTTGTGAAAATGCAGAGGCGGGAGATGAAAAATGTGCTTGAAAATATGTATACATGGATTTGTTTTGAGTATTACTGCATGTCAAATGTAGTATGCTAAATGCACTGTTTACAGTAAGCAAAGTAATTAACTTTAAAGGAATATAATACATTCCCACTTCCAACTGCAGTCTGCAACTTAAAAACAAGACTTTGAGTCTTGAGTATTTTAACAAATACTATTTCTGTTTCACAGTTCTTTCTGAAATGACAGGAAAGGTAAGTGATGCTATCATCATCTCCCAGTCTGAGCAATTTGAAAAATATATGTGGATTTGAGGTGCACAAAAGTCCACAATGATTTCTTGATTGCTGTGGGAAGTAGTTCAGGGGTTTGGTTTGTTGGATGGGGTTTCTGTGTTTTGGTTTCGTGTTTGGGTGTTTGGATGTTTTGTTTTATGTTTCTTTTCCTTTTTTAGTAGATCATGCTGTTCTTTTGATCTATTTGATGTTGCTGGAATCATTTAAAGCAGTATTAGGCTGGTTTTACTCCCTTCCCTTCCTCTCTCTCTAGTCTGTGTTTGTGCCTAGGGAAGGAGGAGGAGTAAGGACTTTGCTTCTGTCCATTTGAGTGAAGATTCCTGTGCTTTGCAGAGATTTTTGGTGAGGCCTTTGCAGGCTTTTGTGGGTGGGTACTAAACCAGCAATTAGTTCTGCAGTATGTAAGAGAGTGAGTGAGTCACAGACTGTGTGCTCTGAGCCTTGTACAGAGCAAGATCCAGCAATGCAGCAGCAGTAGACTGGGCTCTGCTTCCTCAAAGCCTTCCCCCCTCTGATACCCCTGCTAAGCTTGAAAGAAACTTCACAGGACTGTCCAGATTCATTTCTCTTCAGATTAACCAGAAAGATGGAAAAATGCATATGGCTGGCACCAGTAGGGATAGTTCACATGGCTTAGCAATCTAAGGTTTTTTTAGTTGTCTGCTCTTCTAAAGAGAATTTGAACTGAAACTTAAAAAGGTGAGCAGGGGAGAAAGCTTCACTTTTTCAAGCAGGAACATTGGCTTTTTTGTGGTCTGGCTTTGGGGACTTGTCTATACATGGGCTTATTCTGAACAGCTTTCCACGATGTCTCTGTGAGTGGAACAGGGGCTTTGAAATACAGTTTTATATTTGTATCATCCATTGTATTTGAAATGCATTCTGCTTTAATACTGACAGACTTTAGGCAGAGACAAGTTCTTGACAGTTTGTTGAAAACAAAGTCTTTTTGTGGAAATACTTTCTACTGTGGAAGATTTTTTGAGAAATGTGTTAGAATCCAGACTGGTTTATGTGTGAACAGAGAGGGCAGACCTGCAGCACAGGCACTGGGACTCAACTGGGATGTGGGAGACTGACATGCACATGTCTCTTACTTGATTCAGAAATGAAAGCAAGTCTTGAAATCAGACACAGTTCTTTCACACTGTGAAGTCCTTAATGTTCAGCCTGCTTGAGAGTGTATTTTTCAAATTAAGTCATGCTAATTTCTCATTTCTTTAAATATAGAAGCATCCAGGCACATTTAGGATTCAATTTTTATGTGGGAAAGGAAGGCTGAGGAAGGAGTGAATCGAGGGCTGGTCATGCACGAAGTAGAGAGGCATTTTTCAAAAGGCCAAAAGGTACAACTTGATCCTTGCTGATGCTGACAGACCTGTGGAGATCAGCATTCAGCAGAAGGGGCTATACCTTCTGATATTGTGCCTTTGAACTTCATCCTCCTCTGGAGTAGTATTTTGGAGGTAGGTCTGTAAGGTTCATCCATTGCTGTGGTATAGCACAGGAGCTGTCTGTGTCCCTTCTGGTCCCCAGGGTGGCTGATGTGAATGGACCAGAGGCAGGGCTGTGAAAACCGAGCAGAAAATAAGTTTAATAACACGGATCTATGTTTGGGGACCTTTTTTTTTTTTGGTTTTTTTTTTTTTGGTTTTTTTTGTGTCACTGGAGGCTGCAGGACTGACAGAGGCAGAGCCTTGCCTCTGGAATGTTAAAAAACAATAATAATAAAAAGTCTTCCATGCAGCTAGTGGTTTGGTAGAATGCAAGTTTGCTACTCTCCTTCAGCACTGTTCTCCATTCAGCTGAAAATCATTTTTTTCCTTGGAATTGAAAGAAATAAAATTGTTCCCTCAGTCATCTATGGGACCTATTGTCTCAAGGCACAGTCAGGTACAGCCAGCCAGCCTCCTCTGCCATTGCCCAGCTGTCACACAACCTTCATCTGCCACGGGACTCATCCTTTGGCTCAAATACGTGAGGTAACTGCCTTACACTGCCTTGAGGAGAAGCTGACAATAATTGGAAGTAATGATCTAGTAATAAAGGTCTCATTTTAATGAGTGGGGACATGGCTTAGCTTAATAACTCTTGTTTTCTGTTTCAGGACAAGAAAAGTTATTTGCTTGAAGGTGAATGCTGTACTCTGCTTTGTCCCCTTGCTCATTTTGGATTTAGGCAATAGATAGTTAAGGCACTCTGAAATTTTTTTTTTCAGCTAGCTAGTCTGTGAATTATAGCAGATTTGGCCTATTTTTGGAGATTTTTTGAGGCAGGGATGCTTACAACAGCTTGCAAAAAGGACAAGACTTGCTTTTGTAAAATTCTCCTGAATGTGCCAGCATCTGTGTAACTCAGTGTTGCTGTTATTTGGTGCGTAGGTTTCAGAAATGTCTTTTTTGCCAGTCGTCTCCCTGTTTGTGGAGGTAGGGAGAGGTAAAACCTTCCAGCCTGGTGAAAGCACAAAACTGGATTGTTTTCAGATGAAGCTCCAGCTGCAACCTGCACAGCCAACAGAGGCTAGCAATGATCACACCATACGTCTTGCTAGCTTTTTTCAATTTATTTTTGTCACCCCACAAGTACTACCTTCTCCCCGCCACTACATTCTGGAAAAATTATTTGAGGGAACACAATGAAGGACAAGATGATAGCATTATACCATCTGAGATGGCTCCTAAAGAATGGTATGAGACTCCAAATAATTCCTTTGGTGCAGGAATAAGAAATGTTTTATTTGAGGAAAAGTAGAGGACAGCTCTTAAACCTGGAGTTTTCAGTGACATTTTCTTTCCTATTTTCACCTTGCTGAAATTCTTGAGAAATTTTTCTGGCAAAATTTCTATATATAATTGGGCAATGTAAGAGTGCTGGGGGGTCTGTGGATGGCTTCACTTTTTATACTTTTCATAAGTAAAGGTCAGGGTTGTTAGTTTATTTTAGAAGAAGGCACAATGTGTTGGCTTGTCTGTCAGTGCAGTCAGTACTTCATCCATCTGCTTAGGCTTTCTGGCTGCAACCAAGCTGAGCAGTGTGGCTGTGCTGATTTCTGCCTGCAACACAGAGGGTTTCACTGGACAGAGACTATGCTATTTAATCATCTTTATCATTTGAATGGGGACAGAGGGGAGGAATGCAGAAATGCAGTTCTGTGTGTGCCTCATGTCTGCTGGCACACAACTTCTGTGGCAGCCACAGAAAGCACATTTGTGTCAGGCTCTAGCACCCTGGTCTTAGTGTGTCTTACAACACAGGTACTGATTTCTTTTTTTTATTGTAACTCGTGATAGTGGTGGGTTTTTTGTTTGTTTAATTGGGTTTTTGGAGGGGAGTGGTGGTGGGGTTTGGGGTGTTGTTCTTGTGTTGGTTTTTTCCTCTTTTTTTTTTTTTTTTTTTTTTAATTTCTCCAGCAGGAAGCTTCAAGCTTTTGCTCAGGATCAAACTTGTCTGGTGAGTGCTGCACTTTAGGCCTTCACACTTGAGTATGGACTTACTTGGGGAGTGACCAGCTCTGCTTGAGCTGTGGGCTTGAAACACGTCTAAGTAAGTGGTTGGTTAGAAATCAGAAGATTGGCCTTGTGTATGTTAAGGCAACTGTAGGACCAATAAAATGAGCATTCACAAGTCAGGAAAATCTGGAATTGCAAAATGCTTGCTGTATCAACCCAGACGCAGCTTGGCAGTAATTGCTGTAGGAGATCTAAATTAAGCAGTGAGGCTTCTGGGGTGGCAACTGCTATGAAAGACTTTGCAATGTACATCACCTCCTCCAAGACCCAAATGTACTTTTACATTTAAGGGGGAGTTGTCAGCATTGAGATCCTCACAAACAAGGCACTGAGGCCTGAAATCTGCAAAATACTTTTAAGCATATCCTTAACCATTTTGTTGTTGATGACGGGAGACATAAGCTTTTAATTATTTGTGCTGAACCAGGGAGGTGGGAGGCTCCCTGAGTATCTTTTAAAACACTTCAATGCTAGCTGTGCCCTGAAATGCAGAGCCTGAGACACTGCTGCCTTAGCCTCTCTCAGGCTGCACTTGTCCTCTGTGAATATGCTCACTAACCTTCAACTAACTTGCCTTGCATCTGATTCTTTATGGGAATTTTGCCTATCCCAAGTGCTTATCAGTTCAGAGGAATAGGCATAATGCTGTATTCAGCTTTAACTGGAGCACTTTTGATAACTGTCCGTCTTATTCAAATACTGCTGAGCATGAGATTATTAAATAATCTGAGAGACAAATGGAGGATGAAGCAGGAGGGGAACTGACTTTGTCTTTTATGTGTTTGCATCTCTATCATACCCAGCTATTGGTAGATCCTTCATCCCTATCAGCACAGCTGACATTTTGGAGTTCGCCACAGGAGGCAGAGAAAGGGAGAAAAGAACTCCCCATCCCCTCCCCAAAGCAGCAGGCAGTCACAGCTGTTCTCAAGGAGAAGGTTTGTGTCAGCAGATCTTATACAGCTAGGCTCAAAAAGTTTGTGTCAGCAACCATGAAAGCTGGCCCATCAGCATTTCTGTTTTATTCCATACACAAAATGCATATTACTGAACAATTATGCCAAAGGCAGGGAATATTTCTTGATAGCACAACTTGGAAGTAGCATCTCCCTGTGGGAGCAATCATGTCACGTGCCACAGAAGTCTGTGTGGGTTTAGATGTAAATCCTTGTTGTGGGTCCTTGCTGTAAGGCTGTGTTGAGAGCCAAGCCATTTAGTAGTCTTGGCCTGATCCAGAGTTCAGGGGAAGTAGTGAATTGCTTGTAATTCTAAAAATCTTGTTCAAGCATGCTCCCCAAAAGCATATTCATTATAAAGGAAGCTTAGTGATGTTTAGAGTTTTGGCCTCCAAAGTCTTCAGAGAATACATAAAACAGACAATGATTTTGGTGTGCACTTCAGTCTAGCTGCTGGTGTAGAGTAGAAAGGAGAACTAGGGTGAATTTTCAATAAAATTTGATTTACTGCTTTAATATAGGTTTACTGCTGTAGCTCAACCACCATTTAACTGTGTTTTGGTTGTCTCCATTAAGAAAGATGTTTTAATTCCTCTTTTGTCAAAAGTCACAGTTCAAAACATTTATTTATTTCACAGTTCAGAACTTTGGTGGAGGAACAGAATTGGGTTTTAATTTCACATTTTATTGAATGAGCCCTGCATTTCTCTACTGTGAATAGGCAACAACTTGCTGCACAGTCCTCATCTCTGCTTATGATAAGCACAAGTTCTATAAGAAACAAACCAAAGAAACCCAAGCAAAACATTATGCTTAAAGTAGTTAATGAAGTAGAAGAGAAGCACAAAAATCCACAGACACTCATTGAGGATTTGATATCCATCCATATACAGGAGCTTGACTAATTAATTGCATGAGTCTCCAAGTCTGATTTCTGATAATACAAACCACTTTGCACATGGGGACTCTGGTGATCCAAATCAGTGTGGGAATTGCTGTGATGCTGAGATCTGCCTGCCTACTTGTTGCTTGTTACCTCCAGTCTGCTGCTGGAGGTAACAGCTGCCAACCCCTCAGGCAGTGCAGCAGATTTTATCAGACACCCATTTCTTTTAAGCAGCCTTTGAGAGTATTTAAGATAGATCTGGATACCTGTGCAAAGCAATGAAGGGAATGCAAGGATTAGGTGTGCTCAGGAGTTTGCAACCAGGTCAGTGGTGCCAGGCGATAATATCCAGCCAGAGGGAGTGTGTGTGTCACTATAACAACTTTAAAAATATGAAACAAAATTACAAAGCCAAAATGAAACAACACAAACAACCCCCCCCAAAACAAACAAACAAACAAACAAAAACCACACCCATTGTCAACAGGAACAGCAAAGTCTGCAGTTGCAAAGCTTCAGCTTCACAGCTGAAGCCAGACTTAAAAGAAGACCCTGTCTATGTAAGGCCTAGCATAAATTTTAACAAAACAATTACCAAGGATGCAAAGCAGAAGAAATGGTTTCATGGAGTAATGCAATTTCTTCCTTTTTCCTTTCTCTTTTCCTTTCTCTTTTCCTTTCTCTTTTCCTTTCTCTTTTCCTTTCTCTTTTCCTTTCTCTTTTCCTTTCTCTTTTCCTTTCTCTTTTCCTTTCTCTTTTCCTTTCTCTTTTCCTTTCTCTTTTCCTTTCTCTTTTCCTTTCTCTTTTCCTTTCCCTTTTCCTTTCCCTTTTCCTTTCCCTTTTCCTTTCCCTTTTCCTTTCCCTTTTCCTTTCCCTTTTCCTTTCCCTTTTCCTTTCCCTTTCTCTTTTCCTTTCTCCTCTTTCTTTTCCTTTCTCCTCTTTCTTTTCCTTTCTCCTCTTTCTTTTCCTTTCTCCTCTTTCTTTTCCTTTCTCCTCTTTCTTTTCCTTTCTCCTCAACTCAAGAAACTCTCAGAAATGAGAGAAAAAATTAAGTCAAGGACTAACTGTGGGTGTTTCTATATAAACTAAAGAATAGTTCCAATATTGTGCCAACTTGAATATCTCCCCACCACTTAGGGACTGAGTTAACAGTCATGTCCAGTGATGATTTATTTTCTCAAAACCTCCTCTACAGTAGCATCCTAATGGCTCTGATATGCAAGATGTCACCTGCCTTCTGTCATGTAGTAGGTTCAGCGTTGGCACTGGCCAAGAGTGTTTGTAGGTACCACATTACATTCCTCATCTGGCTGCACATCTTTTGCACGTTATCTAGAAGCTAGGATGTCCTCTCTTCGTTGGTTAATGGTGTCCATGAAGTGAGTGAAACTAGAGGAGAAAAACTCTTGAGAACTTTTAATCTTTTAATGTTTTGACAATCCAAATAACTTTAGTGGCTCCTGGAAAGATAAGGGGCACCAACTGTTTCTCTTTGAGAAACCTCTCTAACTGCCTAGGAAAGAGGAAAGGAAGGGGATCAAGCTGATTCACTTGAAATCTCTCTGTCCAACCTTACTGTCTTCAAAAATACTTTTTCCTAATACAGAGCTTATTTTTTTTTGTTTCAGCTTCAGCCCTTGTCACTAGTGCAACTAATCCCAGTGAAAATGTTTCTCTTCCTTTCAATCATTTTTTCCCTGTGAATATTTATATAGTTATTTAGCTCTTTCCTTTAATTATTTTCCCTTTAGGACAAATAAATTTAGTCCTTGAGATCTTACTTTCAAATTGTATTTTTAAATAAGAAAGCAGTGTTAAATATAGTTTAAGTCAGACAACATAATGCATCTGAGATTTCACAATATTTAAGATTTAGGCTTTAGAACACAATAGTGTCCATTTTACTAAGACCAGCAATACAATGTTATTAATTAGTCCCTTTTCAGAAATTTCTGAACACTTGAAATAATAAGTGTCTTTTAAAAGTAATTTACTGTGTGTTACTGGCATATAAAAACCTATTGTCACACTTTACATGAATTCTTCATCCTATTTTAATACTAATTACAATGACTACTTGAGTGTTTAATTTTTAAACACTGAATTAATTTTTCTTTTGCTTGTTAAAACACTGAAATAGCTTGGAAAATTTTGTGACATTTGACATTGGATTTCATAATGCCTGATGGAAGGTATTGCATGTTTCCTCATGTCCTGCTCTGGCAATGTTAATGCTATTCATTCTTTAGCAAGAATGGGACTGGCAAGGAGTCCAGGCTTATCTATGTATTCCTGAGGGAACTGGAGGATCCAGGGGATTATGGGATTCAGAGATTCTTAACTTCTAAAGCATTTGTTTGAATTGCTAGTAACTGAAAAGTTTAATATACTAAATATCTTTGCAAAGCCTCTTACATAAAATTTGTATATCAGAGGCAGATGCAGGACTTGAACGAATACTGAGTTTGCTGACAGTACAGAATTGGGAGGAACTGTTGACTTGGAGGCAGAGAGGTCCTGTAGGGAGACCTTGACAAATTAGAGAAATGGACAGTCAACCATCATGTGAAGTTTTAACATGTGTTCTTGGGCTGGGGCAGCCCTGGAGGTGCCTTTGTGCTGGGGAACAAGCTGCTGGAGAGCAGTGAAAGGGACCTGGGGGTCCTGGTCAATGGCAAGTCGAACATGAGCCAGCAGTGCCCTGGCAGCCAGGAGGGCCAACCCTGTCCTGGGGGCATCAGGGACAGCATCACAGCCAGGCAAGGGAGGGGATTGTCCTGCTCTGCTCTGGGCTGGGGCAGCCTCACCTCGAGTGCTGGGGACAGGTTTGGGTGCCTCAGTGTAAGAAAGACATTGAACTGTTAGAGAGTGTCCAAAGGAGGGCAGTGAAGATGGGGAAGGGCCTTGAGGGGAAGCTGTGTGAGGAGCAGCTGAGGGCACTGGGCCTGTTCAGCCTGGAGGAGACTGAGGGGAGACCTCACTGCAGTTACAACTTCCTCGTGAGGGGAAGAGGAGGGACAGGCACTGACTGACCTTCTCTGTGCTGACCAGGGACAGGACCAGAGGGAATGGCCTGAATTTGTGTCAGGGGAGATTTAGGCTGGATATCAGAAAAAGGGTTTTTTATCCAGAAGGTGGCTGGGCACTGAACAGACTCCCCAGGGAAGGGGTCACAGCACCAGCCTGACAGAGTTCAAGAAGCATTTGGACAGTGCTCTCAGGCACAGGGTGTGACTCTTGGGGATGGATGTACATGACCAGGAGTTGGACTTGATGATCCTTGTGGGTCTCTTCCAACTCAGGATATTCTATAATTCTATGAAATGGTATCCTACAGTTTTTCAGTGGATATTCTCTCCTGAAAAAGTTATATAGAAGTTAACAAAGATGTAGCAACTGGAATTTGACAGAAATTCTCTCTTAGCTCAATAATACATTGCAGCCTATTTGATTTGTTCACTATAATTTTTACATACAGTATTGCTAAGTCATTTACCTGGTAGTGCACAGAGATCTGTTTAGCTCAGATTTGTAGATACTTGTTGTTGTTTAAATTTATGGGGGGGGTCCCCGGGGAGTGCCCTCCGGAGACCCCCGGGGTCTTTTGGGGTCGTGGTGTTCCCGGGCTTGCAGGCAAGGAGACTCAGACGCCGGTGGGATGCTGATGAGGTGAGGGTTTATTCACTGAGGGAGAGGGAAAGGGGAGGGGGGAGGGGGAAGGGGGGGAGAGGAGAGAGGAGCGTCCGGACGCCTCCAGGGGTAGAGGGGCAAGAGGGGCAGAGCCTTCTGCCTTGGCATTCTTATCACAGAGGTTCAAAGGGGCGCGGTAACATTCTCCAGCCAATGAGGTTACAGATACAGGATACTGCAGGGAGGATACAGACTGGGGATAAACTATACATTTTCCAGGGGTGAACTAGAGCAAACTATTTCCATAAAATGCAATCCCACAAGTCACCCTTTTTTTCTTTAAAATGTGAGAAGAGAAATATGACATATGACAATTAACAATTTAAAAAATGAAACAGTAATTACACAGTTTTGCAGCATGAAACTAAATACAATTGCAGTAAGGATTATGTTATACTGTGAACTTTTTTCTGACCCTGTAATTGCAGTAGACGGGTTATGTGAGTTTATATTGCAAGATTTGAAACAAGTTAACAAATTTGTTTGAGCCTTTCCAGCGTGACTGGCCTAATAGTGTTTAGTCTTTTCCAACTGGCTTTTCAGACCACCACAGCCTTCAGCTTAGGCTGAGGCGCTGACCTCTGCTCCCATTCCAGGGACAGGAAAACACGTGGAGTTCCTCGGGCTCCACACACGGCTTCAGATTCTCCAGGTGGCCTGCTGCAGTTCCCCCACTGGGGCCGGGCAGGGGCAGTGAGGAATTTAAATTAACTCAAGCTGCCATTGATCTGTCACGGAATTCCCGTAAGGCCTGAACAGCAAGTCACCGACACTCACGGATCTGAGCCAAACCACTCCTTTCACTTTCCAACTGGTTCAACCAAAAGACCCCCAGTTTTAGGTCATCAAAAGAGAAACAAAAGAAAAAAACTACAAAAACTGTCAAATACTTTCTCAGACACCAATTTAGGTTATCAATCACCCTCAGAACTAACTGAGGACAGCATAAACCCAAAAGCGTTACAGATTCAATAGTCTACACTACTGAATCGCGCCTTACAAGAAGACAATTCAAAAACTGCTTCCCTTGGATCTACACTTGTGACCTGAAAAGGCCTCTGCTTTCTAAAACAGAAAACAGGGGAATCTGCAATATTTACACACACAAAACTAGAAAGGCATAATTGTAAAACTACTTCATGGGGATGGGAAGGAAATGGAGGGGTTTGGGACACCCTGCTGTTTGGCCAGAACAGCAAGGTACAGGGGCAGAAAAACAGGGAAAGGGAATTGAAGTAGCATTAACAATTATATAAGGCTGTAAAACTGGTATTACAAATTTACTTTAGCTTTGGGGTTTGGTTTCTTAGCGTTTACCTTGTGGGACTTGAAAAACGGAAGATGGGACTGAGAGCACGTGGCCATGGTGGCCATGCGGTCACAGCGCAGCACGTGGTGTTAGCTGTGCCGTGCTGGGTTTAGCAGGAAAGGGTTAACTCTCGGGGGTTTGTTAAGGGAAAGGGGGTTAGGGAGAAGGAGCAGCGAGGGGAGGAGGGAGTAAGGGTAAGGAAGGAGGTTACACAATTTACAAAACCGAGTTTTGGAAGGTGCGGGGCTTGGGCACAACTGAAGACTGCTTTTTCCTTCTCTGATGGCCGTCTGGCTGAGTTCCTTTCGCTGCTGTCCAGGGCTGCTTGTCCGCGCGGCTTCTCCCGGTGCTGGGGCCTGCGCGCGCTGCGGCGGGGCCGGGACTACGTGTTGGCTCCGCCGGGACTGCCCCGCGCCGCGGCCGCGCCGGGCCGGGGCCGCTCCTCCGCCGGGGCCGTGCCGTGCCGGGGCCACTCTGCCGCCGGGGCCGCGCCGGTGCCGCGGCTGCCGCGGGCTAGAGGGTGCCGCGCCGCTGCCGCGCAGCCCGCGCCGCCGAGCCGAGGCGGGCCGGGGCCGCGCCGCCGCCACGCGCCGCTGCAGCGGTCTCGCCGTGCCGGGGCTCACGCCGGAGCCTCGCTGTGGCGGAGCCGCGCTGCCCGGGCCGCGCCGCCCGGCGGGACTGCACAGCCCGCGCAGCGCCGAGGCGGGCCGGGGCCCCAAGGGGCCGGGACCCGGGCCCGCGCCGGGCTGGTCGGCGGTGGTGGGACGGCCGCGTGGTGGCTCACGAGGTCTCTGCGCGGTGGGGGAGGGGCCGCCCCGGGCCGCGATGGCCCAGAACGGCCGCTCCACTGGAGACGGCACCGAAACGGAGTTACCATGGTCCATCTTATCTCAGGGTCGCTGATGTTGTTGCCCCACGTTGGTGCGTCATCTGTTGTTGTTTAAATTTATGGGGGGGGTCCCCGGGGAGTGCCCTCCGGAGACCCCCGGGGTCTTTTGGGGTCGTGGTGTTCCCGGGCTTGCAGGCAAGGAGACTCAGACGCCGGTGGGGTGCTGATGAGGTGAGGGTTTATTCACTGAGGGAGAGGGAAAGGGGAGGGGGGAGGGGGAAGGGGGGGAGAGGAGAGAGGAGCGTCCGGACGCCTCCAGGGGTAGAGGGGCAAGAGGGGCAGAGCCTTCTGCCTTGGCATTCTTATCACAGAGGTTCAAAGGGGCGCGGTAACATTCTCCAGCCAATGAGGTTACAGATACAGGATACTGCAGGGAGGATACAGACTGGGGATAAACTATACATTTTCCAGGGGTGAACTAGAGCAAACTATTTCCATAAAATGCAATCCCACAGATACTCTCTTGAAATTGAAAGTCAAGTGATGATGATTAAAGGTTTATCACTGCTTCCTCACTAAGATCTTGACTACCCTTGGTTAAAACTTCCAAGTCAACTTTAAGGCAGAGTTACTGAAATGCCTGCAAAAAATATTCTGAAGATGGATCTTTTGAATGTTTTGACCAATAGTTTGAGCTTTGCAAAGTCATGCCTTTACCTCCAAGCACTGGATATTTTAAAGCAGGCTCATAGTGAGTGATGGAAGTTTACCTTTTTCAGGTGACAGTCTAAACGCATTGCCAATATACCTAGTTTAAATTTACTAAGCAAGTAAGCAATAAAATAAAGTCTACAGAGGTATATAAAACCAGGGTTACTTGGATTTACTGACAATAGATGCATGATGAGTATTATTAAGAGGCAATTTATGCTGGCTTTCTAATAACTCTCTGCTAAAATATGTATTTCAGGCAGTTCTGTCAGCTTTATTCTTTTTAATTTTGGTCTAAAGATTTTTATCTGATGTGATTGTTTCCTTTGGGAATTATAAAATGCATAAATTTCTCAGGATGAGAGAGTTTCTGTGATTCATTTTTCTTGGGCTCTGTTGGTTGAGATAAAAGTCCTTATCAGTGTCTGTAGTGTTGTTTTTTACTCCAAATTTTTCTCTTAAATATTCAGTTTGATTTAAAACTATTATAGCACAGAAAAAGTTTCCTTTCTGTATGAGTGCAGGAGGTCTCTGTACTGGTATGGATATAGAAGCCTTATTCTTTTCATAGGTGGAAAGAAACAGGGTTTGAATTCCCATAATTTTATTTGTATTACAACTAAGTTCAGCCTGTGATCATGTCGAAAGAAGCTAGAAACTAATTCTTCTGGGAAAACTTCCTGCCCTAAAACTAAATGTATATTTTTTAATCTAAATTTTCAAGTGCATATGATTCGAGCCTCATGTCTTTAAGTATTAAAACTGTGTTTATCCTACCCATGACAAAGATGTGTCTTGCTTGTCCAGCACAAGCAAACACAGCACAGCCCCTGGTCTGTCTGGCTTTTTGCTTTTGGTTCAAAAGGGCACTAGTATCTCGTGACTCCTATGTCACACTGATCAGCCCATGTAGATGTAACAACACTTAAGTCTGCCTCTAATGTCTAGAAAGACTTATAGGAGAAAAAATTAGAAGACTAAATTTTACTCTTTCTTGGAAATGGGTGGATGAAAGCTGATACAGACTCTGGCTTAATTTCTTTTAAATTACTGTGATTTTCCAGTACTAGCCTACAGAAGCAACAAGAATCTCTGGCTGGGTTTAGTTCAGAACCTGCAGTTTTTTAGTACAAATTCTACCCAGCCTCCAGCTGCTGCTGTAGAAGATTCTGTTAAATCCTCTGTCCAGCCTACCAGCCTTGTGTAGGTGTTCTGGTTACAATGGTGTCTGTTGTGGATCAAGCTGAATCAGTCTCCAAGGTCTGTTGACTGTGTCTGCCGTGACTTCACAGGTAGTTCACATCCTCAGCTCTCAGGCAGACATGATTAGGTGTCCAGTGCTAGCCAAGATTCCTTTGTGCTGTCCTCTGGTTCCTAGTTGCTGTTCCAAAAAGACATGGGTCTCGCAGAGGTCTGCCTGGACTCCAGAGTGTCTCAGAAGTATTGGACACTGTTTCATCTAGAAGTTGATGTCAAAGCAGAGGGCTCTGCCCTGTGGGTTACCAAACAACCACAGCTGTCCTGTGTTCCTTCTGAACAGGCTCTGAGATGAACTAGGAGCAGCCTGTTCCACCCTCTGGAAATGTCACGTAGTAAGAGATGGGATTAATTTCACCTAACGTTACAGATCAACACTTAGCTAGTCTAAAGAAGGAGTCTAGACAACTAGCTTGGTAATATAAAAAGGGGTTTGTGATGAGGAGATTCCTGAGCCAAGTGAGATGATGGTGCCTACTTCTTCATGGCTGGAGAACAAACCTACATGGTCTGCTGCTGAAACCATGGTTAGACTGCAGGTGTGCACTAAGGCACAGCCAGGCACCAGAACAGCCCAGAAACTCGAGTGTGCAGGGTGCTTTGTCTGTTGCTGTGGGGACTGCACCACAGCAAGTGTCCAGCACTGCCTGTGGGACAGCTGGGGAGGAGGGGAAGCAGCCCCTGCTCCTGGCTGCTTGGGAGGAGACTCCTAGCAGGTAGATAGGTATGACTTTAGGACATTTCCATTGAAGATGTGAAGGTAGCTAGGCTGAATCCATGCCTGGGGAATCCACTATATGAGTAGGGATACAGCCCACTAAACTATCCCCACCCTCTCTCAAACACCCATTTATGAACTTGGTGATTATGTGAAACCATTTTAAGTGAAATTCAATGTAGACTAGTTGCTTAAGTATTTACCCAGTTTCTTAGGGTGGGCCATGGCATTTGCTAAATTCCACGTTGCTACTTCTGCACTACAATAGTGTTGATGCACATTACCCTAAATAAGGAAACTTTTCTAGAATGGTTGCATTAAGTCTACAATGTAGTCATAGTTCCTTTCCAGGGAATTTCCTGTAGGTCTTGAGCAATCCTCAGAGGCAAATGAAGACTCTTGAAGTCATTTCCTCCTTGTAGCAGAAGTTTGCTGGGAAGTCCTGTGACGCTGGCCCCAGGCTGACTAACCAAGTGTACAAGATTGTTGTCTGTGAGTATGTTGCTAACTTCATAGTTGTATGATGATCTAAAAGCTGACTCCTTTTTTGTTCTCTTTGTCATCCTGTCATCCTACTATAGATCTATATATATATATCCACACATGCATAGCCACACAGCTATATATGCATACACACTGTAATGGGGAACGTGGGTGGCTGTTCTCATAGTTCTATTTGGAAAGCTAAAACTAGGCTTTTGATGTTAAAAATGGTGTACAGTGCCCAGAGCAGTGGTTCAGCCTTGCCTCCTCTCCCTGTTTGCTGGGTAACCATAGCTACTGCACTTTCCTTAGCAAGAACAGATTTGTGAGAGATTCCTTCTGGCAGAATTACTGATGTAATTACAAATACCAGCAAAAATCTTCTGCAATGGAAGTCTAGCTTCTTCTACTGCTTCAGCCTGTTTCCTGGCATACCTGCTCAAACCATAAGCAAAATCTGCCCCTGGTTTGCTCAATCGCATACGTGTCACCCCTTTAACTGGTTTTGGTTTACAGGAGCAGCTGACACCACCTGTCCCTGCTCTAAAGAAAAAAAACCAGTACTTCCACTTCACTGAGTATGTTGATGTTTAGCTCTAAATCCTAATAGATCGATTATGCTGGATTGTTTTCACCAGCTGTTGGAGATGCAAGTGTTAAAAAAGTCCAAGCCCCTTCATAAAAAGCATGCAAGGATTTCAGGTCTCCTGCAGACAAGGCAATCCAGGGGGGGAATAAATCATCACAGGCACTGTGGTACTGATGATTTGTATTCTTGTAGCACCTATTCCTTAGTCCTGAACAGACACAAAATAAAAGGTATTCCCTTGCCCCAGATGATGGATAATCTTGACACAACAGAAGGAAAATAGCAGATGGGTATAGATGCATCAGGGAATACAGTCAGCCTGGGTCAGGATAATGCCAACCTTAGCTTAGTAACTGTCTAACTTCAGTTGAATTTTTGAGGCTTTATGACTTTAGAACATTTCAATACAGAGATACAATGCAAACACTGTCATTGTGCTGTCATAAAGAAAAAAAAAGGACTGTTTTGTAACATTTCTAATATGTAAGTAAAGGTTGGATTTCCTTTATTCTTTCAGTGATGCCTATTTGCAGTGTGGTTCTTGTGTGAATGTCACCAGACACCTGAGCACAGGCAACTGAGTCACAGCCCTCTTCTGTGCTAGCACTGAAGATGTCTGATCAGAGCCTGCAGCCACGGTGTACAATCTTCATTTGGGTAATAACCTCAAGTGTTGGTGTAAGACTAGCAGGTGCAAAAATGGCTTAGTGTTGGAGGGATATCAGCATAGATACATGCAGAGCTAACATCACACTGGGGACAAAGAACTCGATATGAGAGTGGAAGAAAGCTGATTTTCACTAGCTGGGCCGAGTAGGCAGAGATCCTACACAGCAGGTTCTCAGTTAAATTCTTTAGGTCACCATTTACCTGAACAGCTTATCAGTGCAGTATTCTTGTTTTGAATGCTTTGTCTGGTGTGTCACATCAAACTGAACACTGTCTTTGCACTTTGTACCCAGTGACTCAGCCTTGCAGGGAATAGGTACAGCAGGAGCTACCCCTCAGGAGGCAGAGCTGTGGGCATTTCTGTGGCCGTGCTGGTGTCAGCCTGGGTGCAAACCTTCTGCCCTGACAGCAGGCAAACCCACCTGCATCTGGAGAAGTAGGGGTCGGCTCTACTGCCGGACTTGTGCCCCCAGGGCAGGGCTCTGCTACTGATGTGATTTCATGTACTGCAGGGGAATAGCCTTGCACAGGGTGGGTGATGGTATTTCACAGACCTCTGCCTCATGGGAACACAAGGTAAACCTTGGGGCTAGGAAACCAAGTGATCCATCCCTGAGTCCTGCACCATCTGCTTGCAGCCCACCTAAGTGAAGTCACATTGCTTTCTCAGCATTAACCATCTCATCCACCCTCCCCTGCTCTTTATATTCAATTTTCACATCACTTGGTGGCATTTTGTCTTAGTTTTGAGCAGTTTTGCAGGTAAACAGTGCTATTGTACTGCCATATGCTGTGTGACTTGCAGCAGTGCCCACATGAGCTGAGATCCCAAGAGTATTACTCAAAGTAAGGGAAGTAGCTTGCCATGGCTTTGTATAGGGACATGGAACAATAAGTCCTTGATTAGAACCTCTGGATGTTAGTTTAATGCAAACAATGATTGGTTCATTTACAAGGAGAAAGGGAGTGATGCTGCTGTTATGAAAAGTAGACATAAGGAAGGATGTAACTTTTGTTCACAGCTGAACCTTGTATGATTTTTCTAAATTGTTATATCTCTTTATTTTTTTTTTATCTGTCATCACTCTTGGGCAAAGTAAATGTTTTCAGTAAAAAAAAAATCTTGGTTATTTTAATTAAGACCTCCTTTGCAAATGAATAGGAAGTGTTAGAGAATGAAGAGTACGCAAAATTAAATTTTTGTGCTTTCACATAGAATGTTACATTTAGCCTTCCTGGTGTTTTTATGCTATGTCACAAAATTAGTGCAACAAAGTTTCAATTTTTTAGTTATGAAGTTGGAGTTGTTCTACAGTTTTTTCCTTCATAGGCCTGCTTTACAGAGCAAACCACTAATGAGATAGCCTTGTTCCAAACTACTTCAGAAATGCTGTGTTGTTGTTTGGGTTTTTGTGGGGTTGGTTTGGGTGGGTTTTTTTTGGGGGGGGGGGGAGGGGGGGATGTTGCATGTTTTGTTGGGTTTTGGGGTTCTTTTAAGTAACAGATATTTAGATCCTTTAGTAGCAGCTCTGCTAGAATGTAAATCAGAGCAGCCTACTTGGGAAAACTCAATTTTAACACGTACTTGGATTAAACTATGAAAGATTGAAAGAATTTATTATTTTTAAAAAACACCCTACACCAATGGAAACATGCCAAATATTTTTTTAAAAATCAGAATTATTAGAATAATTTCAGTTGGAAAAGGCCTCTAAGATTATCGGATCCAACCACTAACCCAACACTGCCAAGTCCACCACTAAACCATGTCTGTCAATGCCACATCTTATAAACACCTCCAGGGATGGTGACTCGACCACTTCCTTGGCCAGCCTGTTTCCGTGCCTGAACAAAGATGCTAAAAGAACTTGGTGTGCTAAATATGAAATTTTTCCTACCAAGAATAAAAGTGTCTACTTGTTAACAGGAAGGAGAAAGGTTTTGTAACTTCCCCAAAAGCATGCAAATAGATTGCATGAGAAGGACCTTAAAGAGGGTGAAGCAACAAAGGTGCTCATAGATGTCATGTAAAGCAATTCTTGTAATGATCACTTGGAGCAGTGGCTGGGGTGGAGTTAATTCTTAGCACTCCACATAGCACCGTGTTTCAGATTTGTGGCTGAGGGTGTGTTGGTGACACTTCAGTGGGTCTTTGATTAGCAGTGCTTGCCCAGCCTGAAGGTTTTCTTTTTCCCACTCTGTCCACCAGTGAGGAGCGGGGAACCCAGCCAGGACAGCTGACACAAACTGGCCAAAGGGATGTTCCACACCATATAGCATCTTGCTTAGTAATAAAAAGTGAGGTAGAGGAAGAAGGAAGGACAGGGGGTGGCTTCTAGGTGGGCAGTGTTCAGAGACTGGCTGGTCATCAGCGTACCTATGGCAGATTGTGACAGCCTAACTTCCTTTGGTTGATGTGGGATTTTTTGATTTTTTTTTCTTTACTTTTTAAATAATCTTTATCTCAACCCATGAGTTGTCTCAGTTTTGTTCTTCCTGTTTTCTCCCTCTGCCCTTCTGCAGTGGCAGAGTGAGCAAGCAGCCATGTGGGTGCTTGGCTGCTGGCCAGGGTCAGCCCACCACAGTCTTTTTTGGCACCTGATGTGGAGCTTGAGGAGTTTAAGATGACAGATTTGATCAGAGTGTGCTAGACTGAGCTTACAGCTGTTACAGATATTTAGCTGTACTTGGCAGGCTAGTACCTGCTCTTCCTAGCTCTGATGATGGCATATTTGTTCCTTTACCTGCTCCATTACTTTCTCCCTTTCTTGCTGTATGTTTAATTCCAGGGCAAGTCAATGGCTCCTTTCTGCTTTTGCTGCTTTCTGTGTTGTTTGCCACTTTGTTTTGCCTTGCCTGGCAAACCTACAATAAAACCACGGTCCTGAGGCCAAGCCTGGTATTTGCCCTTGCATCACTGCCTCACAGTCTCTGGAGAATCCTGTTTTGAACCAGCAGCAGTTCTTGCTCTCCTCAGCCACGTTTTGTGGAGAGTGAAGCACCTCTCCCTTCTGTGTGGTAGATATTTCCAGCCTTATTGTAATGACCACTCAGTTCCTTGAACATCTCTACTCAGGCAGAGGTGGGCTGTGAAGCTGATACTGTTTTCTCGTATGGGCTGCCAGACGGTAGGGGATGACACAGGTCTGCCCTGAGGCTGTTGGCCTGGGT
Organism: Prinia subflava; assembly: GCF_021018805.1. Classification (NCBI taxonomy): domain Eukaryota; kingdom Metazoa; phylum Chordata; class Aves; order Passeriformes; family Cisticolidae; genus Prinia; species Prinia subflava. The sequence goes on along the minus strand of NC_086248.1, from coordinate 29,651,129 downwards.
GGCCACAGCAGAAACACCTTGAAGCATCAGTAGCAGTGCAGGAGGTCCTGCTGGAACACCTGAAAGCATGTGCCCATGGATAAGCCCACAACAGAGCAGCTATACCCCTAGAGGGCCCGCAGCCATGGGTAAGGCTATGTTGGAGGTTTCTTCTGAAGGACTGTGACCATAAGACTATGCCTCAGTAGGTACAACCCTGAAGAAGCTGTAGCTTACAGATAAGGCTCCATGTGGAGCAGGTACAACCTGCACTCTGGGGATAAGGCATCTAGGCCAGTAGTGCTGGAAACGTCGGTGGTGCTGTTTTGCAGTTTGCCCTGTTCTTTTGCAGCCATTAAAAGTTAACTGGTAGGTAATAAAATCATGGTTAGTTTACTACAGTTTAGGCTTGGATGAAGCCCTGATATTACTGCTGTAAACAAAAGCCCAATTTGTATTTCGAATTTACTGGTCATATGTGATAGAAGTAATCAACAGGTATTTTACATCCCCAGTTAATTTACTATCTTATGCCTTGTGCCGTACTTGTTTCTGCCTTTGTTTAATGGATGTTTCTGTTGTTAAAATACTGAATTTTGGAAAACTAGTCCACCATCCATTTGGTGGTTATTTGTTTCATTCACTTTTGAGTACACTAATTCAGCTATCTCATCATTCTAAACTCCTCCAGTAGTTAATGGAACAATGGACTCTTCCAGGATCCTCTTCACTTTGGGATACATTAGCAAGTAGTGCAAGCCAGTGGCAGACCTGAAGAAACAACATTGTCAGTGCTGAGAATTTGACACCACACTACTAAATTTAGTGATTTTTTTTTCCTTCAGAACAGTCCTAATCTAGTCCTGTGGACTTGTCCATTGCATTTGGAATGTATTGGGTAAACTCCTGATCTCCATCTTCTAGTTTATTAGATCTAAATCAAATAAAGTTTATGTTCCCTGAGATTGTGTAAATGAGTAATATGAACCAAAGCCCAGAAGGGGGAAGAATTAGGAACTTATCTTCAAAAGCTCTGCTCTCTTCTGATCCAGGCTAAAACACTAATATAGATGCAGCCGCAAAGCACTGATGTCAGATTACAGTTCTGAATTTCTTGCTGTAGCAGTCTCCCCTTTTCTTCATTCCCCACAGAGCAAATCTGTGGAGACCAGCAGCTACGTGACTGCAGAAGAGTTGGGTGCTGAGAGTTATGCTGTGACTTCCAGGTGACACCACTGCAGTGTGGACCTTCCCTCCTGGCAGGATCAGCTTTTCAAGTCTTTTAAAGCAGCCAATTTGTCAGTCATTCATCAGATAGTCAAGCTGAATAAGCTCATGTAAATTAAAATGTTTCTAGATGCTGAGGATGAATCACTTCTTGGGTGGCTTTAGATATCTTCAGCGTTTCAGTCTGTATGCAGGTAAGTCAGTTGTGCTCCCTTTATAAAGTAGACAGAGGCACTTCATCAGACCTAGTTTAAATGGCTAATTAAGGATTCAGTGTTTCGTTACCTAAAAGCTTCACTTTTTCACCCCTGACTGTAAGGGTACTCTGAGCAACCATTTAGACATATCGAAAGCTGCATGAGAAACCCACTTCTCCTTTCCATATTTGAGCCAGACTTCAAAGATATGCTTGAGGGTTGGTTTGTGTTTGGTTCTTTTTGTTGTTGTTTTTAGTGGTTTTGGTTGTGTTGTTTCAGGGGTTTTTTGTCAGCTTGAATCACTTTTCTCGTTTTCTGTGATTTTCATACCCCCTGAGCTAATGATGACTACCTTCACATGTGTTACTCAGTTTCTGGTGGGTTTTGGCTCACCCAAAATGTCTCACAAACAGATCAGCTCCACTAGTTCTCACTCCATGGTCAGATCTCCAGTCCCATTTAATCTCAGGACTGCATTCAGAAATACTGATGCTGGAACAAAGTTTAATTTATCTCTTGGTGGATAGTTGACAGCATTGACATACTGCAGCATATTACCATACTGAATTATCAAGCCCCTTAAAGGAATAATGAATGCTGCTTACACTGACTTTCTGCCAAAAACATCCTTTTGTAATGTAAATGAAAGAACACAGCAAAACAGTTAGATACACATCCCACCGCTGTGTCTGCTCAAACACACGGTGCTGAAAAGGGCTGTTCCTATTCTATCTTATTAGCCCCAACATGATGTTTACATTACCATAGGTGCTTTATTTTTTCGCTCTGGCACACCCTCAGACCTGTCAGGTATTTCCCTGCTTAAGGACAGCTATGAGTGGTGTTAGAGGGTGACAAATTCCATAGAAATGTAATACAGAAATGAATCATTGTTTTCATCTGAGGCAGAACCAGGAGATGATCATTGCATTCTAGAAACAGCAAGCACCTGCATGACAGTGAATTGCATCTGTCAGACTTTGAAGTAAAAAAACCATCCACAGCACTCAGTATTGTTACTCATGCAAAGCTGGCAATCTTTTTTTTTTTTTTTTTAATCTTGTTTTCTTTGAAGAATTCATTTAATGAACACAAATATGCATCATGCATTTTTTTCCTGTGTTCCATACAGTGTTAACAGTACCTCCTGTTCTTCACTTGTAGCCTCCTGCCACAAGGAAATACCACTACAAACATCACAAGCCAGCAGATGCCATTGCTTTAATAGTGTTAAAAAAAACCATTGGGGCTTTGTCCTTTTCAACATTGATATCAAGAAGAAAACTTGCCTCTTTTCTTGTTAGCCATACATTTGTTGTAGTGTGGGGATTTTCTTTTTGGTTATGGCAATAGTGACAGTATATATTGTTTAGTTGTTCTCTTGGTAAGGGTTCTCCTGTCCCCTGGCCAAGCTGCATTTACTCTGCAAGGAAACTGTTCCTTGCTTCCAGTCCCTAGCCTGGATCAGTCCTTTTCTTTTTTTGTCCTCAGCTCTGCTTGCTGAGTCTGAATTTGGCTGTGCTCTTTTGCCCATGTCCTGGTTTGTGTTTTGCTTTGTAATGACCTCTAATATAACAAGTGTAATGTTTGATGAAGTATCTTAACAGCTTTATCCACTCTTCTGATTACATCTGTAATTATGGTGACAATATGGGCTTTTTTAGTTTTGCTTTTAGTATTTTTAACAATGCTATTGATCAAAATGTAATTTGTACTCCCTTGGTCCTCTGCAAATCTTGGAATTCCCAGCTCACCTAGGTGTTTTTTTTCTTTTGAAACATTGACTCCTCCCTAACACTGCTGCAAGCAACCCCCTAGTTATAATGTAAGGAAGCATACAGAGTTCATACTGAGCAGAAAATCAGAAAGTACAAAGCATTCACTGTATTTTAGCACATTATCAGCAATATTTTGCTGGCCCACTTTGCCACATGCAAAAGGACGTTGATGTGCTTATTGACTCATCTCTTCATTCAGGATAGAAGTGAGCCCGTTTGGATGGTTCATTCATCCTGGTCAAACAACAGTGTGAAAGCATGGCAATGTCTTTGCTGAGCCCATCAAAGGCTGCTGGCATTCCAGCTGCCAGGCTGTAACAGGGCATCTTACAAAATGAAACGGGCTAATTCTGTAATAGTGCACGTGCTCACTGTACTCCAATAATTTTGTTCACTGCATCAGATTCCTGAAGTGGATATTTGTTATTTGTTAGCACATAACTCAGATTTGTCATATCAGGAAAAGATCATCCCTATCCCTTCTTAGCTCTCCTGTGTCACTAGAAGCAGAATTTCATCTCTTTCAACTTACCATCCTGCATGCTCTGTTGGGATGGCAAGTACACTTCATGTACTGATGGCAGCACAGAGATAAATAGGGAAAGGCTTTTGCAGGCTCTACTAACATATTTTCTTCAGAATAGAAGAACACAACAGCATTATGATGAGGCTGTCCTGTGGTGATCTAAGGAAATCTGTGATAGGGAACATTAAAGGGGCAAAGATAGGTAGGGGGAAAAAAAATCACTCCTTTCATTCCAGAATATGTGCACCAACTGCTGACAGGGTTTCCTATGAGGATCACATTGTGTAAAGTACAACATGCTTCAGTCCCATCTCAGATCACAGACTGTGGGCCATGTCTTGATTCTCATCACTCCAAAGCAGTTGAATTCCTCAATTCTGCCATCATCCTCTTCAGCCTGGCCACCTTGAAGTCACAGAGAGATTGGCAGGCATGGGGAAGGGTTGTTTTGAGGTGCCATCAAAAACTAACACACAGGGCTGATGTGGACCCATATTTTAAAGTTGTGCAGAATAGTTTAACTAAGTGAACTAACCCAACTGGTTTTAAAAATCACTGGGCCTGCAATAAGTACATGAAAGCCAGCGTTGTTGGTAGTTTCTGTTTCTGGTTGTGTGTGTTTGCTTGCTTTTGTATCTCAGTCTACACATCTTTGCCTTAATCACAAGCTAAAACCCTGTGGACCATCAGAGACCTAATTAAAAATGGCTTCCCTGATGAACTTCTTCCCTAGTTTGTGTATTTATATAGGTTTTCTTCAGGTGATGTAGAAAGCATGACATGAAAAAGGATGAAAAGCAGGTGGCAGCAGAGGCAGCGCCGGCAGTTGTCCCACTTGTGTAGTTTGGTCTTGTGTCAGCCTCTGGCTGGAACTAATTGCTGAGGAGTTTAGGCACTTTCAGATTATCCTTGATGAAGTGTATGAAATCCACGATCATCTGCCAAGAAGCAAACTACAGACCTGCACAAATGCATATCATTTAATCTGGACTTTTTTTCACTGGTAGGGATCCTATGACTCCTGTCTCCTGACTCATGAATCACATCAATCTTGACGTCAGTTAAATCTTTGAAATAGCTATGCTGCACCATCACGACTACATTAATTCACAGAGTCATATAAAAACTCAGCTAAGAAAGAACGAGCAGAGTCTGTGGTTTTCAGGTAGTGGTTTATTGGCAGTATCTTTTCCAGGGAGAGCATGAGCTCCTAGTCCAAAGAGAAGTGTTACTGCTTGTGCATGCTCCACTTTTAGCTGACAGAGGTGGGTCAAACTTGTGATGGCTCTGTGTTGGTACTGCTTGGCTGCACTCCCAGGGGATGCTCTGACTTTATGTCACCTTAAAGTAAGGCCCTTTAACCCAAGCAGAACAGGATTCATCATTTACTATTCATTACGGATGAAAAAGGGGCTCTGCACAGCTTCTGCTGTGTTTAGGTGAGGAAATAAAGTACAGCAAATGGCATACTAGGGTAGTGTGATGCTCTGATCTCCTGATAGCCTTTCATACTTGTCTGTTGATCAGAGAGCTAAAGGCTGGCTATTCATCCAGAGACCAAGGAGGAGGCAGTTTTCTTGTTCATCTCCTTATCGCTTTGATCTTATGCATAAGAAATTCAATAGGATGTGACAGGAAGGTTAAAGCTCTGTCTCTTCCTAAAGAGATTTGTACTCTTCAGTTCTGCATACCTAGCAACAGACACTCTGAAACAAGAGTCCTCTCAGTCTCTCACTGGAAGTGTATTACATAAGACCTGATTACAAATATTCTTCATGCCAGGGAAAGAGATGCTCGCCACCAGCTCAGCTGGATGCTCTTTCTGTTCCTATGGGAGCTAGGTACTCAAAAGTCAGTATTTTCAGAAAACCTCAAGAGTGTGGCATGGGGTCATGTGATGTAATTTTTACAGCTTAAAAGTCTGATGTCTAAACCTGAGTTTGACTAGATCTTGTCTTCCTTTATAATCAGTAGAAACAAATGATATTGTGATTTAGCTTACATATTTAGAATGCCTGTTTTAGGATGATAGGGATTATCCTCTGGAGGTTCCTGTTTTTCCCTACTGGAGTACACAAGGAGTATTGTGTGATTACCTCAGGCTTAGCATCTACAGGTTAGATGCCTCAGGACATGAATTCCCCAAATTGGAAGCCTTCTCAGGCTTCAGAAGGATGTCAGTCTCTATCTCTGTTTAATGACCCAGAGCAGAAAATCATACAGCTTTGGGGGTTTGTGCCTACTCTGAGTACACTAAGTCATGTCCTACCTCTGGCACAGGTGCCTCATTTAACAATTGTAGCAGTTCAAGACAGGAGATACTGTGTGCTGTCAGGTCAGAAATGTCCTGATCCACTTATGCATCAGTTGCCGGAGGGAGTCTGTAGCACACCTTCCCCACAGAAATATGGATGCTCAGGGACATTAGGGGCAGGATCAAGCTTGTAAAGAAACACCTAAATTTAGTTGTTTACGCAGAGATGTATCCCAAACGATAACAAAGTGTGTGATAGTCCATTACATAAATGGAGCTCTGGTCAATACAAACCAGCAGCTTTCAAAGTGATTCACCCAACCAACCACATACAGATGTAGCTGGCCTATGCCTATATATGATAAGCATATACATAGTAGGTGCATAATTTCCTTGGAGATGATCTAGAGTAGCCAAAATATCTTCATGGGGCTGGCAGCTACACCACAGAACCTCCTGAGCCTATGGAGCAGCAGTGCCCTTCTGCAGCAGAAGATGGATGCACTAAGGGATCTCCAAAGGCACTTGGACGCCTGCATTTGGGCTTCTGCATCACACTCTCAATTTGTCTTTCAGAACTATTTCTTGCTGGGTTCCACTGCCAAAATTACTAGCTTGCATGGAGCAGTCAGAGCCCTTCAGCAAAACTTCATGGCATCACCTAATCCTGTGTGAACTTCTGGCAAGTGAATGTCATTTCTCATCAGAGATGTCAGGCAGCTGACCTGTTGATGCACTGTAGACAAGTCCACTACAAAAGAGCTGGTAGTGCCAGCCTGGGTAGCTGGTTCCAGTCCATCACAAGGGTGATGTAGGATTCCAGCTATGAATCAAGGGTTTCTGCACAGCAATTCATTTAGACCATGTTGCATCCTAGAACTGGATCAGTTTCCTCCCAGGAAACTGGCTGCAGTCTTACACTCTATTTGAAAGACAACAAGCAGAATCCTAGAAGCTTAAGGACCACACTGAGACTGCCTCTCTGACCACCTAGACAGATCATCTCAAAGTGAAACACTCTTCTATTAATTTCTTCTGAAGTGACCTTTTACAGACTTGTAGTGCAAGACACTCCAATGAACAGGGCTTTAGTTAAGGTCTTCAGGTTTGTAGTCATAACCCAGCAAAAATGAGAGAACTTCCACTGGCTTTACTAATCTTAATACACTGATTTGTCATGTCTAGCATGATTTATGTGAAGTCTTTTCTTCTCTCTAAATTAATTTCAGATTTCAATAGAAACAAATTTAGGCAAATATGCAACCTGACTTCTGAGTTTACAGTTAGTTAATCATTTCCAGTGACACTCACTAGAGGGAAATTATGGAGAACTTTATAAATTAGATTCACTTTCTTTAGCTACTACATCAAGCTTGGCATTTAGCAATCTGGGGCATCACTGGACTAAAGAAGAGAATTAAAATTCACCATAGTAAAAAAATATGCAAATGAGGTAACAAACCCCATTAAAATACCAGCCACAGCAACTGCATACAAAACACTGTCATACCTGTATGACTTTGAACACTTTCCCAGATATATGTGGGTGTCCAAATATATTTGGACCCTTGTCTGAATGTATGTAAATAATCCTGTAGCTCCCAGACATTTCTGTCAAATCAATGCCTTTCTGCATTTCCTAAATCTACCTTTGTATATTTAAATATCCACTATGAATCATTTTACATTAGCTCAACTAAATTTAATTTTACCAATGTTATTTATTTTACCCTCCTCTGTCATTTATCAAAGTGGTTCTGCAGTCTGCTATATCCTCTACGGATGCATAATCCCACCCAGCTTTATATCACCTTAATATTAGGTTGGTAAATCTCTCCACAGTTGTTAATTGACCTCTCTGGTATCCTATTCAAAGCATCCTCCCAAGATAATGATAACAATTACCTCATTTTAAATAATTTTTTAACAATTATGACACGATATACACCCAGCATTAGCTTTGAGAAAGCAATGTGGTTTCCACTTTGAAGTCCTCATAAAATCATGTCCTCATCAAAGAAAAAAATGCAGCTTTGACTAATCTATGCTGTTTAAGGTGTATACAAATGTATATAATCAGAAGTCAAGCGCTTATTTTTTATAAATGTTATGAAAGCCTGTATTTGATGTACAGTGGTTTGCAGTCCCCTAGGTCTTCTGTTGTTTTTCACCTGTGTTATGGGACAGTCAAACTTCTTGATTGAAACAGGTCCTCCTGGCTTTAGCACTTACTCATCTTTCATCGTACAGGAATACTTCAGTGAACTCAAGTGCCATAAATTCACTACCTTTGCAAAAATGACTACCAGTTATGACTCTGAGGGAATGGAATTTATTTTTTTCTAATTAAGGTACGTCTTGTGGGAATCTGTTCAAGCTCTCAAATACCACACTACAAAGCTATTTAAGGTGCTAGAGCCTCTTCATGAATCCCAACTGCCTCTAGTTCACAGCCAGAACCAGCAATAAGCCACAACCCTGACAGAAGACAGTGTTCACAGGAAAAAATACATACACCTGGCAAAGGGCAGATCCCCACCACCACTGGAACAAAACCCACAAAATTCCAGGGAAAGAAAAAAGAAAAAAAAAAACAAACCACAATGGCTGGCAACCTGGTGGGGAGAAAAAAATGCTGCCAGTTCCTGTCTCAGGGAAAAAAACCAAAAGGTTCACACAGCAGCTCCAGCAAAACAGATGGGAATCTAGTGAATCTCTTGTGTTGGTCCTCTCTTCACAGCAGGTGGAGCAGGTGGATTTGGTGTCCCTTCTCTCACTGGCTCGGCATTTCTCGAGGTCTGGGGCCAAGATGGAACAGCCTCCAGCCAATTCTTCTCCTGCTGGTTGTTCCCTTGGATCTCAGACCAAAACCAAACCAAACCGTACAGTTCACTTCAGAAAAAAAGCCACCCAAGTATTGCTGCTGCAGCCTCTCCAAGGCCAGGAAAAGTAAAAAAAAACCCTTATTGATTAAGCTAACAAAAACCAAGGTAGCTAACCAGAAAAAAAGGATGCAGTCCACGCAGCAGCAGGGATGCCTGGGGAGTGAGGCATTGAAAAAGCCCTCAGAGGAGCCCCAAGGCTCCCCCCTCCCCCTGACCCACCTTAAAGCTACAGCAACATTTCTGGGCATACATTAAATGAGAAAAGAATAGACTACTCATCATATGTAGGTGAGCATCATACTGATTAACCACCAGTCATCTGGGACCTCCCCGGCTGACCAGGACTGATGGTAAATCATGGGAATGGCTTGGTGAGCTCTCCCACCAGTTCATTTGTCTCCCAGTTCTTATCAGTTCTCTGAGATTCAGATCTTTTAAAAATCCACCTCAAATTTTGCTATGAGATGCAGTCAACAGCTTTGAGACTTGGCTGACAGCCTTGCTCTTCAGGTAAAACTGAGGTTTCTATAATAAGGTGCAGTTATTTGCACAAGAAATTGAGCCTTCTTGCAGGAAGATCTTAAGTTTGTGGGATTAACTGCCATGCAAAACCTTCCCGTGATTTCTGATGCACACGCAAGGCATGCTTTTGAGGCTCCACTGTCCATAATATAAACTTAATCCCAGTGAGGGAGCACTGACAAAAGCTGTAGCAAGGGAGAGGAAGCAGAGCTGGTCTAGACTGGGCAGTAGATGTTGGCCAATGGAAGTAGCTGGTCAGCAGGTAGTAAAGAAAAATGTATTCCAGACGTCAGAATTTCTGAAGTCAGTTCCCTCAAACTATGCCAACAACATGGGAGGAGACACTGTAGAAGCAGGAAAGAAATCTTTTCCACCAAATGAGGTCAAAGAAGGAGGGAACTCTCCAAAAATGTGATACATGAGTGCTATAAAAGACTCTGTTCCCCCAACTGCAGCCCTAGCATCTAGTCTTAGTACTTGCCCTCTTATAACCTCTCTTGTGCCTGCTTGATGGGGATTTTTTATTCTTTATTAAATTATGTCCACTGGCAAAAATGAGACCGAACTTTCCTGTATGCTACATGCATTCCTTAATATCACATATCAAAAAAATTCCAGAAGACCTTGAAAACCTGCAGGGTTGGGGGTGGAGAGGATGTCTGGGCTTGAGCCACCTACTTTGATCTTGGACTGAGTGGGAGTAGCTGGATCCTGAGGAGGGAAGCAGCTGGCATGACGGTGACTAAGGGGTATTGGAAAGGCTGAGGGGCTTCATTGATTTCCATGAAGAGCACAGGAAGAGGAGAAATGTCTTGGCCAAGGCAGGTGATGGTGGGAGGCAGCAGGGGTAGACTGAGCTGTATCGCAGGCTCATGTCTCAGCCATGCAGCTGTGACTGTATCTAGGTGAGCTGCTACTGCAAATACACTTGCCTGAAACAAGGTCTGACAAACCAGGGCATTCCCAGTAATTTCTTGTGCTTGGTGTCAGTGTGTGCAGCTAACAATGCTTCAAATGAACCTGAAGCAGGGTTATGTCACCTGTGTGAGAGTGACATGAGTGCATCTAAGCAGGACACTGTGGTAACTTGACTTAAAATGATGTTTCAGTTTACAGAGAGTGGATAGGGAAACAAGAAGATATAGATGAAATCACCCCTATACTGATGACCCTGCCAGCCAGTTAAAATGTTGGTACCTGTGCTTGAAACAGATGCTAAAACATTCAAGACTCACCACACAAAAAAAGTACAACTTTGAGTGAGGGAATGTGAAAAAGGAATTTATGGTGAGAGGATAAAGAAGCTCAACCTGTTTGGTTTACCAAGAAGAAGACTGACATGATTTGATGATAATACACATCTTTAGGAGTGGTCACCAGAGACCACAGAACTGTCTTTAAGGAGAAGGCAGAAATCCCTGAGTGTGAACTGAGGCCTACCAACCCCAGTTAGAAATGAGAACACATTTTTAGACCTGAGGGTGAGAGTAGGCACTAGAACAATGTGCTAAGTGGTCAACTCATCATGTGTTCACTCCTGGCAATGTTCTGTCCAAAAGGCATGCACTAGCCAAATACAAAACACACTGTCACTGCCCCTTCAAATTGGTCCTTCAATATCACGTTAGTTTGATTCCCAAACTCGCAGGAATTTTAGATGTAGCCAAACTGGCTGGTTACCACAGTACTGCCCCCTCCATTCCTGCCTTCCCTAGTACCTGCGTAGTCCTTGGGGTGCCCCTCACCGCAAGCGTCCCCATGGCCAGCGGACAGCCGGGGCTGGCACACTGCAGGTGGCACGACCGCCCCTGTCACTCGCAGCATCTCCTCCTCCCCAGACCGCTGCTCTGGGGCAGCCCCACCCCCGCCCTCCTCGTTGAACACCCGCACCCATTTGCTTTTCTCACAAGCCCTCAGGGGACCCGGTGGTCGCCTCCGGGAAGTGACACGCCCGCGGGGCGCAGCTTCTCGGGGGGGAGGCTCCGCTCTCCCCGCGGGCACGGCGTGCCCGGTGCCGGGGCGGCAGCGGGCGGGCCCCGAGTGGCCCCGCCCGAGCCCGCGGTGCCGGCGCCCGGCTGCTGCCCCGCTGCTGCCCCGCTGCTGCCCGGCTGCTGCCCCGCTGCTGCCCGGCTGCTGCCCCGCTGCTGCCCGGCTGCTGCCCGGCTGCTGCCCCGCTGCTGCCCCGCTGCTGCCCCGCTGCTGCCCGGCTGCTGCCCCGCTGCTGCCCCGCTGCTGCCCCGCTGCTGCCCGGCTGCTGCCCCGCTGCTGCCCCGCTGCTGCCCGGCTGCTGCCCCGCTGCTGCCCCGCTGCTGCCCCGCTGCTGCCCCGCTGCTGCCCCGCTGCTGCCCCGCTGCTGCCCCGCTGCTGCCCGGTGCCCGCCGCCAGCGCCGGGCGCGTTTCTTGTGGAACTCCCGGAACCTCCGGCCCCGCCCCGCGCGTGTCCGTGGGCTGGGGCCGGGCGGGGGAGCAGCCCCGGCCGCCGCCGCCCCGCCCCGCCATGCCGCAGCCGTAGGCAGCCCGCGGCCGCTCCCAGCCCTCGGCCTCCGCGGCCTCCGGGCCGATGGGCAGCCTGCTGAGCGGGGTCAGCTTCAAGGAGCCCACCACGGTGGAGGACTGCGACTCCACCTGGGAGACCGACTCGGAGCCTGAGGCGGCGGAGCCGCGGCGGCAGGAGGGGGTGTGCGCCGCCGCGGGAGGCGGGGAAGAGCCGCCCGAGCCGCCCGCCGCCGACTGCCGGCCCCGGGAGCCGCCGCCGGCCCCGCCGGCACAGGAGGACGCGGAGCGGGCGGAGGCGGACGCCGCCAGCCCCGAGCAGGTACCGGCAGCGCCGGACGCGGCCCCGCCTCGCCCTGCCCTGCCCGCGGGCCCGGCGGCCGAGCGGGGCCGGGCGGAGCGAGCCGAGCCGAGGCGCGGTCCGGGCAGCGCTGCGGTCCGGCAGCCCCGCGGCCGCCGCTCTGCGGCACTGGCGGGCCCGGGCTGTGCCGGCGGCACCGGCCAGCGCCCGGAGCGGCTGGGGATAGCCCGGCACCGCATCTCCGCTAAGGACCAGCCTGTTTTTATCTCTCCCCACCCCTCCCCTGTCATTACTGGGGGGAAATCGAGGCCTCGGTGTCGTTGACGTTCCCGCTGCTGCTGTTTTCAGGGAAGGCTGTGTTTTAAATTAAATGGAGCATTTAACGTGGCCTCTTCATTAAGCAGGATAAAAATCTGAGTATTTGATCCTATGTGGCAGTGGAATTGTGACTTCTCCGTGGGTGTGACGAATTCTAACAGCGAGTTTCTCTTCTTTGGGAAGCTTTGTAAATGCCGAGCTTGAAGAAAGAAAGTGTTCTTTTGGCAATTATTTTATTTGAGTTAGACTATCCTGTAGGGTGGTGCAGCTGGGTCTTTTTTAGGTTGCTAGATATATCGTGTTTTGGTTCAGAGACCATACGAAATCAAGTAAGCCTCAGTGTCTCCTTTTTCTGCTTGTTACATGGTGATACTCGTGCCAGATAACCGAGTGTCAAGGGGTGTTTGTTGTTCAAGCACGTGTGTTTTTCCTGCAGGAGTGGTCAAAGCTGGTCTTGGAAAGGAGGAATGAACACAGTACAGTTGATAAGCCACGGGATGGGCAATAAGAATGGGAAATACCCAGTGCAGTCTCGTAGAACTTCCTGTTTTAAGCTTGACTTTAACCTATTACACGTGTATTGCAAGGAGTAGAATGCAATTGTTTTAGTAACTATTCATTTTCTTTCACAGGGTCCAATAATAGCAATTAAGTCTATGTACACCTGACTTTTTTTGGTGGTTTTTTTTTTTTTTTAGATAGTATGTTTTCCACCTCAGAACTGGTGGTGTCTCTGTATTGTCAAGTTCACTTACTTATTTCATCTTGTATTAGCTCTTGCCAGATTACTTTGAAGTCTTGCATTTGGAAATGACAATCAGGCTGTTGATTTAATTCGAATTCAGCCTCATTGGAAGGATAATTCATACTCTTGCTTTTGTATTTTACATTATTTTTTTAACTTAGGTTTAAAGTGTGTTGTGTTAAGTCTTGAGCAGGGAAATTTTCAGTGTTTGACCAAACAGTAGGCAAATACATGCACTTGTGTTAGTTTACATTGCTGAAATCCAAAATGAAAAGTAATTATTTTAATATTACACAAATATGCTACCTGGGGGGGTTGTGTATGATGATTTTCTGCTTTCTAACTGTTTCAGAGTGGTGATGGAACTGAGCTGACAGCCAAGCCAAAGAGAAGCTTCTACGCAGCAAGAGATTTATACAAGTACCGACACCAGTATCCAGTAAGAATATTTTATGGTTTAAAATTGCCTTTTCAGTAAAAAACATTCTTAAACCTTTGTGTTGTCCAATAAGTGCAAGAAATGAGAACCAAGAAGCTGATATGGAGGCATGACATATGTGAGTGGGAGAGAAGCAATGTCTTTTCATCCCAGGCAAACGTGCAAACACATGATATGTGTAAGCCTGGGAACTGTGGTAGGAGCCCAGGAAAAGGCTTGTGCCTTGGATATCAAAGACAGTAGGTTGTAGAGTTTGCCTGACTGATTATTTGTCTCTCAAGTTCCTTGAGACTGAAGGGAGGGTGCTGCTGTGCTTGTTGCTGGCTGTGTAGGAGAAGGTATCAGCCAGAAAGAACTTTCAGATACATAAACTGAGTCTTTAAGTGCATGAGTAGAACTCTGTTGTTCCTAAAACTCTGAAATATTTTGTCCTTAAATTATTCAAAGAGCGCAGTGTCACTTTCTGGATAGTTTTGACAGGTTTTTGTAGGTTGATAATGTCCTATTTCCTTTCTTTTAGCAGAACTTTAAAGATCTTCGGTATCAAAATGACTTGTGCAATCTGCGGTTTTACAAAAATAAAATCCCATTTAAACCTGATGGTGAGTAATCTGCGACAGTAACAGTGATAATGAAAGAATGCTCACTAATGACAGTAGCAGAATTAAAGGTGTATAGTAATATATTGTAGGACATGAACCTCCCATGTTGGAGTTGCACATTGATAACATGAGAGCAGTTTGTGCTTAAGACAGAGTTAGCTTTCACTCCAGGAAGGTGGTGCTTTTCTTAGACATTATCAGCATGAAGCAGTACAAGGTGTTGTTAGTACCACTGTTTTGTGGCAGTACCTTTTATTAAACAAAGATAAAGTTCTTGCAATATATTGGACAAGCTTGCTGTTTGACTAGGAGTGGCAGCAATTTATGGTTGTGTAAGGGGAAAAAAATGTGCTTTAATCTTGTGTGAGATTATTGCAATAACAATAATAAAGCCATTTCTCAGTGTCCCCAGTGGTTCTGGTAGTGGAGCAGGAGCCTTGTATGCAGTATTGTGCACAAACACAGGAGAAGCTGATAGATGACAAGCCCTACTCTAGAGAATTTGCAGCTGACGTATGAGAGACAATAGGATAGCAGACAGATCGGGAAGCAGGAGGAGGCAAGAAAGCAATCTTGGTTAGGGTGATACACAGAAGTCTCAGCACATGAGAGCCTTGCCATTAGCAAAAAAAGACAAACTGAAGGCCAAAAATAAGATTTTCCGAGTCCTAAAAGAATGATGACAAGGTTACTTTGATGGTATTTGCAGAAGGATCCTCTCAGCATGTGAGCAGCTTGGTAGGAAATGATGAAGTGCACGTTGGAGTGCAGAAGGAGTGAGATGTGTAGGCTGCCTCTGAGGCAGGATCCTGTCAGAAGCAGGATCAGTCTCATAGCAACAAATGGCTTCTGACAAGGTAGTAAGGGGCAGGTCACGCAGGCTTTGGAAGTGAAGTTGTATAGTTTCTGTTTGATGTTACAGAGCAGGGGTTCACGATGGAAGAATGCAAAACAAAAACAAATGGGTCAGTATAAAAAAGTAGCAGTCTAGGAAGATGATCTTCCCAGCATTCAGGGTAGTTGCATTCAGCAACATTCAGAGTAGGTGTAAGCACGACAAGAAAGCACTTTTCAAGGTCAGGAAAAAAAAGGTTGAGAGTTGCAAAGTGTGAGAGTTCAACTTGGAAGCTGGATGGAAAGGAATGTTACACAGAAGGTTATAAAAATGTACATATAGGTAAGTTGAAGATGAGAACTGTTTATAGACAAGATAGTGGCAATACCCTTAGCAAGTGAGAGAATAACTCAGGTTGTGAAAGAAAGATAAGACTTTTGCTTTAACTGACTTGAGCTTTATCTAGATACGCATAGGCAGATGGTTTTAGTCAGTTTAGCTTGACTGCAGAAGAGGTGGGTCTGTGAACTGCCAGTAGAGAGTAGCAGATTTGGGAGATGTTACACAGAGAACAGGTAGAGAAGGAAAGTGAAGGGCACTGAGGTCTTTGGGAACCTGGGAACCATATGGCTCTGAAAATAAAAGCCAGAAAATGTTGTGGGGAAGAGCTGCTTTAAAGTCCAAAATGAAGGAGCAATTCAAGAGGATTAGCTACAAGAAGAGATAGTCATGAAAGCTATAGGAGGGCTTCCCTCCCAAAATTTGTAAAGAATAACATTTCTCTTATTATTCTAGGAGAAAACACACTTAGTCATGTCAGTGGTAGCTGATAAACCGTGGATGCTGACGTGTTGTTGGCTGTGAGCCCTGGTTATGCAGAAGTTTGTATAGAGAATGGAAAAGAGTAACCACCACCCTGACCCAAGTCTGTGGATCTGTGAGTGTGTTTGGAGGGAGTCTTAGCTACCAGGTTAAGGACTGAAATACTGGAGAATGTTGTTAAAAATACCCAAAGCATTTCTAGTGCAATACTAGATCTGAAGTTTAGTTCCATGACCTACAGATTTAGCTTGTGGTTCTGGATCAGAGCTGGCCTGTTTGTCTCTCTGCCCTGGGACTGAGCAGCAAGTTTTCCAATGCTTGAAATATAGGCTGGGTACAATGCAGTGATGGCAGAGCTCCTCTTTCCAAGGTACTTTTCCAGCTTTGCCTATACTGGAAACTCCATGTACTTGGCAGCCTTTAGATTAGCTGTTTTCTCAGCTTCTTAAATTTAAGTATCAAATGTGTTCTCCTTTGCCATTGAGACCCAAATGGAAATTTTCACTGGGCAAAGAGGCATCTTACATGTATAGTAGGAGACTATATACATGGGTCTTTGGGGTTCTTATGTGCTTCTATGCTGTTTGACTTTGGGAGATGCTGTGCAGCTGTTGGTTTCAGAATAGAAACAAATGAATACAGTGTTCATTCATGGAGAGATATGGTACAGCTTTGGGATCAAGGATCATGCTTTTTATGTACTTTGTATATCTGTGTAGTACCTGGAAAAGTGCCCTGGCCCATGACTGAATTTCATGAGCACAGTCTCACTGTGGTGCTTAGCCACCATTAATTAAGAAAGATTTCCCAATCATAATGGTATTTGCAGCTGGAGAGATTCCTGAAATGGGGGAGTTGAGGCTTTGGTCTATGAAGATTGAATGGATAGATGGATGGATAGATAGATGGATAGAACATAGATAGCTGGAGAGTTTTGTCTTGTAAAAGCAATGACAGGGGATTCACAGTGCAGCATTTTATGGAAGCAGTTTGTTAATTCCCAGTCAGTGTGATAAAGGGATCTATGGCATGAAAACTCTCGGATATATTTTACATAGGTTGCTGTCACATACCCTCACTTGTTAGTAACCCAGTATAAGTCACTTGGTTTTGTTTATATTGACATTTTAGAAGCACCTTATTTTTTAATTAAGTTTTAGTAGCTAAATTAGTTTTAAATTGAAATTAATTTATTTATGGCTACAATAGACTTTATTTCACATTGTATGTGAAAGAGAATTAAAGTACGTGTTCTATCATTATTTTAACATGCATTTACTTTATGTGGCTGAGTGCTGATTTTGATGGCTACCTAACGGTTTTTCAAATTATTTTTGTGCAGGGGTTTATATTGAAGAAGTCCTAAATAAATGGAAAGGAGACTATGAAAAACTGGAACATAACCACACTTACATACAGTGGTTGGTCAATTATTGCCTATTTCTATTTCAAAGCATTAATTTGATTAAGTGTTCTTATACTGAGCCATAATGCACTTCTTTTAACAGGCTTTTTCCACTGAGGGAACAAGGTCTGAACTTCTATGCTAAAGAATTAACTACATATGAAATTGAGGTAATACAAATTGAGCTCCATACAAACCATCACAGTAATTGTAATACATAACTGCTTTTTGGTATGTAGAGTGGTATGTAGAGTTGTCTTATACAATGCAGAAGTACTTGCTTTAGTGCCACTTAGAATTTCAGACACATTCTTTGTCCATTAGGAATTCAAGAAAACAAAAGAAGCAATTAGAAGATTCCTTTTGGCTTACAAAATGATGTTGGAGTTTTTTGGAATAAAACTAATTGATAAAACTGGAAACGTAGCACGAGCTGCTAACTGGCAAGAAAGATTTCAGCATTTGAATGAGTAAGTAATGACATACACTTCACTTGCTAGAATTACTATAGCATCTCTTTATCCTTTTGTTTTCTAGAGAAAGCAAAGATATTTTTTCCAAAGACTGCCAGGAAAAAAAGGGAAAATAATAGTTGATGCCTGGTTTGTGCCTCTATCTGTATACATTCCTCCTTCCCTTTTTTGATTGTTCTTCTCACGTATTACCAGTTGGACCGACATAATTTAATTCCATGAAAATACAACTTCAGATGATGCTGAAAAAGATCCTAGCTAATTTGTCATAGTACTGAATTTGTTTTCACTCAATCCCAAAGTGCTGCTTCTCACCTGGAAAAAACCAAGTGGCTTATCTTTGTATTTACTTTTTTTTTTTTTTAAAGAAAGATCAAACTCTCCACACATGTATGAAACTTAAGTAATAAGATTTCCCTTCCTCCTCAAAATATGAAATACTTTGTATTTGAATATTTTTAATTGAAATGCTGATCTGGAAAGGTTTAAACATGTTATGTCAAACCCATGTTAAGCAAATTATATCAGTTGCTTTTCATTGGTATTGTGTGGATCCTAAGTTTGCATTGAATTTTGTCTCATACAGAGAGACACTTAATTGTACCAAAACCTTTTTTCAAATCTTGTGCTCACTTTCCTAATATCTCTGACCTTAGAGCTGCAGATTGTTTTCTTGCAGCATTTTATTCTCCTGTCATTAGAAAAGCTTGTAGGTACAATTGGTGATGGATTCCATGTGACTAGTGGGAATAATTTGTTAATAATTTTACTTAAATATTATATGAGCCAATATGGGTGTGGGCTCAGACTCAGGCCACAGATAAAACAGGTTTTCAGGAAGCCCAGACATTACTGCATGTTTTCACTCCTGTTCTTTCCAGTGAGCAGTTACAGTTTCAAGTCAGGATTTGGGACTCTCTTTACCTAATCTTATCCATCTAAAATCCAAACTTAAAAGTTTTACTGCACACTAGGGTGTGCTTTATGAGGGAAAGACCTTTTCACAAGCACTTCCAGAAGACAATTTGTTCGTTTTCCCTTAGATATTTCCTACAACAGTGGGACTTACTCTCCAGAGGTGCCTGTTTTTCCCCCAGCACTGAGTGTAGTGCAGGTGCTAGTGTAGACCGGAGACCCAGCTTTTAAATAACTTGAGTGAAGTGCAATGGACCCTGTTCTGTAGCAACACTATAAACACACTGCAGTCCCTTTCGTTTACAAAGCCAACTGGGTTTTCTCCCCAGAAGGAGAACAGCATAGAATCATTAAGGTTGGAAAAAATATCTCTGAGATCGAGTCCAATCTTTGACCAAACACCACCATATCCACTAAACCATTGCACTAAGTGCCACATCTACTCATTTTTTGGACACTTCCAGGGATGGTGATTCTACCACTTCCCTGGGCACTCTGTTCCCATGGTTAACCACTCTTTCAGGGAAGAAATTTTTCCTAATATCCACCCTGAACCTCCGCTTGGTGCAACCTTAGGCTGTTTCCCCTTGTCCTGTCTCTTGTTGCCTTGGACAAGAAGCTGACCCCCGTTGCCACAGCCTCCTCTCAGGCAGTTGTAGAGAGCAATGAGTTCTCCCCTGAGCCTTTGTTGCTCCAGAATAGAGAACCCCATTACCTTCAGCTGCTCTTCGTAGGACTTACAGATTCCAGACCCTTCACCAACTTTGTGGCCCTTCTCATACAGCAGAAGGAACCCAAATCAGTACATATTTGATTTTATTTTCTCTCAGCCCTCTCTCCCAGTACTTTTTACAAACACTGATTTTCATTCACAACATCCTAGCAAAGGAGGTGGTAGTAACCTTCAGCACCTTTGAGAAATTAAAAGGAAGTCTGAAGTACATACCTGAAGTGATAAAAAGGACTGAGGAATTGCAGTTCCAGTTCTGTATTTGTAAAGTGGGGTTTTTTTCTGATTCAATAGAATTTTTTTACCCATTTCTTTCAAAGGTCTCAACATAACTACTTGAGAATCACCCGAATTCTGAAAAGTCTTGGTGAACTTGGATATGAGAGTTTCAAATCTCCGCTGGTAAAATTTATTCTGCATGAAGCTCTTGTGGAAGATACCATTCCCAACATTAAGCAAAGTGCTCTGGAATATTTTGTGTATACTATTAGAGACCGAAGAGAAAGGAGGAAACTGCTGAGATTTGCCCAGCAACATTATACACCCTCAGAGCATTTTATCTGGGGACCCCCAAGAAGACAGAAGTCAGAGGGAAGCAAAGCAAATAAAAAGCCAGCATCTCCAGTTTCTATTCCCAATAGTCATATTTCTAAGCATAAGAAACCAAAAGAGCCTAAGAGTACACTGGCAAGTGGAAGCTCAGCTGGTAAAATAACCGAGGAAAGAAAGGTAGAATTGACAAAAAATGGGGAAGAGAATGATCAGGATGAACAACAAGTGAACTGTGATACTGCTGGGCAGAACAACATTGAAAAGAACAGTGACATTGATACCAGTCAGCTTTCAAAATCAGAAGAAATTCATGATAATACAGACAGAAAGGAGGACGCTTCTCAATCCAAAAAAGATGATGAAAATCTGAGCAATGACTGTGGAAATCACCCAGGCGTCATAGAGGAAGATTTATGTAATGTTGAGAATTCTTCAAATGATACATCAGCAGATCTACAAGATAACCTTGATAAGGATACACTTTCTGGGGGGACCTCCACAAAAGCTAAGGATGAGCTCAAACCATGAGTCTGAGATTTAAAAAATCTTTGTTTCACTTTGAATGAAGCAACTTAGTCATTGCTTCTTCATTTAGGTTGAAATTTCCATCTAGTGAAAATTCACAAGACTATGCTTGTTGCAAATGCATCAGATTAGGCTTCTGTTAGGTTAATGGATTTTGTTTTTCTCAACCTCAGTTTATCAGCAGTCAGCCAGGTGTGTCTCTTTAAAACAATTGTGCATATTGAAAGTTAAGAAATCCATTATCTTTTCCAGACAGATTGCACAGAAAAGCTTATCTACTTTTTAAAATTCACCCACTATTTAAAAAAAAAAAGTGTAATAACTAAAAAGCCTTGGAGCATCAGAATTTTTAAGTTTCCTTTAAGTTTGCTTTGAGTTTTGATTTCCATTTAGGAAATTACTAGAAATTATTTCAAAAACACAGTTTTTACCCTAGTGGTTATTTTTGAGGAACTGTGGTCATGATTCATAGCGGTATTTGCACAATATCTTTTATCTTACATTAGCATCTTCGTTGGAGGCACTTAGCAATGGATAGCTTATATCATATCATGTCCTGTACAGCTGGGAATCACTGTACATTGAATAAAAGTTTTAACTTATAAAGAAACTGTATCCAAGCTTTTGGATACAAGGGAAGTTGCACTTTAGACTTTTAGTCCCTGTGAAGTTCTCTCTTCTTGACTCATTTGTTAAAACTAATCTGGGGGGAGGGATCTCCTTAATGTCTCAGATTTGGTCTCAGTTTGAAAGCTCTCTGTTGATCAGCTGTAGTGAGATGACTCCCCCAGCTGGGTTCAGCACCTGGAAAGCCTCTGGACAGATGAACAGCAGTGTCTGTACCACAAAGCACTGCCTAATCAGCAAAGCCATCAGAGAAGAGGTCACCAGGCATCTCAAGTTGGCTCTTACTTGAACATTGATGTTTCTTGTCCCGTTTTGGGTAGAATCTGCACAATACAGTCACCTGTTGCTGGTCTCACAGACAAAGGCAGTCCTGGTGCTTCTTTCCAGCTGTTTTCTCTCTTTGCTCTCTAGTGTAAGTCTCTCAGTTTTATGTTACTTTGATAATCAGCGTAAACTTAAGGCAGGCCAGTCTGTTGGCCAGGCTGGAGCCCAACAAGCAGGAATTCCACCATTAGGATCTTTCCCAGCTTCTACTGAAGAATTGTCAGCTCTCCCTGAGTAGCTCCTTCTGATTTTCTGCTGTTCAAGTCAAACAGTAGTACCTGGCAAGTTAGTTGTGCAGAATATGAATTAAAAAATAATGCAGGTACAATTCACACTTCCTACAGTCCTAAAATACTCTGAAACTTCTGTATGTATTTTCTGTTTAAAAATGTACATATTATCCACTGCCTTTATTGTGTTTCTGATTAAATGTCATGAGGCAAAAGGCTGACTACAGTTTGAGTGTCAAAATGCTACAGGATTTTATTCAAGTCTTATACCTGTAAATTATGATGTTTTCAGGAGTTTCAGAGCATAGACAAAATGTCTTGTATTCTGTTTTGCTAATGCCCATCATGGCAATGCATCATCCATTTTTTTCTCCAGGTAGCACTGGTTCTTGGGATCAAATAGAGTGGCAGTTAGGGATCTTGATACCTATGGGAAAAGATTAGGCTCTTTCCATCCTAAAGAAGCAGAGAAGAAGGAAGATGTATTTCTCCTTCTGTGCTGACTTATGAGGAAAGGAACTTATATACATGGATTTTTTTAGGGTAGCCTGTATCATTCAAGTAGGCATTAAGTCTGTCTGAGCAGAAATGCCCCAAAGATTTCCAGCCACCACCTTTTTAAAGCCAGAAAATCCTGAGAAGCCTTTCACAATTCCCTGGGCATGAACTGAGATCGCCTTTTTCGTGTTTGCCTCTGGCCTTCAGAACAGAAGGGGAAGGAAGTACTGTGATAAAACTGGTTTGTGTGGTTAAGGACTCTGCCCCTCCATGTATGCCAAGGGAGGACACTTCATTTTCTGCCTGTGACTTTCTCAGTCTTGAGTGCCTAAGTGTGCAAACTTCATATAGTTGTTCTTACATAGTTACTTTTTGAGAACCATAGGGAAAAATTGTACCCTGTGTGTAGGGAGCATAACTATGGCATAAGAAGTTATACAGAACCTTCAATTTATGAACTTTTGTATTAATGTTAAACACTTTACAGACAATGCAGAGTATCAACGTGAAATAAGGGATGCCAGAGGTGTTATTATATTTATAGTGTAATTTGATTGAATATCAATGACCTTGGGAGATCTTTTACCTACAGAACAAAAAGAGACATCTTGCTCTGATTTTAAACAAAGTTCTTGGGATGTGTATCTAGAAGATTACTGTGCAGTATTCCGTTATCATGACACATCTCTCACTTAAACATGCTTACTGGATCAATGTTCATAATTAAGTACTTAAAATACTTTTAATCTAACAGAGCTGTCTGCATTAAGGGGGCAAGGTGTCTGAAAATATTGTCAAGAACTTTGGTACTTACACCTGTATTAACTCTGCAATTTTATTTTTTTCTTTAGTCTGCAACTCAGTATATTTCTCACAGTTTTCATAGAAGAGTAGTGGCATATCAATTGCCTACAAAGAACTATAGGGGCTATGTAGGTGAGGATTTTTGTGTCAGGTGGGCTCCTGTACTCTCTAGTCCTTGTTTTACAGCTTTATCAGGAGAATTACTCCCATGGGACACTTCAGCTTTAACGAACAAATTCTGCTCTATGTAAAATATTCTTTTCATAGAGGAAGTGTTTCTTCTGATTTTGCAGGTACTGAAAAGAAGGATTTATTGCAGGGCAATCATAACAGTGTATAGTGTCCCATTGAGATTTGCAAGGATCAAATGGGTGCACTGTATGCATTTTTGTTACAGAGTCATGGCCTTAGCAAACAGAAGCACCCTGTGCTTGAAGTTTCTAAGTATTGGTTTTCAGGTTTACAGTGTAAATATAGTATATGTATGTGTTGAAATGATTGTATTCTCATAGATGCCAGTACATAGTTGTTCAACTGTTACTTCAGGAACTGAGGGTATGCAGAGAAAGTCAGGTCATTTGCTTACTGTTAAATTTCTTTTTGTCTTGCTGTATGCTTAAGTATTCAGGGATTTCTGTGTACTTATTACAGTAGTGTATTTTGGCCCAGTGTTAGACTAGAATCTGAGCTGTTCGTATGTTAATTGAACAGAACCTTCCATATGAAGGTTCTTTCCAAGTGAGGACATCTGAGTAGCCTCTGGTACTGTTGGGTGGGAGTGGTGTGTACGTGCACATACCTGTGAATTTGATTTTAAGGGTCTTATGGTAAGGGGATATGAATGTGCTTGAAACAATGTTACTGGGCACACAGATGAGTACACAAGGCAATCATACAATTCATGCAAAAATGCAGCACTTTAAGGTTAGTTCCAGCTCTGTCCCCACTATGCCAGACACGAGTGTGCCTCAGTACCTGATACTGTGTTGGTGTAGAGACTGAAGGCTTGGGTACATGAGGTGTGCAGCACAGACCATTCAGAGCACAAGAGTAGTTACATGTGTCCCCATATCTAGGAGCAGGTCTGAGGTCCTTGTGTTCATGTTGCTCAAATAAAATCCTGAAGGATGCTAAAAATAAGTGCAATAATCCTTTGAGAGCTGTTCTCTGGCTTGGGTCAGCTCCTCAGTTTCCTGCTCTAAGACTGCAGCACTCTACTGTATTAGGTATTTGTATAATCATTGTTAATATTTCATGTAACCTAGTGTAAGCCTCCCTGAACTATTCCAGGATAATTCTAATAATCTGCAATTGCATATATCTGTACTATAAACAGAAGGTTTGCAGACTTCAGAAGCTTTGTACAGTGTTGATGGATGATCCAATGAGGTAAGACAAGTGACATTTACTGGATTTCAATGGAAAACAGCTCTTGTTTGTTTTTAAATAAAATTTATGTCTATCTGTTTAATCGAGAGGTTATTTTACACCTTTCTTCTTCTGACTGTTGTGATGGTACTGATCACAATTTATAGTTATATATGTTTAAGTGAAAATGTAATTATTTTACACCATACTTTTGCAGGAAACGTATCATATTGAATTTCTTTGACAAAAGTTGTATTTATGAATAAGAGGCCAGTATGTGAAGCAAGTTTTGCCATTAATAAAAGTGTGACAATATCATGCTGATGATGTATGTTGTCCTCAGAATTGCCAGTGGGAATCAACCAAAGATGTTTCTGGCCTTGTGTCTTGCCTCCAGCAGTGGCCACCAAAAGATGCTGTGAAACAAAGAAATTTTACAGTGACCCCATTTTTCTCAAGGAAATTTTTTGGGTTTGAACTCGTGGTTTCTTTCAGCCTCTACCATCCCTTGTGGCTGCGAGTTCCATGTTTTAATAATGTTTTTGTGGAGAAGGTGACCTCTTATTTGTCTCAAATCTGTTTATTCAAGAATTGCTACTGCATTTGAACACAGTACTAAAAATACTGTAAGATGAAGAGTAAGCCACTTCAAATCAGTTTTTAAAGGCCATGGGTGAGTCTAATGACAAAATACCTGTTTAGGCAGAAAATGTCCCATGTTTCTTCTGTTTTTAGGCAGAAGATGTCTGCTTAGGCAGAAACTTTTCCTAAGCTGATGACAATGCTTTCTTACTTATTCATTCTGAATACATTTTTGCACATAAATCTTTTTGTAGACTAGTGTTAGAAGTGTAGATTGTTACAAGTCAGATTCCAGCTGCAGAAAAGGGTTGATTTATTTTGTTTTTACCAGTGTAAAAGCAAAACCAGTCAAATGGAAAACCTTTTCCTGGCCCACATATGAGTGAGGTACCTCTGGATTTGGAGCAACCAGCATCAATGCATCTAACTTTGTGATCATGTAGAAGATGGAAATACTGTCTGGGGTTTGCTGAGAACCATACTCATCATTCTACACTTTGGTAATTTGTTTTGATACTGTTCACAATTCCAATTGCAATTGGAGTAACTGGTCAAAAGGTATTTTTTGTGCCTCTCAGAGTCTGAAAATTAGGGATAGGTCAAAAAAGGCCTAAGCATTTCCACAGATTCACTGCTTACAGATATGCAGTTCTCCAACGGGAGTGCACGTTGTGTCTCTGTAATATCTTTGTGCTCAGTACTGGCTATGAACTGTTTCTTTTCCTGGAAGCTGTGATCCCTTTTCAGCCCTTTTTCTTCAGTACACTTAGTTAAGACCTTTGGTGAAAACAAGAAGTTACTTTAAATGATAGGTTTATTACATGCTGTACGTAATGGACTCCTAAAACGTAGTTCAAAAGCTATAGAGATCAATTCAGTAGAGACTTCATCTAGCTTTACACTTGTAATCACTTCTACATTTATTTTCAAAAGCATTATGCTGTTTGCTATAAGACTAAAAAAATGTGAGAATTGGCAAATCGTTCTGAAAGAAGTATCTTCTTAGAAATGTGGCTCTTTAATTCTACCACGCTTACAAGTTCAGTGGTGTATCCATGAACTAAAGTTTAATGTGAAATATACTGAATGTATTTACTACTGTGGCTAACCATGTGAAAATTATTGTTTTGCAGTAAAAAAGGTTATGGCACTTACATTTTTGGGATCTGCTGAAGCATGTTTGCTAATCATTAGTTGCTACTTTTTTCTGTGTTTTAACATATTCCACAGTTGTTTGCCCTTTATGCAGTTTGATTTCAGCAACAGATGATTAAGTGTAGTTTTGCATCGATAACATTTGAAAATATCATAGACTTCATTGTTCAAATGCATTCTAAGAAAAAAGTGCAGTAAAAAGAAAAAAACCCAAAGCCCAACAATTTTTACTTGCATAATGGAACAGCTCTGTGTCAGTTTTTATGAATGGTCCTGCTCTCTTCTCTGTATTCCTTTGCAGTGTTTAATTACAGAATGCCATGCATGTTTGGTAGTACCAATACCATGTGTATGTGGTAGGAGTGGTAACCAGTTTCTGGATTTGTAATGCACTATAAAGAGATATTTTATAATTCTGTATCTGTATGGCAGTGTTATGCCAAAAAAATGTATAAACATAAAAAGCAATAGTTCATGTTGCTTATTGCTATATTTTAAATTGTTTGTAAAATGAAATACTTGGATTTTCTTTCAGGTGAATATATTTTTAATAACATCAGCCAAAAACTCTAATAAAGCTTCTTCATTTAGCAGCATTGTTTTAGCAACATGTACAAATATTGTGTAGCTCTAATAATGTGCAATTGCTGTTTGGCCCTTGTTTGTATAGTCCTCTGTAAATATATTAACACTTAAAAATAGGGAATTAAAGGCTCTGGTCCTCCCTCTTTTGTTGTCAGTGGCAAAATGACCATGGATAGCAGAGGAATGAGGAAAGGCTCAGAGCCAGCTTTTCTAAAAGTCCACGGTTTGTTTTTTAATTTAAGAAAAATGTATACTACGAAAACACTGTTAAGACTAAAGAGTAAAATATCCGCTATGATCATGCAGGCATAAACCATCTGGAGTAGTGTCAAAACCAGGCACTGCTGCTTAAATGTAGCAGGGAAACATTTAACCTGCTGGTTTTATTTATCCTGTGCTGAAGCTGTAGGATTGGATGGCTTCAGTTCTGGTTTGGTAGTAAGCTGTTATTCACATGGTGTGAGTGTAGATGTGTCAAGCTCTGTAAAGGGCTCAGCAGGTTTGGAAAGGGTTTCTTAGTCTCACGTGTTTCTTCTTAAAGAAGAGAAGCAGGTTCTTCTCACGCTGAAGGAGAACTTCCCATGTGGTCCTTGTCTCAAATCAAGCTGGGTGTTAAGATGTCTCTATTGACCTGCTTCCATGTTGTCAGGTCACCCAGGGGTGGCATTGAACTCGAAGCCAAGAACATGATGTGGCAGTGTGTTGGTCTCCCCAGAAAACTCAGTTACAGCTCCCTGGGGCAGCTGCTGGGGCTCACCTGCCCCTTGGCAAAGCCTGGCTGTCAGGCAGTTACCCTCCTCTGCCCTTCACCAAAAAAAGCCAGGGCCTCTGTGGATGATCTTGAGAAAGGTCTAAAACATCTATAAAGGCCACATTAATTGTAAAAGTGTGATTTAGCTGCACAAACCTGGAATACTCTTCTTAAAATTACATTTTAATTGATTTATTTTGTTTTGTGTGGCAGGAATGGGTAATAAACTGGAAGAAAAATATTAAATACCTCATTCCCTGGGGTTAATCAGGCCAAGTATTATTCCTGCAAAGTTAAATCAGTAAGTATGACTGGAGAGTATCTACAGTTTAAAAATAATCCTCCAGAAGAAGCAGTAAAAGTATCTACCAAAGTGTTCTGCAACTAAAGACATGTAATGGCATTGTTCTTTGGATGTTAGGTTCATGGGTCTTCAGAGTTGCATTACATTGTAGTTAAAACTTTAGTCTGACTTTATTGACTCATTTGTACCTATAATGGAACTGGAGCTTGAGCTTCATGAAACCTGTTGTTTAAAAGGTGTCTCTCTTCAGTGGGGGCAGGTGGATTGGATGTTTAGAAGCACTGGTGTGCCCTGCTTTGTCTGCCCCTTGGCAGGCTGGCACTCCTGGCTGGCAGAGGCAGCCAGTCCAGTAGAATCTGGGGCTAGGGTCATACCATGGCCCTGCTCCCACCTCTCCAGAGATCTGTAATCCAACACACTTCATTGCTCCAAAAGCAGATGAGCTCAAGATTTGACATTCTCAGAGCTGGCTTGGGATCTGGTCAGGATCCAGGGCTGGGGATTGTCCTGCCTCGCCCTTGGGGTCTGATTCCCAAAGGCTGTTATGTGCCCTGTGAGTTTATTGACCTTTATTGACCTGTCCAAGAGCCATAACTTGCAGCAATTAATGGCAGCTCAGATCTTTCCTTATGTTTAATCTTGGACTGCACTTTATGGGGTGAGATTAAAAATAAAACTATTTTTCACTATGAGAAGCTAATTTAAGAAGGTTTAATTAGGCCCAAGTATTTACCTTGTCTGATAAACTCGCAGAATGCCTTTAAATTTTTTTTTTTTGTATTGTAAATGCAATGCATTTGACATTTTTGCAGGAAATGTTCTATAGATGTATTTTCTGGTCTTACTGAATGGGGGGGGGCTTAAAATTCAACTGGCTCTTTCTATTTTTATTTAATGTATAAATCAGACATAATTCATGCATAGTTCCTTCTAGGTTTAGACATTTATTGAGCTCTATGTTATAAACATTTTGTGACAGCTGTTTCAAATTTCAGAATAGAAAAGGAAAAAAAAGGAAACCTCATATTTTCACTTCTCCAATTTCCTCTGAAAGCTTACACAAGGAAGCCTTGAATTCTCAGCACCCAAACTGGCAGCTGAAATTAGAGCCTTGAATTACTTCTGAGAACTAGGACTTGGGATCTTTACATGGGACCCTCAGTCCCATTGTAGGCAGATCTGTAGTACTTAGTTAACTGAAAATGCAGAATTTTAATAGAATTGTTTTAAACTACAAGGCACCTAATGCTGATACCTAATTAACAGGTGCTCTTAGGAAGTCTGTGAAGAATTTTTCTGCATCAAGAGGAAGCTCAGGAGCAGTCTAGTTCTTCAGTCTGGTTTGAAAAGATTATTCTGGAACAGTGTATTTTAACTCTTTCTTTAAGTTTCTTTCTATTTTTCTCCTTTTCTCCTTTTCTCTTTCTTGGTAAGAACACCATGACAATGGCACTTCTTTTTTTTTTTTTTTTTTTTTTTAACATTTAAAAATGTAAAAACACCCCTTTGTTACGCTGACACACATCAACAACATCCCCCACTGGTGGTTGCTTCTTACTCGTCCTCAGCCACCACCATACCGTGCCCAAGGCTGGCACTTCCCAGTGATGCTCCCTGGACAGGAGCTCTGTGTGCCCAACCATGGAGGGGACCTGTGTAAGTGCCACTGGTGGCCGTGCTCCTGCATGACCTCAGGCACTGCTGCCGAGGTGATCACATGCAGTTCTTCAATGAGGAAAGCTGTATCTACAGCAAGCATCTGGTTTTTTTCTCCTTCTCCCCAAATATGACCCTTTTATAAGGTTGAGGCAATTCCCAGCACTTGAGCTCCTCCCAAGGCTACACCCTGCCTGGTCCTGGAGGGGACACTACATTCCAGGCTGAAGCAGGTACTTGTTGCTTACGGTTCTTTCCTTGCTCAGCTGCTCCCTTTCCTTGCTCCCTTTTCCAAGGCAGAAGCAACTTCTCCCAGCTTCCCACATTGCCCTGTTTAAAGGACAGGTAGTAGCCCACCTGTGCACTGTTCTGTGTTTTGGGACCTCTTTACTCAATCGTTGTCCATATTTCAAGGCCTTTGCTGTTAACTCACCTTTAGAGCAGTGCAGCCACTGGGGGCCAAGCTCCATTCACCCAGAGGGATGGTGACAAACCCGTGACCCCTGTGCCAAGGCAGCACAGCCTTGCCAACAACGAGAGCAGCAAGAGAAGGCCACAATCCCTTGGGAAACGGAGAGCCCAGCCCAGGCCCAGCCTACGTGGAGAGTACCATTGCTTCCAATGACAGAGGCGTAGGAGGCTGCAAAAATGAGCCTTCCTGTGGCTTTATATGAAATTTCCCAGAAGGCCACACTCAGGTATCAGAGTTTGTTTATGGTAATGGCGGCCCAGTGCCATAAAGCTGGCAAGAATATGTCCCAAAAGTGCTTTTTAGAAGCTTTTCACCACTTTGGATAAAATGCTGCTGACAACATTTCAATCTTGAAGTCTCCTGCAACCATCAGATAATTAAGAAGTGTTTCTGAGTCACACCCACCTAGCATGAGTGCCTCCCTGGGGCACGGCTGGGGACGTTGCTGCCTCTTTCAGATGTGTCCCCAAACACGGCAGATGTCAATGATTGAGTACCATACCCAGTGGCACAGCCTCTGCTGACTCATTTGCTGCACTGCTACTGAGATAATAGGACTCCTACCAGGTAAATTCAAGACAGAGTTTGGACGGAACTTTCAAAAATCTTTTACTATAAACTCAGAAGAATGATAAATTTATGTAATAAAAGTCATACTGTAGTTCATGGATCTTTGCTGGATAGAATCTGTCTCCTCTGGGACATGTTTGTTGAAATTAGATGTAGGATGAAAGCTGTGTCAGAGATGACTCTCCCATTGGCACCTGAGTAAATCCCAGTGAGCATCATACACTTTTTTCAGAAATAATTTGGGAAATTATACAAATCCCAGTGTTTTGGTATAAGCAGACTAAGAACAAAAGTAAAAATAGGATTTTGCTGACTGAATCCTTTGGTATAAAATAAAAGTATAGGATTTTTAAAAAAACATATCAAATGTCAAATTTGTGACCAGGTAACTCCAATTTGGTCGTTTTCCAACCCTAAATTGTTTTATCTATTAAGTGAAATGTTTCCAGCACCTCTGATATCCCACTTGTGGGCAGTCTCTGATGGTAAAATTCCAGCATCAGGAGGCAGCTGGGAATTAGTGAAACATTACAAGGTTCTGCACAGAGGGATACTGAGAGAGCAGACACAGAAAGGAGTGTATTGAATTGGAGAGTTTCTGACTCAAGGATATTTTTTAAGTGATGGCTTGAGAATGAGAAGAGGAGCTTTCATGCCATTGTGAGATGGGCTGTGTATAGACTAGAGGTGGGCACTGCCCTTCTCTCCTATTCTCTTTCTCATCCAGAACTGACTGGATGTCACTGACATGGAGATAAGTAAAAATGATGAGTGCTTCAAAAGAGGCTTATGTTGCATTCAATATCTGATGTGCTTATGGGTCTACAAATATAATTTTACCTTCTTGTAACATGCACTAAAAGCTTTATTCAAGAGTCCTGAGCCTACCTTGAGCAGGATTTCTGCAGGGGTGGAAATTTGTAAGCCCTAGTGGAACAACTATCCTTATGATTCTTCATATTTTGCTGAGTATGTCTCTGCAGTATTCCATGTGGGGTCTGGTTGTCTGTGTTCAAGTGCAGCCCTGAGCCATTGCAGCACTGTAACATGGGATCACACTGCTGGGAAAAGGCTGAGTGGGAGAAAATCATGAGACCCCTCACTGGGCATCTCCACTGGAGCTGGGATTAAGCTCAGGCACAGATTCCTAAGCTTTGCCTGTGCCCAGCCATGCTCCTCGTTGAACCTATCTGGATGGCTTGGCTCATGGCTTGCCTGGACCTGCCTCTTCATTTTTGTTACTTTTTTGTTTATTTGGAGGCTAGACAAGGCAAAGAGGAAATTAAACAAAGAAATAGAATAGGGTTTTCTGCAAATGTAATGAGATAGACTGCTGGTAAAACACTCTGTCTCAGACACCAGCCTGGAGAGCCCTGAGGACATTTTTTCCTCCTCAAACACCCTTGTCCCTCCACCACAGCCCCAGACCATGGCACCAGCCAGAGCAGCAGCTGTGAGCATCTGCATCACTACTGGTGCCTGCTCCCTTCTGGCTCCACAGCCCAAGAGCCTGCTGACTTACATCATGGGCCATGGCTCGTGGATTTACTTGCACTTCTGGCCTCAGGCTATCTCTTTCCCTATTCTTACTGGGAAACTTTGGGTTTTCCTTGTTCTTGCTGCTTGGCTTTGGGTTTGTCTCACCTCCCTTGCCTTCCACTCACTCTTGTCTGCATTCCTTTTCAACAAAAAGTCTCAGAGGACAGCCCAATATGAGGATGAAACTAGTGGCAGTCGCATATGTTCACGTCTGTGTTGGTGCCAGTCCCATTAACCATAGCTGTGTTACAGCCTTTCTCCCAACCCTGGTAATCATTTGGATGGTAGCTCCACTCAACTGCAGACTGCATTGGGCCTGCAGATGCCACCCCAGGCTCAAAGAGTCAAAACTCGTGGAAAAAAACTCAGAGCAGAAAAACAGGGTAATTGTCAGAATGTTTAGGATTTACACAGTGCTGTTCACACAGGTCATGTCAGCATTTCAATTTCTGTGTTCATTTGGCACTGTTTTTCTCCTGATTTTGGAAGGATAACTATGAGCAAGATAAGAGAACCTTTGTTTCTCTTTTAGATGTAAGTCTCCTGTGAGAGAGAATTAGTGAAAATCAGCTGAAGCCTTGAAATGGTCTCTTTTCATGCATGAAAACTGGGAAGCTGTTGAGAGGCTAAGGTCGTTATTTGAAAAATAATCCTCAGTTTCTGAGGTAAAGGATTCTTTGATTTTCTGTCTCCAATTTGCTTTGCCTCTCTCTCCTTTATATATATCTACAGCGAAAGTTGCAAATATCTGAGGATGGGG
This sequence comes from Prinia subflava, assembly GCF_021018805.1. NCBI lineage: Eukaryota > Metazoa > Chordata > Aves > Passeriformes > Cisticolidae > Prinia > Prinia subflava. Next base: position 29,618,381 of record NC_086248.1, on the reverse strand, counting down.
ATGGGGGATGGCTTGTAAAGAAATGCAATGAGACCATTGGAAACTGATGAGATGCTTTCTCTGGAAGCCAAGCTGCAGGACAAGAAAGGCAATTCACAAGTGGTAGAACAGCTGGCAACTCCAACCCACACCATCTGGATTTGTGTGATTTTATAATATTTATTGTCACTAACTCTGAGAGGAATATGAATAGAGCTGGCTGGAAGTGGAAATGAGCTGGCTTTTCAATAGAGCGAATTGTGTGTGGAGTCTTGGCAGGAGCACATGGCAGGGGGAGCATCTGATGCCAGGCAGCCAGCCATGCATTACCACTTCATTGGTCAGGCTGGCTGCACGAAACAACAACAGAAACATCTTCAGCCAGGCAAGGGAAGCCCTGCTGGAAAACTGGCATTTCAAATCTGGCATTTGGAGAGGGGAGATATAAAGTTGCCAGCTCTCCATCTTTAGTCTTGTGTGAAGCTTGTGAGAGACACACCATTTTTTCCTGAAAAACCTTAACATCAGTAGATGTCAGATTACCCCAGAATCTTATGGTTGAAAAAATTCTTTTTGAGTCTTTTGATTAAGAAAATCTGTGACCTGCCTCTACCTAACAGGTGCAGAAAATGGAAGAATTCCTGAGTGCATTTTCTGACGTCTTCTGATTTGAGACAGTCTGTGGTTTTGGGATTCTTACATGTGATTGTGAAAACAATGAGTTGCCAGTGTTGAGCATATTTGTGTAAGTAGCATGATTGTTGCTTTAGGAAACTGTTCTTTGAGGTGCCTGTTTTGCTCCATGAACGCCAAACGGAACACTGCTGTTCCTAGCACAGCTGTCCCAGTTGAAAGCTCAGACTGGGACAGGAAGAGTTTAGGCTTTTATGTTTCTGTTCTTCATATCTGAAATGGGATAACATGGTTTTTTCCCTTCTTCAGATCAGCTAAAGGATAAATTATTCTTCTTCTGATACCACAATCTGGTAATTATATGAAAGTTCAACCAGTCCTACTTTTACCTGCAAATGTTTTTTACTTCTAGAGGTGCATTAGAAAAGATTAAAACTTCAAGTCCTTCCTTCCTTCCTTCCCTCCCTCCCTCCCTCCCTTCCTTTCCTCTCTTCTCTGGGATTCACTCGTATTTGTAGCACATCAATTTACAATACCTGTTAGGCTGAGGAATAGAGTAGTGAGACATGAATTCCAGAGAAGATGGAGTGCTATTTTCTAGCAGCAGACAAAAATACATTTTATATCCTGCTTGCACTGACTGCAATGCCTCAAAAGCAAAAGGACAGAGAGTGGTGCTAGCTTTGCTGTCCTTAGTTAGCAGAAATGGGAAACAAAAGCAGCAGCAGAGAGGAATGAAAAGATCTGGCACTGGCCAGATTATATCAACAAGATACCCCTCTGGAAAAGTCTGCAGTTGGGACAGAAATATCTTCAACACTGAGACTGCTCATTAACTAATATGTTAAGATGACACTGAGGAGAGGACCAAGTTTGTGTTTCTAACTCAGGCACCATGCTGAAG